>NC_080019.1:32396151-32706343 GCF_030020395.1 Manis pentadactyla
GTCTCTGGATTTCACATTCATTTTCATAGACATGCTTCCTGAAAATGAGCCACGCTCTAAAGACATCAGGTGAGGTCTGGGAATCCCGGAAAACACGAATGTCTGAACTGTCTAGTTTTTCTAGTTATTTTTGATATCGTTATGGTCACATCAAGTGTCTTTAAATGTATCCGGACTATCCAGACCGATTTAGCTTACGTGTGGAAAAGATAAATTCAACTGTAACCTGAGGTCTAGAGCAGATACCGAACAAGCGGAGGGAAGCATGCTCTAGCGGGACTCAGAGGAATGGAATTTGATGGCTTGTCTGACTTCCGAGGAGTAAGTAGAAATTGTTCCGGTCAAATTTTAGGTCCAAATAGGATATCTACACATGAAAAGGTGAACATTCTACATTAAACAAGGATGCGATGATTCATGGGAGAACACTAGGGATATCTTGTTCCCCCCTAACCGTACAAGGTAGTACTCTGTGAGTGGGTATGAGAAATAATTTCATGAATTCAGCCTTCCACTGGGCCTCACTTTTACACTCTTGAAAGCTACATGAGTAACTGCTTTCAATGTAAACGGACTAGAATTAGGGTGGCTGAAGGGATAAAGAGGTGAGACCCACCTTTATGTTGCCTATGGGAGGCTCATTTTTGACCTAAGGTCACACATAAACTGAAAGTGAAGGGATGGAAAAAGATACTTTATGCAAGTTAAAGAGAGCAAAGGGCAGGACCCGCAATACTTATATAAGATAAACTGGACAGGAAACGAAGAGATGGGAACATCAAGGACACTATGGCGATATGAAGGAATCAGTCTGAGGAGATGGCAATAACAACTGGGTAAGTGACTGTGCACGCAACACAGGAGGACTTAAATGGGTAAAGAAAAATTTATGCAGAAGTATGTCCGTATTTGGCACTTACTTACAGAACTAAAGGGAGCAGTAGATAGCAGGAAAATAATACTATGAGATTTTTAACACTCATTCCATCAATGGTTATTTCACCCAGAGGGAAAATAAATAAGGAAACTGTGGCATTCTATGACACAGTAGTCCAGAGAGACTTAAAAGATTTATACCAGAACATGACAGCCGAAAGCAGCAAGATACACATTCTTCTCAGGAACACTTGGAATGTTCTTCAGTAGAGATCACAAATTAGGACAGGAAAATATCTCAATAAATTTAAGAAGACTGGAATTGTATTAAGCATCTTTTGCGACCAAAAGTATATGAAACTAGGAATGAATGACATAAAGAAAACCAGAGAAAACACAAACAGGAGAAGCTAAACCTCATAATTGTAAATAATCAGTGATTCAATGGGGAAACCAAAGAAGAAAACAAACAATGTATGGAAGCAAATAAGACAGGAACCCAATGGATCAAAGTATGTAAAATGGACCTAGAGTGATTCTAGGAGTTACGTACATAGCAATGGAGGCCTCCATCTAGAAAGAAAGACAATCCCGAACGAACAATATCCTTTCACTATGAAAGGAACTAGGAAAAGAAGTACAAACCGGTCTAGGTTCCCATTCTTGAGTCACCATAGCACGGGGAAGAAGAGCAGAGTCTGTTCAGTCAGACTGTCTCGGTGTGTTCCCATCATCTCTCTGAATTTGGGCAAAGGCAGCTGTGAGGATGTCAGTTTCTCTGTGTGTGTGATGATGGGGATACTAAAGAAGCTAGCTCAGAGATTCTGGGGAGTGCAAAGTGCTTGCCAAAGTACCTTGTGTATAGGGTTCAACAAATCTTTGGATGAAGGTTTCTACAGGCCTACCAGTGTTATATATGTAATTCAGGAAAACACACTAAAAAAGAGTACACATATTAAGTCAAAAAAGAATAACGAATCAATTTGTTTCACATGTCGTAGGGAAAAGGAGTTGCCATGGCCAGGGTGCTCGCCTGACCGCGAACTCCCTGCCCACGGCGCAAACGCCGTGCTGTC
This sequence comes from Manis pentadactyla, assembly GCF_030020395.1. Taxonomy (NCBI): domain Eukaryota; kingdom Metazoa; phylum Chordata; class Mammalia; order Pholidota; family Manidae; genus Manis; species Manis pentadactyla. The sequence continues at coordinate 32,398,104 of NC_080019.1, forward strand.
TCCTGAGAGCCAGCCTGCATTGTGACCTCAGCCCCGTTTACTGCGCATGCGCAGCTCGGGGAATTGTTGACAAGAGGGTCCCTATCGTCTGAGTTGCTGAGTAGGGACCTCGCCCGAGTGCTCTCTGCCGCTTGTGGATCTCAGAGCAGCTCCGTGCAGCTGCAGCGGATGTAATCTCAGCACTCGATCGACCTGCTGCCACCAAAGTAAAACTGGGTTGGAACAGCGGAGCCTCGCTGTTTTCCAGTCTCACCAAATCCAGTAGGAAATACGCTGGGACTCCTGTGCTACAACGTCTTCTCAAGTTCATAGTAGGTGTGATGGTAGCAGAGTTGTAAAATTTGAATTGTCCTGAGGTTTTGACTTCTCATGCTGATTAAAAACACCGCCACTGCCATGTTCTCTGAAAGTACTCGTAAGAGAGGTAAGCGCTTGGATCTAAGTCCGGGTCACGGACACAGTTGAATGAATTCCGGGGAGGAGGTATTTATCCACTTTTAATGAAGGATATGTCTACCTGAGAAAAAGTCAGACTGAGTGATATTATTTCCATAAAGAGTACTGGTTTTCATACGTTTTAAAAATGTTAACATAAATTCTCGGTATGGAATGCATTCTGGAATTTTCATAGAGCAGACATTAGGTGGATTTTAAATGTCAGTTGTTTTTCCCATCTCATTTACTCACCACGAATAACTCATTATTATATACATAAATATTCACATACATAAGGAAACAACAAAGCTAAAGAGTCAGTTTATGGTCTCTGGATTTCACATTCATTTTCATAGACATGCTTCCTGAAAATGAGCCATGCTCTAAAGACATCAGGTGAGGTCTGGGAATCCCGGAAAACACGAATGTCTGAACTGTCTAGTTTTTCTAGTTATTTTTGATATCGTTATGGTCACATCAAGTGTCTTTAAATGTATCCGGACTATCCAGACCGATTTAGCTTACGTGTGGAAAAGATAAATTCAACTGTAACCTGAGGTCTAGAGCAGATACCGAACAAGCGGAGGGAAGCATGCTCTAGCGGGACTCAGAGGAATGGAATTTGATGTCTTGTCTGACTTCCGAGGAGTAAGTAGAAATTGTTCCGGTCAAATTTTAGGTCCAAATAGGATATCTACACATGAAAAGGTGAACATTCTACATTAAACAAGGATGCGATGATTCATGGGAGAACACTAGGGATATCTTGTTCCCCCCTAACCGTACAAGGTAGTACTCTGTGAGTGGGTATGAGAAATAATTTCATGAATTCAGCCTTCCACTGGGCCTCACTTTTACACTCTTGAAAGCTACATGAGTAACTGCTTTCAATGTAAACGGACTAGAATTAGGGTGGCTGAAGGGATAAAGAGGTGAGACCCACCTTTATGTTGCCTATGGGAGGCTCATTTTTGACCTAAGGACACACATAAACTGAAAGTGAAGGGATGGAAAAAGATACTTTATGCAAGTTAAAGAGAGCAAAGGGCAGGACCCGCAATACTTATATAAGATAAACTGGACAGGAAACGAAGTGATGGGAACATCAAGGACACTATGGCGATATGAAGGAATCAGTCTGAGGAGATGGCAATAACAACTGGGTAAGTGACTGTGCACGCAACACAGGAGGACTTAAATGGGTAAAGAAAAATTTATGCAGAAGTATGTCCGTATTTGGCACTTACTTACAGAACTAAAGGGAGCAGTAGATAGCAGGAAAATAATACTATGAGATTTTTAACACTCATTCCATCAATGGTTAGATCACCCAGAGGGAAAATAAATAAGGAAACTGTGGCATTCTATGACACAGTAGTCCAGAGAGACTTAAAAGATTTATACCAGAACATGACAGCCGAAAGCAGCAGGATACACATTCTTCTCAGGAACACTTGGAATGTTCTTGAGTAGAGATCACAAATTAGGACAGGAAAATGTCTCAATAAATTTAAGAAGACTGGAATTGTATTAAGCATCTTTTCCGACCAAGAGTGTATGAAACTAGGAATGAATGACATAAAGAAAACCAGAGAAAACACAAACAGGAGAAGCTAAACCTCATAATTGTAAATAATCAGTGATTCAATGAGGAAACCAAAGAAGAAAACAAACAATGTATGGAAGCAAATAAGACAGGAACCCAATGGATCAAAGTATGTAAAATGGACCTAGAGTGATTCTAGGAGTTACGTACATAGCAATGGAGGCCTCCATCCAGAAAGAAAGACAATCCCGAACGAACAATATCCTTTCACTATGAAAGGAACTAGGAAAAGAAGTACAAACCGGTCTAGGTTCCCATTCTTGAGTCACCATAGCACGGGGAAGAAGAGCAGAGTCTGTTCAGTCAGACTGTCTCGGTGTGTTCCCATCATCTCTCTGAATTTGGGCAAAGGCAGCTGTGAGGATGTCAGTTTCTCTGTGTGTGTGATGATGGGGATACTAAAGAAGCTAGCTCAGGGATTCTGGGGAGTGCAAAGTGCTTGCCAAAGTACCTTGTGTATAGGGTTCAACAAATCTTTGGATGAAGGTTTCTACAGGCCTACCAGTGTTATATATGTAATTCAGGAAAACACACTAAAAAAGAGTACACATATTAAGTCAAAAAAGAATAACGAATCAATTTGTTTCACATGTCGTAGGGAAAAGGAGTTGCCATGGCCAGGGTGCTCGCCTGACCGCGAACTCCCTGCCCACGGCGCAAACGCCGTGCTGTCTCCTGAGAGCCAGCCTGCATTGTGACCTCAGCCCCGTTTACTGCGCATGCGCAGCTCGGGGAATTGTTGACAAGAGGGTCCCTATCGTCTGAGTTGCTGAGTAGGGACCTCGCCCGAGTGCTCTCTGCCGCTTGTGGATCTCAGAGCAGCTCCGTGCAGCTGCAGCGGATGTAATCTCAGCACTCGATCGACCTGCTGCCACCAAAGTAAAACTGGGTTGGAACAGCGGAGCCTCGCTGTTTTCCAGTCTCACCAAATCCAGTAGGAAATACGCTGGGACTCCTGTGCTACAACGTCTTCTCAAGTTCATAGTAGGTGTGATGGTAGCAGAGTTGTAAAATTTGAATTGTCCTGAGGTTTTGACTTCTCATGCTGATTAAAAACACCGCCACTGCCATGTTCTCTGAAAGTACTCGTAAGAGAGGTAAGCGCTTGGATCTAAGTCCGGGTCACGGACACAGTTGAATGAATTCCGGGGAGGAGGTATTTATCCACTTTTAATGAAGGATATGTCTACCTGAGAAAAGTCAGACTGAGTGATATTATTTCCATAAAGAGTACTGGTTTTCATACGTTTTAAAAATGTTAACATAAATTCTCGGTATGGAATGCATTCTGGAATTTTCATAGAGCAGACATTAGGTGGATTTTAAATGTCAGTTGTTTTTCCCGTCTCATTTACTCACCACGAATAACTCTTCATTATATATATAAATATTCACATACATAAGGAAACAACAAAGCTAAAGAGTCAGTTTATGGTCTCTGGATTTCACATTCATTTTCATAGACATGCTTCCTGAAAATGAGCCACGCTCTAAAGACATCAGGTGAGGTCTGGGAATCCCGGAAAACACGAATGTCTGAACTGTCTACTTTTTCTAGTTATTTTTGATATCGTTATGATCACATCAAGTGTCTTTAAATGTATCCGGACTATCCAGACCGATTTAGCTTACATGTGGAAAAGATAAATTCAACTGTAACCTGATCTTTAGAGCAGATACCAAACAAGCGGAGGGAAGCATGCTCTAGCGGGACTCAGAGGAATGGAATTTGATGGCTTGTCTGACTTCGGAGGAGTAAGTAGAAATTGTTCCGGTCAAATTTTAGGTCCAAATAGGATATCTACACATGAAAAGGTGAACATTCTACATAAAACAAGGATGCGATGATTCATGGGAGAACACTTGGGATATCTTGTTCCCCCCTAACCGTACAAGGTAGTACTCTGTGAGTGGGTATGAGAAATAATTTCATGAATTCAGCCTTCCACTGGGCCTCACTTTTACACTCTTGAAAGCTACATGAGTAACTGCTTTCAATGTAAACGGACTAGAATTAGGGTGGCTGAAGGGATAAAGAGGTGAGACCCACCTTTATGTTGCCTATGGGAGGCTAATTTTTGTCCTAAGGACACACTTAAACTGAAAGTGAAGGGATGGAAAAAGATACTTTATGCAAGTTAAAGAGAGCAAAGAGCAGGACCCGCAATACTTATATAAGATAAACTGGACAGGAAACGAAGTGATGGGAACATCAAGGACACTATGGCGATATGAAGGAATCAGTCCGATGAGATGGCAATAACAACTGGGTAAGTGACTGTGCACGCAACACAGGAGGACTTAAATGGGTAAAGAAAAATTTATGCAGAAGTATGTCCGTATTTGGCACTTACTTACAGAACTAAAGGGAGCAGTAGATAGCAGGAAAATAATACTATGAGATTTTTAACACTCATTCCATCAATGGTTATTTCACCCAGAGGGAAAATAAATAAGGAAACTGTGGCATTCTATGACACAGTAGTCCAGAGAGACTTAAAAGATTTACACCAGAACATGACAGCCAAAAGCAGCAGGATACACATTCTTCTCAGGAACACTTGGAATGTTCTTCAGTAGAGATCACAAATTAGGACAGGAAAATGTCTCAATAAATTTAAGAAGACTGGAATTGTATTATGCATCTTTTCCGACCAAAAGTGTATGAAACTAGGAATGAATGACATGAAGAAAACCAGAGAAAACACAAACAGGAGAAGCTAAACCACATAATTGTAAATAATCAGTGATTCAATGAGGAAACCAAAGAAGAAAACAAACAATGTATGGAAGCAAATAAGACAGGAACCCAATGGATCAAAGTATGTAAAATGGAAGTAGAGTGATTCTAGGAGTTACTTACATAGCAATGGAGGCCTCCACCCAGAAAGAAAGACAATCCCCAACGAACAAAATCCTTTCACTATGAAAGGAACTAGGAAAAGAAGTACAAACCGGTCTAGGTTCCCATTCTTGAGTCACCATAGCACGGGGAAGAAGAGCAGAGTCTGTTCAGTCAGACTGTCTCGGTGTGTTCCCATCATCTCTCTGAATTTGGGCAAAGGCAGCTGTGAGGATGTCAGTTTCTCTGTGTGTGTGATGATGGGGATACTAAAGAAGCTAGCTCAGAGATTCTGGGGAGTGCAAAGTGCTTGCCAAAGTACCTTGTGTATAGGGTTCAACAAATCTTTGGATGAAGGTTTCTACAGGCCTACCAGTGTTATATATGTAATTCAGGAAAACACACTAAAAAAGAGTACACATATTAAGTCAAAAAAGAATAACGAATCAATTTGTTTCACATGTCGTAGGGAAAAGGAGTTGCCATGGCCAGGGTGCTCGCCTGACCGCGAACTCCCTGCCCACGGCGCAAACGCCGTGCTGTCTCCTGAGAGCCAGCCTGCATTGTGACCTCAGCCCCGTTTACTGCGCATGTGCAGCTCGGGGAATTGTTGAAAAGAGGGTTCCTATCGTCTGAGTTGCTGAGTAGGGACCTCGCCCGAGTGCTCTCTGCCGCTTGTGGATCTCAGAGCAGCTCCGTGCAGCTGCAGCGGATGTAATCTCAGCACTCGATCGACCTGCTGCCACCAAAGTAAAACTGGGTTGGAACAGCGGAGCCTCGCTGTTTTCCAGTCTCACCAAATCCAGTAGGAAATACGCTGGGACTCCTGTGCTACAACGCCTTCTCAATTTCATAGTAGGTGTGATGGTAGAAGAGTTGTAAAATTTGAATTGTCCTGAGGTTTTGACTTCTCATGCTGATTAAAAACACCGCCACTGCCATGTTCTCTGAAAGTACTCGTAAGAGAGGTAAGCGCTTGGATCTAAGTCCGGGTCACGGACACAGTTGAATGAATTCCGGGGAGGAGGTATTTATCCACTTTTAATGAAGGATATGTCTACCTGAGAAAAGTCAGACTGAGTGATATTATTTCCATAAAGAGTACTGGTTTTCATACGTTTTAAAAATGTTAATATAAATTCTCGGTATGGAATGCATTCTGGAATTTTCATAGAGCAGACATTAGGTGGATTTTAAATGTCAGTTGTTTTTCCCATCTCATTTACTCACCACGAATAACTCTTTATTATATATATAAATATTCACATACATAAGGAAACAACAAAGCTAAAGAGTCAGTTAATGGTCTCTGGATTTCACATTCATTTTCATAGACATGCTTCCTGAAAATGAGCCACGCTCTAAAGACATCAGGTGAGGTCTGGGAATCCCGGAAAACACGAATGTCTGAACTGTCTAGTTTTTCTAGTTATTTTTGATATCGTTATGGTCACATCAAGTGTCTTTAAATGTATCCGGACTATCCAGACCGATTTAGCTTACATGTGGAAAAGATAAATTCAACTGTAACCTGATCTTTAGAGCAGATACCGAACAAGCGGAGGGAAGCATGCTCTAGCGGGACTCAGAGGAATGGAATTTGATGGCTTGTCTGACTTCCGAGGAGTAAGTAGAAATTGTTCCGGTCAAATTTTAGGTCCAAATAGGATATCTACACATGAAAAGGTGAACATTCTACATAAAACAAGGATGCGATGATTCATGGGAGAACACTTGGGATATCTTGTTCCCTCCTAACCGTACAAGGTAGTACTCTGTGAGTGGGTATGGGAAATAATTTCATGAATTCAGCCTTCCACTGGGCCTCACTTTTACACTCTTGAAAGCTACATGAGTAACTGCTTTCAATGTAAACGGACTAGAATTAGGGTGGCTGAAGGGATAAAGAGGTGAGACCCACCTTTATGTTGCCTATGGGAGGCTAATTTTTGTCCTAAGGACACACTTAAACTGAAAGTGAAGGGATGGAAAAAGATACTTTATGCAAGTTAAAGAGAGCAAAGGGCAGGACCCGCAATACTTATATAAGATAAACTGGACAGGAAACGAAGTGATGGGAACATCAAGGACACTATGGCGATATGAAGGAATCAGTCTGAGGAGATGGCAATAACAACTGGGTAAGTGACTGTGCACGCAACACAGGAGGACTTAAATGGGTAAAGAAAAATTTATGCAGAAGTATGTCCGTATTTGGCACTTACTTACAGAACTAAAGGGAGCAGTAGATAGCAGGAAAATAATACTATGAGATTTTTAACACTCATTCCATCAATGGTTAGATCACCCAGAGGGAAAATAAATAAGGAAACTGTGGCATTCTATGACACAGTAGTCCAGAGAGACTTAAAAGATTTATACCAGAACATGACAGCCGAAAGCAGCAGGATACACATTCTTCTCAGGAACACTTGGAATGTTCTTGAGTAGAGATCACAAATTAGGACAGGAAAATGTCTCAATAAATTTAAGAAGACTGGAATTGTATTAAGCATCTTTTCCGACCAAGAGTGTATGAAACTAGGAATGAATGACATAAAGAAAACCAGAGAAAACACAAACAGGAGAAGCTAAACCTCATAATTGTAAATAATCAGTGATTCAATGAGGAAACCAAAGAAGAAAACAAACAATGTATGGAAGCAAATAAGACAGGAACCCAATGGATCAAAGTATGTAAAATGGACCTAGAGTGATTCTAGGAGTTACGTACATAGCAATGGAGGCCTCCACCCAGAAAGAAAGACAATCCCGAACGAACAAAATCCTTTCACTATGAAAGGAACTAGGAAAAGAAGTACAAACCGGTCTAGGTTCCCATTCTTGAGTCACCATAGCACGGGGAAGAAGAGCAGAGTCTGTTCAGTCAGACTGTCTCGGTGTGTTCCCATCATCTCTCTGAATTTGGGCAAAGGCAGCTGTGAGGATGTCAGTTTCTCTGTGTGTGTGATGATGGGGATACTAAAGAAGCTAGCTCAGAGATTCTGGGGAGTGCAAAGTGCTTGCCAAAGTACCTTGTGTATAGGGTTCAACAAATCTTTGGATGAAGGTTTCTACAGGCCTACCAGTGTTATATATGTAATTCAGGAAAACACACTAAAAAAGAGTACACATATTAAGTCAAAAAAGAATAACGAATCAATTTGTTTCACATGTCGTAGGGAAAAGGAGTTGCCATGGCCAGGGTGCTCGCCTGACCGCGAACTCCCTGCCCACGGCGCAAACGCCGTGCTGTCTCCTGAGAGCCAGCCTGCATTGTGACCTCAGCCCCGTTTACTGCGCATGCGCAGCTCAGGGAATTGTTGACAAGAGGGTCCCTATCGTCTGAGTTGCTGAGTAGGGACCTCGCCCGAGTGCTCTCTGCCGCTTGTGGATCTCAGAGCAGCTCCGTGCAGCTGCAGCGGATGTAATCTCAGCACTCGATCGACCTGCTGCCACCAAAGTAAAACTGGGTTGGAACAGCGGAGCCTCGCTGTTTTCCAGTCTCACCAAATCCAGTAGGAAATACGCTGGGACTCCTGTGCTACAACGTCTTCTCAAGTTCATAGTAGGTGTGATGGTAGCAGAGTTGTAAAATTTGAATTGTCCTGAGGTTTTGACTTCTCATGCTGATTAAAAACACCGCCACTGCCATGTTCTCTGAAAGTACTCGTAAGAGAGGTAAGCGCTTGGATCTAAGTCCGGGTCACGGACACAGTTGAATGAATTCCGGGGAGGAGGTATTTATCCACTTTTAATGAAGGATATGTCTACCTGAGAAAAGTCAGACTGAGTGATATTATTTCCATAAAGAGTACTGGTTTTCATACGTTTTAAAAATGTTAACATAAATTCTCGGTATGGAATGCATTCTGGAATTTTCATAGAGCAGACATTAGGTGGATTTTAAATGTCAGTTGTTTTTCCCGTCTCATTTACTCACCACGAATAACTCTTTATTATATATATAAATATTCACATACATAAGGAAACAACAAAGCTAAAGAGTCAGTTTATGGTCTCTGGATTTCACATTCATTTTCATAGACATGCTTCCTGAAAATGAGCCACGCTCTAAAGACATCAGGTGAGGTCTGGGAATCCCGGAAAACACGAATGTCTGAACTGTCTAGTTTTTCTAGTTATTTTTGATATCGTTATGGTCACATCAAGTGTCTTTAAATGTATCCGGACTATCCAGACCGATTTAGCTTACGTGTGGAAAAGATAAATTCAACTGTAACCTGAGGTCTAGAGCAGATACCGAACAAGCGGAGGGAAGCATGCTCTAGCGGGACTCAGAGGAATGGAATTTGATGGCTTGTCTGACTTCCGAGGAGTAAGTAGAAATTGTTCCGGTCAAATTTTAGGTCCAAATAGGATATCTACACATGAAAAGGTGAACATTCTACATTAAACAAGGATGCGATGATTCATGGGAGAACACTAGGGATATCTTGTTCCCCCCTAACCGTACAAGGTAGTACTCTGTGAGTGGGTATGAGAAATAATTTCATGAATTCAGCCTTCCACTGGGCCTCACTTTTACACTCTTGAAAGCTACATGAGTAACTGCTTTCAATGTAAACGGACTAGAATTAGGGTGGCTGAAGGGATAAAGAGGTGAGACCCACCTTTATGTTGCCTATGGGAGGCTCATTTTTGACCTAAGGTCACACATAAACTGAAAGTGAAGGGATGGAAAAAGATACTTTATGCAAGTTAAAGAGAGCAAAGGGCAGGACCCGCAATACTTATATAAGATAAACTGGACAGGAAACGAAGAGATGGGAACATCAAGGACACTATGGCGATATGAAGGAATCAGTCTGAGGAGATGGCAATAACAACTGGGTAAGTGACTGTGCACGCAACACAGGAGGACTTAAATGGGTAAAGAAAAATTTATGCAGAAGTATGTCCGTATTTGGCACTTACTTACAGAACTAAAGGGAGCAGTAGATAGCAGGAAAATAATACTATGAGATTTTTAACACTCATTCCATCAATGGTTATTTCACCCAGAGGGAAAATAAATAAGGAAACTGTGGCATTCTATGACACAGTAGTCCAGAGAGACTTAAAAGATTTATACCAGAACATGACAGCCGAAAGCAGCAAGATACACATTCTTCTCAGGAACACTTGGAATGTTCTTCAGTAGAGATCACAAATTAGGACAGGAAAATGTCTCAATAAATTTAAGAAGACTGGAATTGTATTAAGCATCTTTTGCGACCAAAAGTATATGAAACTAGGAATGAATGACATAAAGAAAACCAGAGAAAACACAAACAGGAGAAGCTAAACCTCATAATTGTAAATAATCAGTGATTCAATGGGGAAACCAAAGAAGAAAACAAACAATGTATGGAAGCAAATAAGACAGGAACCCAATGGATCAAAGTATGTAAAATGGACCTAGAGTGATTCTAGGAGTTACGTACATAGCAATGGAGGCCTCCATCTAGAAAGAAAGACAATCCCGAACGAACAATATCCTTTCACTATGAAAGGAACTAGGAAAAGAAGTACAAACCGGTCTAGGTTCCCATTCTTGAGTCACCATAGCACGGGGAAGAAGAGCAGAGTCTGTTCAGTCAGACTGTCTCGGTGTGTTCCCATCATCTCTCTGAATTTGGGCAAAGGCAGCTGTGAGGATGTCAGTTTCTCTGTGTGTGTGATGATGGGGATACTAAAGAAGCTAGCTCAGAGATTCTGGGGAGTGCAAAGTGCTTGCCAAAGTACCTTGTGTATAGGGTTCAACAAATCTTTGGATGAAGGTTTCTACAGGCCTACCAGTGTTATATATGTAATTCAGGAAAACACACTAAAAAAGAGTACACATATTAAGTCAAAAAAGAATAACAAATCAATTTGTTTCACATGTCGTAGGGAAAAGGAGTTGCCATGGCCAGGGTGCTCGCCTGACCGCGAACTCCCTGCCCACGGCGCAAACGCCGTGCTGTCTCCTGAGAGCCAGCCTGCATTGTGACCTCAGCCCCGTTTACTGCGCATGCGCAGCTCAGGGAATTGTTGACAAGAGGGTCCCTATCGTCTGAGTTGCTGAGTAGGGACCTCGCCCGAGTGCTCTCTGCCGCTTGTGGATCTCAGAGCAGCTCCGTGCAGCTGCAGCGTATGTAATCTCAGCACTCGATCGACCTGCTGCCACCAAAGTAAAACTGGGTTGGAACAGCGGAGCCTCGCTGTTTTCCAGTCTCACCAAATCCAGTAGGAAATACGCTGGGACTCCTGTGCTACAACGTCTTCTCAAGTTCATAGTAGGTGTGATGGTAGCAGAGTTGTAAAATTTGAATTGTCCTGAGGTTTTGACTTCTCATGCTGATTAAAAACACCGCCACTGCCATGTTCTCTGAAAGTACTCGTAAGAGAGGTAAGCGCTTGGATCTAAGTCCGGGTCACGGACACAGTTGAATGAATTCCGGGGAGGAGGTATTTATCCACTTTTAATGAAGGATATGTCTACCTGAGAAAAAGTCAGACTGAGTGATATTATTTCCATAAAGAGTACTGGTTTTCATACGTTTTAAAAATGTTAACATAAATTCTCGGTATGGAATGCATTCTGGAATTTTCATAGAGCAGACATTAGGTGGATTTTAAATGTCAGTTGTTTTTCCCATCTCATTTACTCACCACGAATAACTCATTATTATATACATAAATATTCACATACATAAGGAAACAACAAAGCTAAAGAGTCAGTTTATGGTCTCTGGATTTCACATTCATTTTCATAGACATGCTTCCTGAAAATGAGCCATGCTCTAAAGACATCAGGTGAGGTCTGGGAATCCCGGAAAACACGAATGTCTGAACTGTCTAGTTTTTCTAGTTATTTTTGATATCGTTATGGTCACATCAAGTGTCTTTAAATGTATCCGGACTATCCAGACCGATTTAGCTTACGTGTGGAAAAGATAAATTCAACTGTAACCTGAGGTCTAGAGCAGATACCGAACAAGCGGAGGGAAGCATGCTCTAGCGGGACTCAGAGGAATGGAATTTGATGTCTTGTCTGACTTCCGAGGAGTAAGTAGAAATTGTTCCGGTCAAATTTTAGGTCCAAATAGGATATCTACACATGAAAAGGTGAACATTCTACATTAAACAAGGATGCGATGATTCATGGGAGAACACTAGGGATATCTTGTTCCCCCCTAACCGTACAAGGTAGTACTCTGTGAGTGGGTATGAGAAATAATTTCATGAATTCAGCCTTCCACTGGGCCTCACTTTTACACTCTTGAAAGCTACATGAGTAACTGCTTTCAATGTAAACGGACTAGAATTAGGGTGGCTGAAGGGATAAAGAGGTGAGACCCACCTTTATGTTGCCTATGGGAGGCTCATTTTTGACCTAAGGACACACATAAACTGAAAGTGAAGGGATGGAAAAAGATACTTTATGCAAGTTAAAGAGAGCAAAGGGCAGGACCCGCAATACTTATATAAGATAAACTGGACAGGAAACGAAGTGATGGGAACATCAAGGACACTATGGCGATATGAAGGAATCAGTCTGAGGAGATGGCAATAACAACTGGGTAAGTGACTGTGCACGCAACACAGGAGGACTTAAATGGGTAAAGAAAAATTTATGCAGAAGTATGTCCGTATTTGGCACTTACTTACAGAACTAAAGGGAGCAGTAGATAGCAGGAAAATAATACTATGAGATTTTTAACACTCATTCCATCAATGGTTAGATCACCCAGAGGGAAAATAAATAAGGAAACTGTGGCATTCTATGACACAGTAGTCCAGAGAGACTTAAAAGATTTATACCAGAACATGACAGCCGAAAGCAGCAGGATACACATTCTTCTCAGGAACACTTGGAATGTTCTTGAGTAGAGATCACAAATTAGGACAGGAAAATGTCTCAATAAATTTAAGAAGACTGGAATTGTATTAAGCATCTTTTCCGACCAAGAGTGTATGAAACTAGGAATGAATGACATAAAGAAAACCAGAGAAAACACAAACAGGAGAAGCTAAACCTCATAATTGTAAATAATCAGTGATTCAATGAGGAAACCAAAGAAGAAAACAAACAATGTATGGAAGCAAATAAGACAGGAACCCAATGGATCAAAGTATGTAAAATGGACCTAGAGTGATTCTAGGAGTTACGTACATAGCAATGGAGGCCTCCATCCAGAAAGAAAGACAATCCCGAACGAACAATATCCTTTCACTATGAAAGGAACTAGGAAAAGAAGTACAAACCGGTCTAGGTTCCCATTCTTGAGTCACCATAGCACGGGGAAGAAGAGCAGAGTCTGTTCAGTCAGACTGTCTCGGTGTGTTCCCATCATCTCTCTGAATTTGGGCAAAGGCAGCTGTGAGGATGTCAGTTTCTCTGTGTGTGTGATGATGGGGATACTAAAGAAGCTAGCTCAGGGATTCTGGGGAGTGCAAAGTGCTTGCCAAAGTACCTTGTGTATAGGGTTCAACAAATCTTTGGATGAAGGTTTCTACAGGCCTACCAGTGTTATATATGTAATTCAGGAAAACACACTAAAAAAGAGTACACATATTAAGTCAAAAAAGAATAACGAATCAATTTGTTTCACATGTCGTAGGGAAAAGGAGTTGCCATGGCCAGGGTGCTCGCCTGACCGCGAACTCCCTGCCCACGGCGCAAACGCCGTGCTGTCTCCTGAGAGCCAGCCTGCATTGTGACCTCAGCCCCGTTTACTGCGCATGCGCAGCTCGGGGAATTGTTGACAAGAGGGTCCCTATCGTCTGAGTTGCTGAGTAGGGACCTCGCCCGAGTGCTCTCTGCCGCTTGTGGATCTCAGAGCAGCTCCGTGCAGCTGCAGCGGATGTAATCTCAGCACTCGATCGACCTGCTGCCACCAAAGTAAAACTGGGTTCTAACAGCGGAGCCTCGCTGTTTTCCAGTCTCACCAAATCCAGTAGGAAATACGCTGGGACTCCTGTGCTACAACGTCTTCTCAAGTTCATAGTAGGTGTGATGGTAGCAGAGTTGTAAAATTTGAATTGTCCTGAGGTTTTGACTTCTCATGCTGATTAAAAACACCGCCACTGCCATGTTCTCTGAAAGTACTCGTAAGAGAGGTAAGCGCTTGGATCTAAGTCCGGGTCACGGACACAGTTGAATGAATTCCGGGGAGGAGGTATTTATCCACTTTTAATGAAGGATATGTCTACCTGAGAAAAGTCAGACTGAGTGATATTATTTCCATAAAGAGTACTGGTTTTCATACGTTTTAAAAATGTTAACATAAATTCTCGGTATGGAATGCATTCTGGAATTTTCATAGAGCAGACATTAGGTGGATTTTAAATGTCAGTTGTTTTTCCCGTCTCATTTACTCACCACGAATAACTCTTTATTATATATATAAATATTCACATACATAAGGAAACAACAAAGCTAAAGAGTCAGTTTATGGTCTCTGGATTTCACATTCATTTTCATAGACATGCTTCCTGAAAATGAGCCACGCTCTAAAGACATCAGGTGAGGTCTGGGAATCCCGGAAAACACGAATGTCTGAACTGTCTACTTTTTCTAGTTATTTTTGATATCGTTATGATCACATCAAGTGTCTTTAAATGTATCCGGACTATCCAGACCGATTTAGCTTACATGTGGAAAAGATAAATTCAACTGTAACCTGATCTTTAGAGCAGATACCAAACAAGCGGAGGGAAGCATGCTCTAGCGGGACTCAGAGGAATGGAATTTGATGGCTTGTCTGACTTCGGAGGAGTAAGTAGAAATTGTTCCGGTCAAATTTTAGGTCCAAATAGGATATCTACACATGAAAAGGTGAACATTCTACATAAAACAAGGATGCGATGATTCATGGGAGAACACTTGGGATATCTTGTTCCCCCCTAACCGTACAAGGTAGTACTCTGTGAGTGGGTATGAGAAATAATTTCATGAATTCAGCCTTCCACTGGGCCTCACTTTTACACTCTTGAAAGCTACATGAGTAACTGCTTTCAATGTAAACGGACTAGAATTAGGGTGGCTGAAGGGATAAAGAGGTGAGACCCACCTTTATGTTGCCTATGGGAGGCTAATTTTTGTCCTAAGGACACACTTAAACTGAAAGTGAAGGGATGGAAAAAGATACTTTATGCAAGTTAAAGAGAGCAAAGAGCAGGACCCGCAATACTTATATAAGATAAACTGGACAGGAAACGAAGTGATGGGAACATCAAGGACACTATGGCGATATGAAGGAATCAGTCCGATGAGATGGCAATAACAACTGGGTAAGTGACTGTGCACGCAACACAGGAGGACTTAAATGGGTAAAGAAAAATTTATGCAGAAGTATGTCCGTATTTGGCACTTACTTACAGAACTAAAGGGAGCAGTAGATAGCAGGAAAATAATACTATGAGATTTTTAACACTCATTCCATCAATGGTTATTTCACCCAGAGGGAAAATAAATAAGGAAACTGTGGCATTCTATGACACAGTAGTCCAGAGAGACTTAAAAGATTTACACCAGAACATGACAGCCGAAAGCAGCAGGATACACATTCTTCTCAGGAACACTTGGAATGTTCTTCAGTAGAGATCACAAATTAGGACAGGAAAATGTCTCAATAAATTTAAGAAGACTGGAATTGTATTATGCATCTTTTCCGACCAAAAGTGTATGAAACTAGGAATGAATGACATGAAGAAAACCAGAGAAAACACAAACAGGAGAAGCTAAACCACATAATTGTAAATAATCAGTGATTCAATGAGGAAACCAAAGAAGAAAACAAACAATGTATGGAAGCAAATAAGACAGGAACCCAATGGATCAAAGTATGTAAAATGGAAGTAGAGTGATTCTAGGAGTTACTTACATAGCAATGGAGGCCTCCACCCAGAAAGAAAGACAATCCCCAACGAACAAAATCCTTTCACTATGAAAGGAACTAGGAAAAGAAGTACAAACCGGTCTAGGTTCCCATTCTTGAGTCACCATAGCACGGGGAAGAAGAGCAGAGTCTGTTCAGTCAGACTGTCTCGGTGTGTTCCCATCATCTCTCTGAATTTGGGCAAAGGCAGCTGTGAGGATGTCAGTTTCTCTGTGTGTGTGATGATGGGGATACTAAAGAAGCTAGCTCAGAGATTCTGGGGAGTGCAAAGTGCTTGCCAAAGTACCTTGTGTATAGGGTTCAACAAATCTTTGGATGAAGGTTTCTACAGGCCTACCAGTGTTATATATGTAATTCAGGAAAACACACTAAAAAAGAGTACACATATTAAGTCAAAAAAGAATAACGAATCAATTTGTTTCACATGTCGTAGGGAAAAGGAGTTGCCATGGCCAGGGTGCTCGCCTGACCGCGAACTCCCTGCCCACGGCGCAAACGCCGTGCTGTCTCCTGAGAGCCAGCCTGCATTGTGACCTCAGCCCCGTTTACTGCGCATGTGCAGCTCGGGGAATTGTTGAAAAGAGGGTTCCTATCGTCTGAGTTGCTGAGTAGGGACCTCGCCCGAGTGCTCTCTGCCGCTTGTGGATCTCAGAGCAGCTCCGTGCAGCTGCAGCGGATGTAATCTCAGCACTCGATCGACCTGCTGCCACCAAAGTAAAACTGGGTTGGAACAGCGGAGCCTCGCTGTTTTCCAGTCTCACCAAATCCAGTAGGAAATACGCTGGGACTCCTGTGCTACAACGCCTTCTCAATTTCATAGTAGGTGTGATGGTAGAAGAGTTGTAAAATTTGAATTGTCCTGAGGTTTTGACTTCTCATGCTGATTAAAAACACCGCCACTGCCATGTTCTCTGAAAGTACTCGTAAGAGAGGTAAGCGCTTGGATCTAAGTCCGGGTCACGGACACAGTTGAATGAATTCCGGGGAGGAGGTATTTATCCACTTTTAATGAAGGATATGTCTACCTGAGAAAAGTCAGACTGAGTGATATTATTTCCATAAAGAGTACTGGTTTTCATACGTTTTAAAAATGTTAATATAAATTCTCGGTATGGAATGCATTCTGGAATTTTCATAGAGCAGACATTAGGTGGATTTTAAATGTCAGTTGTTTTTCCCATCTCATTTACTCACCACGAATAACTCTTTATTATATATATAAATATTCACATACATAAGGAAACAACAAAGCTAAAGAGTCAGTTAATGGTCTCTGGATTTCACATTCATTTTCATAGACATGCTTCCTGAAAATGAGCCACGCTCTAAAGACATCAGGTGAGGTCTGGGAATCCCGGAAAACACGAATGTCTGAACTGTCTAGTTTTTCTAGTTATTTTTGATATCGTTATGGTCACATCAAGTGTCTTTAAATGTATCCGGACTATCCAGACCGATTTAGCTTACATGTGGAAAAGATAAATTCAACTGTAACCTGATCTTTAGAGCAGATACCAAACAAGCGGAGGGAAGCATGCTCTAGCGGGACTCAGAGGAATGGAATTTGATGGCTTGTCTGACTTCCGAGGAGTAAGTAGAAATTGTTCCGGTCAAATTTTAGGTCCAAATAGGATATCTACACATGAAAAGGTGAACATTCTACATAAAACAAGGATGCGATGATTCATGGGAGAACACTTGGGATATCTTGTTCCCTCCTAACCGTACAAGGTAGTACTCTGTGAGTGGGTATGGGAAATAATTTCATGAATTCAGCCTTCCACTGGGCCTCACTTTTACACTCTTGAAAGCTACATGAGTAACTGCTTTCAATGTAAACGGACTAGAATTAGGGTGGCTGAAGGGATAAAGAGGTGAGACCCACCTTTATGTTGCCTATGGGAGGCTAATTTTTGTCCTAAGGACACACTTAAACTGAAAGTGAAGGGATGGAAAAAGATACTTTATGCAAGTTAAAGAGAGCAAAGGGCAGGACCCGCAATACTTATATAAGATAAACTGGACAGGAAACGAAGTGATGGGAACATCAAGGACACTATGGCGATATGAAGGAATCAGTCTGAGGAGATGGCAATAACAACTGGGTAAGTGACTGTGCACGCAACACAGGAGGACTTAAATGGGTAAAGAAAAATTTATGCAGAAGTATGTCCGTATTTGGCACTTACTTACAGAACTAAAGGGAGCAGTAGATAGCAGGAAAATAATACTATGAGATTTTTAACACTCATTCCATCAATGGTTAGATCACCCAGAGGGAAAATAAATAAGGAAACTGTGGCATTCTATGACACAGTAGTCCAGAGAGACTTAAAAGATTTATACCAGAACATGACAGCCGAAAGCAGCAGGATACACATTCTTCTCAGGAACACTTGGAATGTTCTTCAGTAGAGATCACAAATTAGGACAGGAAAATGTCTCAATAAATTTAAGAAGACTGGAATTGTATTAAGCATCTTTTCCGACCAAGAGTGTATGAAACTAGGAATGAATGACATAAAGAAAACCAGAGAAAACACAAACAGGAGAAGCTAAACCTCATAATTGTAAATAATCAGTGATTCAATGAGGAAACCAAAGAAGAAAACAAACAATGTATGGAAGCAAATAAGACAGGAACCCAATGGATCAAAGTATGTAAAATGGACCTAGAGTGATTCTAGGAGTTAGTACATAGCAATGGAGGCCTCCACCCAGAAAGAAAGACAATCCCGAACGAACAAAATCCTTTCACTATGAAAGGAACTAGGAAAAGAAGTACAAACCGGTCTAGGTTCCCATTCTTGAGTCACCATAGCACGGGGAAGAAGAGCAGAGTCTGTTCAGTCAGACTGTCTCGGTGTGTTCCCATCATCTCTCTGAATTTGGGCAAAGGCAGCTGTGAGGATGTCAGTTTCTCTGTGTGTGTGATGATGGGGATACTAAAGAAGCTAGCTCAGGGATTCTGGGGAGTGCAAAGTGCTTGCCAAAGTACCTTGTGTATAGGGTTCAACAAATCTTTGGATGAAGGTTTCTACAGGCCTACCAGTGTTATATATGTAATTCAGGAAAACACACTAAAAAAGAGTACACATATTAAGTCAAAAAAGAATAACGAATCAATTTGTTTCACATGTCGTAGGGAAAAGGAGTTGCCATGGCCAGGGTGCTCGCCTGACCGCGAACTCCCTGCCCACGGCGCAAACGCCGTGCTGTCTCCTGAGAGCCAGCCTGCATTGTGACCTCAGCCCCGTTTACTGCGCATGCGCAGCTCGGGGAATTGTTGACAAGAGGGTCCCTATCGTCTGAGTTGCTGAGTAGGGACCTCGCCCGAGTGCTCTCTGCCGCTTGTGGATCTCAGAGCAGCTCCGTGCAGCTGCAGCGGATGTAATCTCAGCACTCGATCGACCTGCTGCCACCAAAGTAAAACTGGGTTCTAACAGCGGAGCCTCGCTGTTTTCCAGTCTCACCAAATCCAGTAGGAAATACGCTGGGACTCCTGTGCTACAACGTCTTCTCAAGTTCATAGTAGGTGTGATGGTAGCAGAGTTGTAAAATTTGAATTGTCCTGAGGTTTTGACTTCTCATGCTGATTAAAAACACCGCCACTGCCATGTTCTCTGAAAGTACTCGTAAGAGAGGTAAGCGCTTGGATCTAAGTCCGGGTCACGGACACAGTTGAATGAATTCCGGGGAGGAGGTATTTATCCACTTTTAATGAAGGATATGTCTACCTGAGAAAAGTCAGACTGAGTGATATTATTTCCATAAAGAGTACTGGTTTTCATACGTTTTAAAAATGTTAACATAAATTCTCGGTATGGAATGCATTCTGGAATTTTCATAGAGCAGACATTAGGTGGATTTTAAATGTCAGTTGTTTTTCCCGTCTCATTTACTCACCACGAATAACTCTTTATTATATATATAAATATTCACATACATAAGGAAACAACAAAGCTAAAGAGTCAGTTTATGGTCTCTGGATTTCACATTCATTTTCATAGACATGCTTCCTGAAAATGAGCCACGCTCTAAAGACATCAGGTGAGGTCTGGGAATCCCGGAAAACACGAATGTCTGAACTGTCTACTTTTTCTAGTTATTTTTGATATCGTTATGATCACATCAAGTGTCTTTAAATGTATCCGGACTATCCAGACCGATTTAGCTTACATGTGGAAAAGATAAATTCAACTGTAACCTGATCTTTAGAGCAGATACCAAACAAGCGGAGGGAAGCATGCTCTAGCGGGACTCAGAGGAATGGAATTTGATGGCTTGTCTGACTTCGGAGGAGTAAGTAGAAATTGTTCCGGTCAAATTTTAGGTCCAAATAGGATATCTACACATGAAAAGGTGAACATTCTACATAAAACAAGGATGCGATGATTCATGGGAGAACACTTGGGATATCTTGTTCCCCCCTAACCGTACAAGGTAGTACTCTGTGAGTGGGTATGAGAAATAATTTCATGAATTCAGCCTTCCACTGGGCCTCACTTTTACACTCTTGAAAGCTACATGAGTAACTGCTTTCAATGTAAACGGACTAGAATTAGGGTGGCTGAAGGGATAAAGAGGTGAGACCCACCTTTATGTTGCCTATGGGAGGCTAATTTTTGTCCTAAGGACACACTTAAACTGAAAGTGAAGGGATGGAAAAAGATACTTTATGCAAGTTAAAGAGAGCAAAGAGCAGGACCCGCAATACTTATATAAGATAAACTGGACAGGAAACGAAGTGATGGGAACATCAAGGACACTATGGCGATATGAAGGAATCAGTCCGATGAGATGGCAATAACAACTGGGTAAGTGACTGTGCACGCAACACAGGAGGACTTAAATGGGTAAAGAAAAATTTATGCAGAAGTATGTCCGTATTTGGCACTTACTTACAGAACTAAAGGGAGCAGTAGATAGCAGGAAAATAATACTATGAGATTTTTAACACTCATTCCATCAATGGTTATTTCACCCAGAGGGAAAATAAATAAGGAAACTGTGGCATTCTATGACACAGTAGTCCAGAGAGACTTAAAAGATTTACACCAGAACATGACAGCCGAAAGCAGCAGGATACACATTCTTCTCAGGAACACTTGGAATGTTCTTCAGTAGAGATCACAAATTAGGACAGGAAAATGTCTCAATAAATTTAAGAAGACTGGAATTGTATTATGCATCTTTTCCGACCAAAAGTGTATGAAACTAGGAATGAATGACATGAAGAAAACCAGAGAAAACACAAACAGGAGAAGCTAAACCACATAATTGTAAATAATCAGTGATTCAATGAGGAAACCAAAGAAGAAAACAAACAATGTATGGAAGCAAATAAGACAGGAACCCAATGGATCAAAGTATGTAAAATGGAAGTAGAGTGATTCTAGGAGTTACTTACATAGCAATGGAGGCCTCCACCCAGAAAGAAAGACAATCCCCAACGAACAAAATCCTTTCACTATGAAAGGAACTAGGAAAAGAAGTACAAACCGGTCTAGGTTCCCATTCTTGAGTCACCATAGCACGGGGAAGAAGAGCAGAGTCTGTTCAGTCAGACTGTCTCGGTGTGTTCCCATCATCTCTCTGAATTTGGGCAAAGGCAGCTGTGAGGATGTCAGTTTCTCTGTGTGTGTGATGATGGGGATACTAAAGAAGCTAGCTCAGAGATTCTGGGGAGTGCAAAGTGCTTGCCAAAGTACCTTGTGTATAGGGTTCAACAAATCTTTGGATGAAGGTTTCTACAGGCCTACCAGTGTTATATATGTAATTCAGGAAAACACACTAAAAAAGAGTACACATATTAAGTCAAAAAAGAATAACGAATCAATTTGTTTCACATGTCGTAGGGAAAAGGAGTTGCCATGGCCAGGGTGCTCGCCTGACCGCGAACTCCCTGCCCACGGCGCAAACGCCGTGCTGTCTCCTGAGAGCCAGCCTGCATTGTGACCTCAGCCCCGTTTACTGCGCATGTGCAGCTCGGGGAATTGTTGAAAAGAGGGTTCCTATCGTCTGAGTTGCTGAGTAGGGACCTCGCCCGAGTGCTCTCTGCCGCTTGTGGATCTCAGAGCAGCTCCGTGCAGCTGCAGCGGATGTAATCTCAGCACTCGATCGACCTGCTGCCACCAAAGTAAAACTGGGTTGGAACAGCGGAGCCTCGCTGTTTTCCAGTCTCACCAAATCCAGTAGGAAATACGCTGGGACTCCTGTGCTACAACGCCTTCTCAATTTCATAGTAGGTGTGATGGTAGCAGAGTTGTAAAATTTGAATTGTCCTGAGGTTTTGACTTCTCATGCTGATTAAAAACACCGCCACTGCCATGTTCTCTGAAAGTACTCGTAAGAGAGGTAAGCGCTTGGATCTAAGTCCGGGTCACGGACACAGTTGAATGAATTCCGGGGAGGAGGTATTTATCCACTTTTAATGAAGGATATGTCTACCTGAGAAAAGTCAGACTGAGTGATATTATTTCCATAAAGAGTACTGGTTTTCATACGTTTTAAAAATGTTAATATAAATTCTCGGTATGGAATGCATTCTGGAATTTTCATAGAGCAGACATTAGGTGGATTTTAAATGTCAGTTGTTTTTCCCATCTCATTTACTCACCACGAATAACTCTTTATTATATATATAAATATTCACATACATAAGGAAACAACAAAGCTAAAGAGTCAGTTAATGGTCTCTGGATTTCACATTCATTTTCATAGACATGCTTCCTGAAAATGAGCCACGCTCTAAAGACATCAGGTGAGGTCTGGGAATCCCGGAAAACACGAATGTCTGAACTGTCTAGTTTTTCTAGTTATTTTTGATATCGTTATGGTCACATCAAGTGTCTTTAAATGTATCCGGACTATCCAGACCGATTTAGCTTACATGTGGAAAAGATAAATTCAACTGTAACCTGATCTTTAGAGCAGATACCAAACAAGCGGAGGGAAGCATGCTCTAGCGGGACTCAGAGGAATGGAATTTGATGGCTTGTCTGACTTCCGAGGAGTAAGTAGAAATTGTTCCGGTCAAATTTTAGGTCCAAATAGGATATCTACACATGAAAAGGTGAACATTCTACATAAAACAAGGATGCGATGATTCATGGGAGAACACTTGGGATATCTTGTTCCCTCCTAACCGTACAAGGTAGTACTCTGTGAGTGGGTATGGGAAATAATTTCATGAATTCAGCCTTCCACTGGGCCTCACTTTTACACTCTTGAAAGCTACATGAGTAACTGCTTTCAATGTAAACGGACTAGAATTAGGGTGGCTGAAGGGATAAAGAGGTGAGACCCACCTTTATGTTGCCTATGGGAGGCTAATTTTTGTCCTAAGGACACACTTAAACTGAAAGTGAAGGGATGGAAAAAGATACTTTATGCAAGTTAAAGAGAGCAAAGGGCAGGACCCGCAATACTTATATAAGATAAACTGGACAGGAAACGAAGTGATGGGAACATCAAGGACACTATGGCGATATGAAGGAATCAGTCTGAGGAGATGGCAATAACAACTGGGTAAGTGACTGTGCACGCAACACAGGAGGACTTAAATGGGTAAAGAAAAATTTATGCAGAAGTATGTCCGTATTTGGCACTTACTTACAGAACTAAAGGGAGCAGTAGATAGCAGGAAAATAATACTATGAGATTTTTAACACTCATTCCATCAATGGTTAGATCACCCAGAGGGAAAATAAATAAGGAAACTGTGGCATTCTATGACACAGTAGTCCAGAGAGACTTAAAAGATTTATACCAGAACATGACAGCCGAAAGCAGCAGGATACACATTCTTCTCAGGAACACTTGGAATGTTCTTCAGTAGAGATCACAAATTAGGACAGGAAAATGTCTCAATAAATTTAAGAAGACTGGAATTGTATTAAGCATCTTTTCCGACCAAGAGTGTATGAAACTAGGAATGAATGACATAAAGAAAACCAGAGAAAACACAAACAGGAGAAGCTAAACCTCATAATTGTAAATAATCAGTGATTCAATGAGGAAACCAAAGAAGAAAACAAACAATGTATGGAAGCAAATAAGACAGGAACCCAATGGATCAAAGTATGTAAAATGGACCTAGAGTGATTCTAGGAGTTACGTACATAGCAATGGAGGCCTCCACCCAGAAAGAAAGACAATCCCGAACGAACAAAATCCTTTCACTATGAAAGGAACTAGGAAAAGAAGTACAAACCGGTCTAGGTTCCCATTCTTGAGTCACCATAGCACGGGGAAGAAGAGCAGAGTCTGTTCAGTCAGACTGTCTCGGTGTGTTCCCATCATCTCTCTGAATTTGGGCAAAGGCAGCTGTGAGGATGTCAGTTTCTCTGTGTGTGTGATGATGGGGATACTAAAGAAGCTAGCTCAGAGATTCTGGGGAGTGCAAAGTGCTTGCCAAAGTACCTTGTGTATAGGGTTCAACAAATCTTTGGATGAAGGTTTCTACAGGCCTACCAGTGTTATATATGTAATTCAGGAAAACACACTAAAAAAGAGTACACATATTAAGTCAAAAAAGAATAACGAATCAATTTGTTTCACATGTCGTAGGGAAAAGGAGTTGCCATGGCCAGGGTGCTCGCCTGACCGCGAACTCCCTGCCCACGGCGCAAACGCCGTGCTGTCTCCTGAGAGCCAGCCTGCATTGTGACCTCAGCCCCGTTTACTGCGCATGCGCAGCTCAGGGAATTGTTGACAAGAGGGTCCCTATCGTCTGAGTTGCTGAGTAGGGACCTCGCCCGAGTGCTCTCTGCCGCTTGTGGATCTCAGAGCAGCTCCGTGCAGCTGCAGCGGATGTAATCTCAGCACTCGATCGACCTGCTGCCACCAAAGTAAAACTGGGTTGGAACAGCGGAGCCTCGCTGTTTTCCAGTCTCACCAAATCCAGTAGGAAATACGCTGGGACTCCTGTGCTACAACGTCTTCTCAAGTTCATAGTAGGTGTGATGGTAGCAGAGTTGTAAAATTTGAATTGTCCTGAGGTTTTGACTTCTCATGCTGATTAAAAACACCGCCACTGCCATGTTCTCTGAAAGTACTCGTAAGAGAGGTAAGCGCTTGGATCTAAGTCCGGGTCACGGACACAGTTGAATGAATTCCGGGGAGGAGGTATTTATCCACTTTTAATGAAGGATATGTCTACCTGAGAAAAGTCAGACTGAGTGATATTATTTCCATAAAGAGTACTGGTTTTCATACGTTTTAAAAATGTTAACATAAATTCTCGGTATGGAATGCATTCTGGAATTTTCATAGAGCAGACATTAGGTGGATTTTAAATGTCAGTTGTTTTTCCCGTCTCATTTACTCACCACGAATAACTCTTTATTATATATATAAATATTCACATACATAAGGAAACAACAAAGCTAAAGAGTCAGTTTATGGTCTCTGGATTTCACATTCATTTTCATAGACATGCTTCCTGAAAATGAGCCACGCTCTAAAGACATCAGGTGAGGTCTGGGAATCCCGGAAAACACGAATGTCTGAACTGTCTACTTTTTCTAGTTATTTTTGATATCGTTATGATCACATCAAGTGTCTTTAAATGTATCCGGACTATCCAGACCGATTTAGCTTACATGTGGAAAAGATAAATTCAACTGTAACCTGATCTTTAGAGCAGATACCAAACAAGCGGAGGGAAGCATGCTCTAGCGGGACTCAGAGGAATGGAATTTGATGGCTTGTCTGACTTCGGAGGAGTAAGTAGAAATTGTTCCGGTCAAATTTTAGGTCCAAATAGGATATCTACACATGAAAAGGTGAACATTCTACATAAAACAAGGATGCGATGATTCATGGGAGAACACTTGGGATATCTTGTTCCCCCCTAACCGTACAAGGTAGTACTCTGTGAGTGGGTATGAGAAATAATTTCATGAATTCAGCCTTCCACTGGGCCTCACTTTTACACTCTTGAAAGCTACATGAGTAACTGCTTTCAATGTAAACGGACTAGAATTAGGGTGGCTGAAGGGATAAAGAGGTGAGACCCACCTTTATGTTGCCTATGGGAGGCTCATTTTTGTCCTAAGGACACACTTAAACTGAAAGTGAAGGGATGGAAAAAGATACTTTATGCAAGTTAAAGAGAGCAAAGAGCAGGACCCGCAATACTTATATAAGATAAACTGGACAGGAAACGAAGTGATGGGAACATCAAGGACACTATGGCGATATGAAGGAATCAGTCCGATGAGATGGCAATAACAACTGGGTAAGTGACTGTGCACGCAACACAGGAGGACTTAAATGGGTAAAGAAAAATTTATGCAGAAGTATGTCCGTATTTGGCACTTACTTACAGAACTAAAGGGAGCAGTAGATAGCAGGAAAATAATACTATGAGATTTTTAACACTCATTCCATCAATGGTTAGATCACCCAGAGGGAAAATAAATAAGGAAACTGTGGCATTCTATGACACAGTAGTCCAGAGAGACTTAAAAGATTTACACCAGAACATGACAGCCGAAAGCAGCAGGATACACATTCTTCTCAGGAACACTTGGAATGTTCTTCAGTAGAGATCACAAATTAGGACAGGAAAATGTCTCAATAAATTTAAGAAGACTGGAATTGTATTAAGCATCTTTTCCGACCAAAAGTGTATGAAACTAGGAATGAATGACATGAAGAAAACCAGAGAAAACACAAACAGGAGAAGCTAAACCACATAATTGTAAATAATCAGTGATTCAATGAGGAAACCAAAGAAGAAAACAAACAATGTATGGAAGCAAATAAGACAGGAACCCAATGGATCAAAGTATGTAAAATGGACCTAGAGTGATTCTAGGAGTTACGTACATAGCAATGGAGGCCTCCACCCAGAAAGAAAGACAATCCCGAACGAACAAAATCCTTTCACTATGAAAGGAACTAGGAAAAGAAGTACAAACCGGTCTAGGTTCCCATTCTTGAGTCACCATAGCACGGGGAAGAAGAGCAGAGTCTGTTCAGTCAGACTGTCTCGGTGTGTTCCCATCATCTCTCTGAATTTGGGCAAAGGCAGCTGTGAGGATGTCAGTTTCTCTGTGTGTGTGATGATGGGGATACTAAAGAAGCTAGCTCAGAGATTCTGGGGAGTGCAAAGTGCTTGCCAAAGTACCTTGTGTATAGGGTTCAACAAATCTTTGGATGAAGGTTTCTACAGGCCTACCAGTGTTATATATGTAATTCAGGAAAACACACTAAAAAAGAGTACACATATTAAGTCAAAAAAGAATAACGAATCAATTTGTTTCACATGTCGTAGGGAAAAGGAGTTGCCATGGCCAGGGTGCTCGCCTGACCGCGAACTCCCTGCCCACGGCGCAAACGCCGTGCTGTCTCCTGAGAGCCAGCCTGCATTGTGACCTCAGCCCCGTTTACTGCGCATGTGCAGCTCGGGGAATTGTTGAAAAGAGGGTCCCTATCGTCTGAGTTGCTGAGTAGGGACCTCGCCCGAGTGCTCTCTGCCGCTTGTGGATCTCAGAGCAGCTCCGTGCAGCTGCAGCGGATGTAATCTCAGCACTCGATCGACCTGCTGCCACCAAAGTAAAACTGGGTTGGAACAGCGGAGCCTCGCTGTTTTCCAGTCTCACCAAATCCAGTAGGAAATACGCTGGGACTCCTGTGCTACAACGCCTTCTCAATTTCATAGTAGGTGTGATGGTAGAAGAGTTGTAAAATTTGAATTGTCCTGAGGTTTTGACTTCTCATGCTGATTAAAAACACCGCCACTGCCATGTTCTCTGAAAGTACTCGTAAGAGAGGTAAGCGCTTGGATCTAAGTCCGGGTCACGGACACAGTTGAATGAATTCCGGGGAGGAGGTATTTATCCACTTTAGTGAAGGATATGTCTACCTGAGAAAAGTCAGACTGAGTGATATTATTTCCATAAAGAGTACTGGTTTTCATACGTTTTAAAAATGTTAACATAAATTCTCGGTATGGAATGCATTCTGGAATTTTCATAGAGCAGACATTAGGTGGATTTTAAATGTCAGTTGTTTTTCCCATCTCATTTACTCACCACGAATAACTCTTTATTATATATATAAATATTCACATACATAAGGAAACAACAAAGCTAAAGAGTCAGTTAATGGTCTCTGGATTTCACATTCATTTTCATAGACATGCTTCCTGAAAATGAGCCACGCTCTAAAGACATCAGGTGAGGTCTGGGAATCCCGGAAAACACGAATGTCTGAACTGTCTAGTTTTTCTAGTTATTTTTGATATCGTTATGGTCACATCAAGTGTCTTTAAATGTATCCGGACTATCCAGACCGATTTAGCTTACATGTGGAAAAGATAAATTCAACTGTAACCTGATCTTTAGAGCAGATACCAAACAAGCGGAGGGAAGCATGCTCTAGCGGGACTCAGAGGAATGGAATTTGATGGCTTGTCTGACTTCCGAGGAGTAAGTAGAAATTGTTCCGGTCAAATTTTAGGTCCAAATAGGATATCTACACATGAAAAGGTGAACATTCTACATAAAACAAGGATGCGATGATTCATGGGAGAACACTTGGGATATCTTGTTCCCTCCTAACCGTACAAGGTAGTACTCTGTGAGTGGGTATGGGAAATAATTTCATGAATTCAGCCTTCCACTGGGCCTCACTTTTACACTCTTGAAAGCTACATGAGTAACTGCTTTCAATGTAAACGGACTAGAATTAGGGTGGCTGAAGGGATAAAGAGGTGAGACCCACCTTTATGTTGCCTATGGGAGGCTAATTTTTGTCCTAAGGACACACTTAAACTGAAAGTGAAGGGATGGAAAAAGATACTTTATGCAAGTTAAAGAGAGCAAAGGGCAGGACCCGCAATACTTATATAAGATAAACTGGACAGGAAACGAAGTGATGGGAACATCAAGGACACTATGGCGATATGAAGGAATCAGTCTGAGGAGATGGCAATAACAACTGGGTAAGTGACTGTGCACGCAACACAGGAGGACTTAAATGGGTAAAGAAAAATTTATGCAGAAGTATGTCCGTATTTGGCACTTACTTACAGAACTAAAGGGAGCAGTAGATAGCAGGAAAATAATACTATGAGATTTTTAACACTCATTCCATCAATGGTTAGATCACCCAGAGGGAAAATAAATAAGGAAACTGTGGCATTCTATGACACAGTAGTCCAGAGAGACTTAAAAGATTTATATCAGAACATGACAGCCGAAAGCAGCAGGATACACATTCTTCTCAGGAACACTTGGAATGTTCTTCAGTAGAGATCACAAATTAGGACAGGAAAATGTCTCAATAAATTTAAGAAGACTGGAATTGTATTAAGCATCTTTTCCGACCAAGAGTGTATGAAACTAGGAATGAATGACATAAAGAAAACCAGAGAAAACACAAACAGGAGAAGCTAAACCTCATAATTGTAAATAATCAGTGATTCAATGAGGAAACCAAAGAAGAAAACAAACAATGTATGGAAGCAAATAAGACAGGAACCCAATGGATCAAAGTATGTAAAATGGACCTAGAGTGATTCTAGGAGTTACGTACATAGCAATGGAGGCCTCCACCCAGAAAGAAAGACAATCCCGAACAAACAAAATCCTTTCACTATGAAAGGAACTAGGAAAAGAAATACAAACCGGTCTAGGTTCCCATTCTTGAGTCACCATAGCACGGGGAAGAAGAGCAGAGTCTGTTCAGTCAGACTGTCTCGGTGTGTTCCCATCATCTCTCTGAATTTG
The DNA here is from genome assembly GCF_030020395.1 of Manis pentadactyla. NCBI lineage: Eukaryota > Metazoa > Chordata > Mammalia > Pholidota > Manidae > Manis > Manis pentadactyla. The sequence continues at coordinate 32,427,618 of NC_080019.1, forward strand.
GGCAAAGGCAGCTGTGAGGATGTCAGTTTCTCTGTGTGTGTGATGATGGGGATACTAAAGAAGCTAGCTCAGAGATTCTGGGGAGTGCAAAGTGCTTGCCAAAGTACCTTGTGTATAGGGTTCAACAAATCTTTGGATGAAGGTTTCTACAGGCCTACCAGTGTTATATATGTAATTCAGGAAAACACACTAAAAAAGAGTACACATATTAAGTCAAAAAAGAATAACGAATCAATTTGTTTCACATGTCGTAGGGAAAAGGAGTTGCCATGGCCAGGGTGCTCGCCTGACCGCGAACTCCCTGCCCACGGCGCAAACGCCGTGCTGTCTCCTGAGAGCCAGCCTGCATTGTGACCTCAGCCCCGTTTACTGCGCATGCGCAGCTCAGGGAATTGTTGACAAGAGGGTCCCTATCATCTGAGTTGCTGAGTAGGGACCTCGCCCGAGTGCTCTCTGCCGCTTGTGGATCTCAGAGCAGCTCCGTGCAGCTGCAGCGGATGTAATCTCAGCACTCGATCGACCTGCTGCCACCAAAGTAAAACTGGGTTGGAACAGCGGAGCCTCGCTGTTTTCCAGTCTCACCAAATCCAGTAGGAAATACGCTGGGACTCCTGTGCTACAACGTCTTCTCAAGTTCATAGTAGGTGTGATGGTAGCAGAGTTGTAAAATTTGAATTGTCCTGAGGTTTTGACTTCTCATGCTGATTAAAAACACCGCCACTGCCATGTTCTCTGAAAGTACTCGTAAGAGAGGTAAGCGCTTGGATCTAAGTCCGGGTCACGGACACAGTTGAATGAATTCCGGGGAGGAGGTATTTATCCACTTTTAATGAAGGATATGTCTACCTGAGAAAAGTCAGACTGAGTGATATTATTTCCATAAAGAGTACTGGTTTTCATACGTTTTAAAAATGTTAACATAAATTCTCGGTATGGAATGCATTCTGGAATTTTCATAGAGCAGACATTAGGTGGATTTTAAATGTCAGTTGTTTTTCCCGTCTCATTTACTCACCACGAATAACTCTTTATTATATATATAAATATTCACATACATAAGGAAACAACAAAGCTAAAGAGTCAGTTTATGGTCTCTGGATTTCACATTCATTTTCATAGACATGCTTCCTGAAAATGAGCCACGCTCTAAAGACATCAGGTGAGGTCTGGGAATCCCGGAAAACACGAATGTCTGAACTGTCTACTTTTTCTAGTTATTTTTGATATCGTTATGATCACATCAAGTGTCTTTAAATGTATCCGGACTATCCAGACCGATTTAGCTTACATGTGGAAAAGATAAATTCAACTGTAACCTGATCTTTAGAGCAGATACCAAACAAGCGGAGGGAAGCATGCTCTAGCGGGACTCAGAGGAATGGAATTTGATGGCTTGTCTGACTTCGGAGGAGTAAGTAGAAATTGTTCCGGTCAAATTTTAGGTCCAAATAGGATATCTACACATGAAAAGGTGAACATTCTACATAAAACAAGGATGCGATGATTCATGGGAGAACACTTGGGATATCTTGTTCCCCCCTAACCGTACAAGGTAGTACTCTGTGAGTGGGTATGAGAAATAATTTCATGAATTCAGCCTTCCACTGGGCCTCACTTTTACACTCTTGAAAGCTACATGAGTAACTGCTTTCAATGTAAACGGACTAGAATTAGGGTGGCTGAAGGGATAAAGAGGTGAGACCCACCTTTATGTTGCCTATGGGAGGCTCATTTTTGTCCTAAGGACACACTTAAACTGAAAGTGAAGGGATGGAAAAAGATACTTTATGCAAGTTAAAGAGAGCAAAGAGCAGGACCCGCAATACTTATATAAGATAAACTGGACAGGAAACGAAGTGATGGGAACATCAAGGACACTATGGCGATATGAAGGAATCAGTCCGATGAGATGGCAATAACAACTGGGTAAGTGACTGTGCACGCAACACAGGAGGACTTAAATGGGTAAAGAAAAATTTATGCAGAAGTATGTCCGTATTTGGCACTTACTTACAGAACTAAAGGGAGCAGTAGATAGCAGGAAAATAATACTATGAGATTTTTAACACTCATTCCATCAATGGTTAGATCACCCAGAGGGAAAATAAATAAGGAAACTGTGGCATTCTATGACACAGTAGTCCAGAGAGACTTAAAAGATTTACACCAGAACATGACAGCCGAAAGCAGCAGGATACACATTCTTCTCAGGAACACTTGGAATGTTCTTCAGTAGAGATCACAAATTAGGACAGGAAAATGTCTCAATAAATTTAAGAAGACTGGAATTGTATTAAGCATCTTTTCCGACCAAAAGTGTATGAAACTAGGAATGAATGACATGAAGAAAACCAGAGAAAACACAAACAGGAGAAGCTAAACCACATAATTGTAAATAATCAGTGATTCAATGAGGAAACCAAAGAAGAAAACAAACAATGTATGGAAGCAAATAAGACAGGAACCCAATGGATCAAAGTATGTAAAATGGACCTAGAGTGATTCTAGGAGTTACGTACATAGCAATGGAGGCCTCCACCCAGAAAGAAAGACAATCCCGAACGAACAAAATCCTTTCACTATGAAAGGAACTAGGAAAAGAAGTACAAACCGGTCTAGGTTCCCATTCTTGAGTCACCATAGCACGGGGAAGAAGAGCAGAGTCTGTTCAGTCAGACTGTCTCGGTGTGTTCCCATCATCTCTCTGAATTTGGGCAAAGGCAGCTGTGAGGATGTCAGTTTCTCTGTGTGTGTGATGATGGGGATACTAAAGAAGCTAGCTCAGAGATTCTGGGGAGTGCAAAGTGCTTGCCAAAGTACCTTGTGTATAGGGTTCAACAAATCTTTGGATGAAGGTTTCTACAGGCCTACCAGTGTTATATATGTAATTCAGGAAAACACACTAAAAAAGAGTACACATATTAAGTCAAAAAAGAATAACGAATCAATTTGTTTCACATGTCGTAGGGAAAAGGAGTTGCCATGGCCAGGGTGCTCGCCTGACCGCGAACTCCCTGCCCACGGCGCAAACGCCGTGCTGTCTCCTGAGAGCCAGCCTGCATTGTGACCTCAGCCCCGTTTACTGCGCATGTGCAGCTCGGGGAATTGTTGAAAAGAGGGTCCCTATCGTCTGAGTTGCTGAGTAGGGACCTCGCCCGAGTGCTCTCTGCCGCTTGTGGATCTCAGAGCAGCTCCGTGCAGCTGCAGCGGATGTAATCTCAGCACTCGATCGACCTGCTGCCACCAAAGTAAAACTGGGTTGGAACAGCGGAGCCTCGCTGTTTTCCAGTCTCACCAAATCCAGTAGGAAATACGCTGGGACTCCTGTGCTACAACGCCTTCTCAATTTCATAGTAGGTGTGATGGTAGAAGAGTTGTAAAATTTGAATTGTCCTGAGGTTTTGACTTCTCATGCTGATTAAAAACACCGCCACTGCCATGTTCTCTGAAAGTACTCGTAAGAGAGGTAAGCGCTTGGATCTAAGTCCGGGTCACGGACACAGTTGAATGAATTCCGGGGAGGAGGTATTTATCCACTTTAGTGAAGGATATGTCTACCTGAGAAAAGTCAGACTGAGTGATATTATTTCCATAAAGAGTACTGGTTTTCATACGTTTTAAAAATGTTAACATAAATTCTCGGTATGGAATGCATTCTGGAATTTTCATAGAGCAGACATTAGGTGGATTTTAAATGTCAGTTGTTTTTCCCATCTCATTTACTCACCACGAATAACTCTTTATTATATATATAAATATTCACATACATAAGGAAACAACAAAGCTAAAGAGTCAGTTAATGGTCTCTGGATTTCACATTCATTTTCATAGACATGCTTCCTGAAAATGAGCCACGCTCTAAAGACATCAGGTGAGGTCTGGGAATCCCGGAAAACACGAATGTCTGAACTGTCTAGTTTTTCTAGTTATTTTTGATATCGTTATGGTCACATCAAGTGTCTTTAAATGTATCCGGACTATCCAGACCGATTTAGCTTACATGTGGAAAAGATAAATTCAACTGTAACCTGATCTTTAGAGCAGATACCGAACAAGCGGAGGGAAGCATGCTCTAGCGGGACTCAGAGGAATGGAATTTGATGGCTTGTCTGACTTCGGAGGAGTAAGTAGAAATTGTTCCGGTCAAATTTTAGGTCCAAATAGGATATCTACACATGAAAAGGTGAACATTCTACATAAAACAAGGATGCGATGATTCATGGGAGAACACTTGGGATATCTTGTTCCCTCCTAACCGTACAAGGTAGTACTCTGTGAGTGGGTATGGGAAATAATTTCATGAATTCAGCCTTCCACTGGGCCTCACTTTTACACTCTTGAAAGCTACATGAGTAACTGCTTTCAATGTAAACGGACTAGAATTAGGGTGGCTGAAGGGATAAAGAGGTGAGACCCACCTTTATGTTGCCTATGGGAGGCTAATTTTTGTCCTAAGGACACACTTAAACTGAAAGTGAAGGGATGGAAAAAGATACTTTATGCAAGTTAAAGAGAGCAAAGGGCAGGACCCGCAATACTTATATAAGATAAACTGGACAGGAAACGAAGTGATGGGAACATCAAGGACACTATGGCGATATGAAGGAATCAGTCTGAGGAGATGGCAATAACAACTGGGTAAGTGACTGTGCACGCAACACAGGAGGACTTAAATGGGTAAAGAAAAATTTATGCAGAAGTATGTCCGTATTTGGCACTTACTTACAGAACTAAAGGGAGCAGTAGATAGCAGGAAAATAATACTATGAGATTTTTAACACTCATTCCATCAATGGTTAGATCACCCAGAGGGAAAATAAATAAGGAAACTGTGGCATTCTATGACACAGTAGTCCAGAGAGACTTAAAAGATTTATACCAGAACATGACAGCCGAAAGCAGCAGGATACACATTCTTCTCAGGAACACTTGGAATGTTCTTCAGTAGAGATCACAAATTAGGACAGGAAAATGTCTCAATAAATTTAAGAAGACTGGAATTGTATTAAGCATCTTTTCCGACCAAGAGTGTATGAAACTAGGAATGAATGACATAAAGAAAACCAGAGAAAACACAAACAGGAGAAGCTAAACCTCATAATTGTAAATAATCAGTGATTCAATGAGGAAACCAAAGAAGAAAACAAACAATGTATGGAAGCAAATAAGACAGGAACCCAATGGATCAAAGTATGTAAAATGGACCTAGAGTGATTCTAGGAGTTACGTACATAGCAATGGAGGCCTCCACCCAGAAAGAAAGACAATCCCGAACGAACAAAATCCTTTCACTATGAAAGGAACTAGGAAAAGAAGTACAAACCGGTCTAGGTTCCCATTCTTGAGTCACCATAGCACGGGGAAGAAGAGCAGAGTCTGTTCAGTCAGACTGTCTCGGTGTGTTCCCATCATCTCTCTGAATTTGGGCAAAGGCAGCTGTGAGGATGTCAGTTTCTCTGTGTGTGTGATGATGGGGATACTAAAGAAGCTAGCTCAGAGATTCTGGGGAGTGCAAAGTGCTTGCCAAAGTACCTTGTGTATAGGGTTCAACAAATCTTTGGATGAAGGTTTCTACAGGCCTACCAGTGTTATATATGTAATTCAGGAAAACACACTAAAAAAGAGTACACATATTAAGTCAAAAAAGAATAACGAATCAATTTGTTTCACATGTCGTAGGGAAAAGGAGTTGCCATGGCCAGGGTGCTCGCCTGACCGCGAACTCCCTGCCCACGGCGCAAACGCCGTGCTGTCTCCTGAGAGCCAGCCTGCATTGTGACCTCAGCCCCGTTTACTGCGCATGCGCAGCTCAGGGAATTGTTGACAAGAGGGTCCCTATCGTCTGAGTTGCTGAGTAGGGACCTCGCCCGAGTGCTCTCTGCCGCTTGTGGATCTCAGAGCAGCTCCGTGCAGCTGCAGCGGATGTAATCTCAGCACTCGATCGACCTGCTGCCACCAAAGTAAAACTGGGTTGGAACAGCGGAGCCTCGCTGTTTTCCAGTCTCACCAAATCCAGTAGGAAATACGCTGGGACTCCTGTGCTACAACGTCTTCTCAAGTTCATAGTAGGTGTGATGGTAGCAGAGTTGTAAAATTTGAATTGTCCTGAGGTTTTGACTTCTCATGCTGATTAAAAACACCGCCACTGCCATGTTCTCTGAAAGTACTCGTAAGAGAGGTAAGCGCTTGGATCTAAGTCCGGGTCACGGACACAGTTGAATGAATTCCGGGGAGGAGGTATTTATCCACTTTTAATGAAGGATATGTCTACCTGAGAAAAGTCAGACTGAGTGATATTATTTCCATAAAGAGTACTGGTTTTCATACGTTTTAAAAATGTTAACATAAATTCTCGGTATGGAATGCATTCTGGAATTTTCATAGAGCAGACATTAGGTGGATTTTAAATGTCAGTTGTTTTTCCCGTCTCATTTACTCACCACGAATAACTCTTTATTATATATATAAATATTCACATACATAAGGAAACAACAAAGCTAAAGAGTCAGTTTATGGTCTCTGGATTTCACATTCATTTTCATAGACATGCTTCCTGAAAATGAGCCACGCTCTAAAGACATCAGGTGAGGTCTGGGAATCCCGGAAAACACGAATGTCTGAACTGTCTACTTTTTCTAGTTATTTTTGATATCGTTATGATCACATCAAGTGTCTTTAAATGTATCCGGACTATCCAGACCGATTTAGCTTACATGTGGAAAAGATAAATTCAACTGTAACCTGATCTTTAGAGCAGATACCAAACAAGCGGAGGGAAGCATGCTCTAGCGGGACTCAGAGGAATGGAATTTGATGGCTTGTCTGACTTCGGAGGAGTAAGTAGAAATTGTTCCGGTCAAATTTTAGGTCCAAATAGGATATCTACACATGAAAAGGTGAACATTCTACATAAAACAAGGATGCGATGATTCATGGGAGAACACTTGGGATATCTTGTTCCCCCCTAACCGTACAAGGTAGTACTCTGTGAGTGGGTATGAGAAATAATTTCATGAATTCAGCCTTCCACTGGGCCTCACTTTTACACTCTTGAAAGCTACATGAGTAACTGCTTTCAATGTAAACGGACTAGAATTAGGGTGGCTGAAGGGATAAAGAGGTGAGACCCACCTTTATGTTGCCTATGGGAGGCTCATTTTTGTCCTAAGGACACACTTAAACTGAAAGTGAAGGGATGGAAAAAGATACTTTATGCAAGTTAAAGAGAGCAAAGAGCAGGACCCGCAATACTTATATAAGATAAACTGGACAGGAAACGAAGTGATGGGAACATCAAGGACACTATGGCGATATGAAGGAATCAGTCCGATGAGATGGCAATAACAACTGGGTAAGTGACTGTGCACGCAACACAGGAGGACTTAAATGGGTAAAGAAAAATTTATGCAGAAGTATGTCCGTATTTGGCACTTACTTACAGAACTAAAGGGAGCAGTAGATAGCAGGAAAATAATACTATGAGATTTTTAACACTCATTCCATCAATGGTTAGATCACCCAGAGGGAAAATAAATAAGGAAACTGTGGCATTCTATGACACAGTAGTCCAGAGAGACTTAAAAGATTTACACCAGAACATGACAGCCGAAAGCAGCAGGATACACATTCTTCTCAGGAACACTTGGAATGTTCTTCAGTAGAGATCACAAATTAGGACAGGAAAATGTCTCAATAAATTTAAGAAGACTGGAATTGTATTAAGCATCTTTTCCGACCAAAAGTGTATGAAACTAGGAATGAATGACATGAAGAAAACCAGAGAAAACACAAACAGGAGAAGCTAAACCACATAATTGTAAATAATCAGTGATTCAATGAGGAAACCAAAGAAGAAAACAAACAATGTATGGAAGCAAATAAGACAGGAACCCAATGGATCAAAGTATGTAAAATGGACCTAGAGTGATTCTAGGAGTTACGTACATAGCAATGGAGGCCTCCACCCAGAAAGAAAGACAATCCCGAACGAACAAAATCCTTTCACTATGAAAGGAACTAGGAAAAGAAGTACAAACCGGTCTAGGTTCCCATTCTTGAGTCACCATAGCACGGGGAAGAAGAGCAGAGTCTGTTCAGTCAGACTGTCTCGGTGTGTTCCCATCATCTCTCTGAATTTGGGCAAAGGCAGCTGTGAGGATGTCAGTTTCTCTGTGTGTGTGATGATGGGGATACTAAAGAAGCTAGCTCAGAGATTCTGGGGAGTGCAAAGTGCTTGCCAAAGTACCTTGTGTATAGGGTTCAACAAATCTTTGGATGAAGGTTTCTACAGGCCTACCAGTGTTATATATGTAATTCAGGAAAACACACTAAAAAAGAGTACACATATTAAGTCAAAAAAGAATAACGAATCAATTTGTTTCACATGTCGTAGGGAAAAGGAGTTGCCATGGCCAGGGTGCTCGCCTGACCGCGAACTCCCTGCCCACGGCGCAAACGCCGTGCTGTCTCCTGAGAGCCAGCCTGCATTGTGACCTCAGCCCCGTTTACTGCGCATGTGCAGCTCGGGGAATTGTTGAAAAGAGGGTCCCTATCGTCTGAGTTGCTGAGTAGGGACCTCGCCCGAGTGCTCTCTGCCGCTTGTGGATCTCAGAGCAGCTCCGTGCAGCTGCAGCGGATGTAATCTCAGCACTCGATCGACCTGCTGCCACCAAAGTAAAACTGGGTTGGAACAGCGGAGCCTCGCTGTTTTCCAGTCTCACCAAATCCAGTAGGAAATACGCTGGGACTCCTGTGCTACAACGCCTTCTCAATTTCATAGTAGGTGTGATGGTAGAAGAGTTGTAAAATTTGAATTGTCCTGAGGTTTTGACTTCTCATGCTGATTAAAAACACCGCCACTGCCATGTTCTCTGAAAGTACTCGTAAGAGAGGTAAGCGCTTGGATCTAAGTCCGGGTCACGGACACAGTTGAATGAATTCCGGGGAGGAGGTATTTATCCACTTTAGTGAAGGATATGTCTACCTGAGAAAAAGTCAGACTGAGTGATATTATTTCCATAAAGAGTACTGGTTTTCATACGTTTTAAAAATGTTAACATAAATTCTCGGTATGGAATGCATTCTGGAATTTTCATAGAGCAGACATTAGGTGGATTTTAAATGTCAGTTGTTTTTCCCATCTCATTTACTCACCACGAATAACTCTTTATTATATATATAAATATTCACATACATAAGGAAACAACAAAGCTAAAGAGTCAGTTAATGGTCTCTGGATTTCACATTCATTTTCATAGACATGCTTCCTGAAAATGAGCCACGCTCTAAAGACATCAGGTGAGGTCTGGGAATCCCGGAAAACACGAATGTCTGAACTGTCTAGTTTTTCTAGTTATTTTTGATATCGTTATGGTCACATCAAGTGTCTTTAAATGTATCCGGACTATCCAGACCGATTTAGCTTACATGTGGAAAAGATAAATTCAACTGTAACCTGATCTTTAGAGCAGATACCGAACAAGCGGAGGGAAGCATGCTCTAGCGGGACTCAGAGGAATGGAATTTGATGGCTTGTCTGACTTCGGAGGAGTAAGTAGAAATTGTTCCGGTCAAATTTTAGGTCCAAATAGGATATCTACACATGAAAAGGTGAACATTCTACATAAAACAAGGATGCGATGATTCATGGGAGAACACTTGGGATATCTTGTTCCCTCCTAACCGTACAAGGTAGTACTCTGTGAGTGGGTATGGGAAATAATTTCATGAATTCAGCCTTCCACTGGGCCTCACTTTTACACTCTTGAAAGCTACATGAGTAACTGCTTTCAATGTAAACGGACTAGAATTAGCTTGGCTGAAGGGATAAAGAGGTGAGACCCACCTTTATGTTGCCTATGGGAGGCTAATTTTTGTCCTAAGGACACACTTAAACTGAAAGTGAAGGGATGGAAAAAGATACTTTATGCAAGTTAAAGAGAGCAAAGGGCAGGACCCGCAATACTTATATAAGATAAACTGGACAGGAAACGAAGTGATGGGAACATCAAGGACACTATGGCGATATGAAGGAATCAGTCTGAGGAGATGGCAATAACAACTGGGTAAGTGACTGTGCACGCAACACAGGAGGACTTAAATGGGTAAAGAAAAATTTATGCAGAAATATGTCCGTATTTGGCACTTACTTACAGAACTAAAGGGAGCAGTAGATAGCAGGAAAATAATACTATGAGATTTTTAACACTCATTCCATCAATGGTTAGATCACCCAGAGGGAAAATAAATAAGGAAACTGTGGCATTCTATGACACAGTAGTCCAGAGAGACTTAAAAGATTTATACCAGAACATGACAGCCGAAAGCAGCAGGATACACATTCTTCTCAGGAACACTTGGAATGTTCTTCAGTAGAGATCACAAATTAGGACAGGAAAATGTCTCAATAAATTTAAGAAGACTGGAATTGTATTAAGCATCTTTTCCGACCAAGAGTGTATGAAACTAGGAATGAATGACATAAAGAAAACCAGAGAAAACACAAACAGGAGAAGCTAAACCTCATAATTGTAAATAATCAGTGATTCAATGAGGAAACCAAAGAAGAAAACAAACAATGTATGGAAGCAAATAAGACAGGAACCCAATGGATCAAAGTATGTAAAATGGACCTAGAGTGATTCTAGGAGTTACGTACATAGCAATGGAGGCCTCCACCCAGAAAGAAAGACAATCCCGAACGAACAAAATCCTTTCACTATGAAAGGAACTAGGAAAAGAAGTACAAACCGGTCTAGGTTCCCATTCTTGAGTCACCATAGCACGGGGAAGAAGAGCAGAGTCTGTTCAGTCAGACTGTCTCGGTGTGTTCCCATCATCTCTCTGAATTTGGGCAAAGGCAGCTGTGAGGATGTCAGTTTCTCTGTGTGTGTGATGATGGGGATACTAAAGAAGCTAGCTCAGAGATTCTGGGGAGTGCAAAGTGCTTGCCAAAGTACCTTGTGTATAGGGTTCAACAAATCTTTGGATGAAGGTTTCTACAGGCCTACCAGTGTTATATATGTAATTCAGGAAAACACACTAAAAAAGAGTACACATATTAAGTCAAAAAAGAATAACGAATCAATTTGTTTCACATGTCGTAGGGAAAAGGAGTTGCCATGGCCAGGGTGCTCGCCTGACCGCGAACTCCCTGCCCACGGCGCAAACGCCGTGCTGTCTCCTGAGAGCCAGCCTGCATTGTGACCTCAGCCCCGTTTACTGCGCATGCGCAGCTCAGGGAATTGTTGACAAGAGGGTCCCTATCGTCTGAGTTGCTGAGTAGGGACCTCGCCCGAGTGCTCTCTGCCGCTTGTGGATCTCAGAGCAGCTCCGTGCAGCTGCAGCGGATGTAATCTCAGCACTCGATCGACCTGCTGCCACCAAAGTAAAACTGGGTTGGAACAGCGGAGCCTCGCTGTTTTCCAGTCTCACCAAATCCAGTAGAAAATACGCTGGGACTCCTGTGCTACAACGTCTTCTCAAGTTCATAGTAGGTGTGATGGTAGCAGAGTTGTAAAATTTGAATTGTCCTGAGGTTTTGACTTCTCATGCTGATTAAAAACACCGCCACTGCCATGTTCTCTGAAAGTACTCGTAAGAGAGGTAAGCGCTTGGATCTAAGTCCGGGTCACGGACACAGTTGAATGAATTCCGGGGAGGAGGTATTTATCCACTTTTAATGACGGATATGTCTACCTGAGAAAAGTCAGACTGAGTGATATTATTTCCATAAAGAGTACTGGTTTTCATACGTTTTAAAAATGTTAACATAAATTCTCGGTATGGAATGCATTCTGGAATTTTCATAGAGCAGACATTAGGTGGATTTTAAATGTCAGTTGTTTTTCCCGTCTCATTTACTCACCACGAATAACTCTTTATTATATATATAAATATTCACATACATAAGGAAACAACAAAGCTAAAGAGTCAGTTTATGGTCTCTGGATTTCACATTCATTTTCATAGACATGCTTCCTGAAAATGAGCCACGCTCTAAAGACATCAGGTGAGGTCTGGGAATCCCGGAAAACACGAATGTCTGAACTGTCTACTTTTTCTAGTTATTTTTGATATCGTTATGATCACATCAAGTGTCTTTAAATGTATCCGGACTATCCAGACCGATTTAGCTTACATGTGGAAAAGATAAATTCAACTGTAACCTGATCTTTAGAGCAGATACCAAACAAGCGGAGGGAAGCATGCTCTAGCGGGACTCAGAGGAATGGAATTTGATGGCTTGTCTGACTTCGGAGGAGTAAGTAGAAATTGTTCCGGTCAAATTTTAGGTCCAAATAGGATATCTACACATGAAAAGGTGAACATTCTACATAAAACAAGGATGCGATGATTCATGGGAGAACACTTGGGATATCTTGTTCCCCCCTAACCGTACAAGGTAGTACTCTGTGAGTGGGTATGAGAAATAATTTCATGAATTCAGCCTTCCACTGGGCCTCACTTTTACACTCTTGAAAGCTACATGAGTAACTGCTTTCAATGTAAACGGACTAGAATTAGGGTGGCTGAAGGGATAAAGAGGTGAGACCCACCTTTATGTTGCCTATGGGAGGCTCATTTTTGTCCTAAGGACACACTTAAACTGAAAGTGAAGGGATGGAAAAAGATACTTTATGCAAGTTAAAGAGAGCAAAGAGCAGGACCCGCAATACTTATATAAGATAAACTGGACAGGAAACGAAGTGATGGGAACATCAAGGACACTATGGCGATATGAAGGAATCAGTCCGATGAGATGGCAATAACAACTGGGTAAGTGACTGTGCACGCAACACAGGAGGACTTAAATGGGTAAAGAAAAATTTATGCAGAAGTATGTCCGTATTTGGCACTTACTTACAGAACTAAAGGGAGCAGTAGATAGCAGGAAAATAATACTATGAGATTTTTAACACTCATTCCATCAATGGTTAGATCACCCAGAGGGAAAATAAATAAGGAAACTGTGGCATTCTATGACACAGTAGTCCAGAGAGACTTAAAAGATTTACACCAGAACATGACAGCCGAAAGCAGCAGGATACACATTCTTCTCAGGAACACTTGGAATGTTCTTCAGTAGAGATCACAAATTAGGACAGGAAAATGTCTCAATAAATTTAAGAAGACTGGAATTGTATTAAGCATCTTTTCCGACCAAAAGTGTATGAAACTAGGAATGAATGACATGAAGAAAACCAGAGAAAACACAAACAGGAGAAGCTAAACCACATAATTGTAAATAATCAGTGATTCAATGAGGAAACCAAAGAAGAAAACAAACAATGTATGGAAGCAAATAAGACAGGAACCCAATGGATCAAAGTATGTAAAATGGACCTAGAGTGATTCTAGGAGTTACGTACATAGCAATGGAGGCCTCCACCCAGAAAGAAAGACAATCCCGAACGAACAAAATCCTTTCACTATGAAAGGAACTAGGAAAAGAAGTACAAACCGGTCTAGGTTCCCATTCTTGAGTCACCATAGCACGGGGAAGAAGAGCAGAGTCTGTTCAGTCAGACTGTCTCGGTGTGTTCCCATCATCTCTCTGAATTTGGGCAAAGGCAGCTGTGAGGATGTCAGTTTCTCTGTGTGTGTGATGATGGGGATACTAAAGAAGCTAGCTCAGAGATTCTGGGGAGTGCAAAGTGCTTGCCAAAGTACCTTGTGTATAGGGTTCAACAAATCTTTGGATGAAGGTTTCTACAGGCCTACCAGTGTTATATATGTAATTCAGGAAAACACACTAAAAAAGAGTACACATATTAAGTCAAAAAAGAATAACGAATCAATTTGTTTCACATGTCGTAGGGAAAAGGAGTTGCCATGGCCAGGGTGCTCGCCTGACCGCGAACTCCCTGCCCACGGCGCAAACGCCGTGCTGTCTCCTGAGAGCCAGCCTGCATTGTGACCTCAGCCCCGTTTACTGCGCATGTGCAGCTCGGGGAATTGTTGAAAAGAGGGTCCCTATCGTCTGAGTTGCTGAGTAGGGACCTCGCCCGAGTGCTCTCTGCCGCTTGTGGATCTCAGAGCAGCTCCGTGCAGCTGCAGCGGATGTAATCTCAGCACTCGATCGACCTGCTGCCACCAAAGTAAAACTGGGTTGGAACAGCGGAGCCTCGCTGTTTTCCAGTCTCACCAAATCCAGTAGGAAATACGCTGGGACTCCTGTGCTACAACGTCTTCTCAATTTCATAGTAGGTGTGATGGTAGAAGAGTTGTAAAATTTGAATTGTCCTGAGGTTTTGACTTCTCATGCTGATTAAAAACACCGCCACTGCATGTTCTCTGAAAGTACTCGTAAGAGAGGTAAGCGCTTGGATCTAAGTCCGGGTCACGGACACAGTTGAATGAATTCCGGGGAGGAGGTATTTATCCACTTTTAATGAAGGATATGTCTACCTGAGAAAAGTCAGACTGAGTGATATTATTTCCATAAAGAGTACTGGTTTTCATACGTTTTAAAAATGTTAACATAAATTCTCGGTATGGAATGCATTCTGGAATTTTCATAGAGCAGACATTAGGTGGATTTTAAATGTCAGTTGTTTTTCCCATCTCATTTACTCACCACGAATAACTCTTTATTATATATATAAATATTCACATACATAAGGAAACAACAAAGCTAAAGAGTCAGTTTATGGTCTCTGGATTTCACATTCATTTTCATAGACATGCTTCCTGAAAATGAGCCACGCTCTAAAGACATCAGGTGAGGTCTGGGAATCCCGGAAAACACGAATGTCTGAACTGTCTAGTTTTTCTAGTTATTTTTGATATCGTTATGATCACATCAAGTGTCTTTAAATATATCCGGACTATCCAGACCGATTTAGCTTACATGTGAAAAAGATAAATTCAACTGTAACCTGATCTTTAGAGCAGATACCGAACAAGCGGAGGGAAGCATGCTCTAGCGGGACTCAGAGGAATGGAATTTGATGGCTTGTCTGACTTCGGAGGAGTAAGTAGAAATTGTTCCGGTCAAATTTTAGGTCCAAATAGGATATCTGCACATGAAAAGGTGAACATTCTACATAAAACAAGGATGCGATGATTCATGGGAGAACACTTGGGATATCTTGTTCCCCCCTAACCGTACAAGGTAGTACTCTGTGAGTGGGTATGAGAAATAATTTCATGAATTCAGCCTTCCACTGGGCCTCACTTTTACACTCTTGAAAGCTACATGAGTAACTGCTTTCAATGTAAACGGACTAGAATTAGGGTGGCTGAAGGGATAAAGAGGTGAGACCCACCTTTATGTTGCCTATGGGAGGCTCATTTTTGTCCTAAGGACACACATAAACTGAAAGTGAAGGGATGGAAAAAGATACTTTATGCAAGTTAAAGAGAGCAAAGGGCAGGACCCGCAATACTTATATAAGATAAACTGGACAGGAAACGAAGTGATGGGAACATCAAGGACACTATGGCGATATGAAGGAATCAGTCTGAGGAGATGGCAATAACAACTGGGTAAGTGACTGTGCACGCAACACAGGAGGACTTAAATGGGTAAAGAAAAATTTATGCAGAAGTATGTCCGTATTTGGCACTTACTTACAGAACTAAAGGGAGCAGTAGATAGCAGGAAAATAATACTATGAGATTTTTAACACTCATTCCATCAATGGTTAGATCACCCAGAGGGAAAATAAATAAGGAAACTGTGGCATTCTATGACACAGTAGTCCAGAGAGACTTAAAAGATTTATACCAGAACATGACAGCCGAAAGCAGCAGGATACACATTCTTCTCAGGAACACTTGGAATGTTCTTCAGTAGAGATCACAAATTAGGACAGGAAAATGTCTCAATAAATTTAAGAAGACTGGAATTGTATTAAGCATCTTTTCCGACCAAGAGTGTATGAAACTAGGAATGAATGACATAAAGAAAACCAGAGAAAACACAAACAGGAGAAGCTAAACCTCATAATTGTAAATAATCAGTGATTCAATGAGGAAACCAAAGAAGAAAACAAACAATGTATGGAAGCAAATAAGACAGGAACCCAATGGATCAAAGTATGTAAAATGGACCTAGAGTGATTCTAGGAGTTACGTACATAGCAATGGAGGCCTCCATCCAGAAAGAAAGACAATCCCGAACGAACAATATCCTTTCACTATGAAAGGAACTAGGAAAAGAAGTACAAACCGGTCTAGGTTCCCATTCTTGAGTCACCATAGCACGGGGAAGAAGAGCAGAGTCTGTTCAGTCAGACTGTCTCGGTGTGTTCCCATCATCTCTCTGAATTTGGGCAAAGGCAGCTGTGAGGATGTCAGTTTCTCTGTGTGTGTGATGATGGGGATACTAAAGAAGCTAGCTCAGAGATTCTGGGGAGTGCAAAGTGCTTGCCAAAGTACCTTGTGTATAGGGTTCAACAAATCTTTGGATGAAGGTTTCTACAGGCCTACCAGTGTTATATATGTAATTCAGGAAAACACACTAAAAAAGAGTACACATATTAAGTCAAAAAAGAATAACGAATCAATTTGTTTCACATGTCGTAGGGAAAAGGAGTTGCCATGGCCAGGGTGCTCGCCTGACCGCGAACTCCCTGCCCACGGCGCAAACGCCGTGCTGTCTCCTGAGAGCCAGCCTGCATTGTGACCTCAGCCCCGTTTACTGCGCATGCGCAGCTCGGGGAATTGTTGACAAGAGGGTCCCTATCGTCTGAGTTGCTGAGTAGGGACCTCGCCCGAGTGCTCTCTGCCGCTTGTGGATCTCAGAGCAGCTCCGTGCAGCTGCAGCAGATGTAATCTCAGCACTCGATCGACCTGCTGCCACCAAAGTAAAACTGGGTTGGAACAGCGGAGCCTCGCTGTTTTCCAGTCTCACCAAATCCAGTAGGAAATACGCTGGGACTCCTGTGCTACAACGTCTTCTCAAGTTCATAGTAGGTGTGATGGTAGCAGAGTTGTAAAATTTGAATTGTCCTGAGGTTTTGACTTCTCATGCTGATTAAAAACACCGCCACTGCCATGTTCTCTGAAAGTACTCGTAAGAGAGGTAAGCGCTTGGATCTAAGTCCGGGTCACGGACACAGTTGAATGAATTCCGGGGAGGAGGTATTTATCCACTTTTAATGAAGGATATGTCTACCTGAGAAAAGTCAGACTGAGTGATATTATTTCCATAAAGAGTACTGGTTTTCATACGTTTTGAAAATGTTAACATAAATTCTCGGTATGGAATGCATTCTGGAATTTTCATAGAGCAGACATTAGGTGGATTTTAAATGTCAGTTGTTTTTCCCATCTCATTTACTCACCACGAATAACTCATTATTATATACATAAATATTCACATACGTAAGGAAACAACAAAGCTAAAGAGTCAGTTTATGGTCTCTGGATTTCACATTCATTTTCATAGACATGCTTCCTGAAAATGAGCCACGCTCTAAAGACATCAGGTGAGGTCTGGGAATCCCGGAAAACACGAATGTCTGAACTGTCTACTTTTTTTGTTATTTTTGATATCGTTATGGTCACATCAAGTGTCTTTAAATGTATCCGGACTATCCAGACCGATTTAGCTTACATGTGGAAAAGATAAATTCAACTGTAACCTGAGGTCTAGAGCAGATACCGAACAAGCGGAGGGAAGCATGCTCTAGCGGGACTCAGAGGAATGGAATTTGATGGCTTGTCTGACTTCCGCGGAGTAAGTAGAAATTGTTCCGGTCAAATTTAAGGTCCAAATAGGATATCTACACATGAAAAGGTGAACATTCTACATTAAACAAGGATGCGTTGATTCATGGGAGAACACTTGGGATATCTTGTTCCCCCCTAACCGTACAAGGTAGTACTCTGTGAGTGGGTATGAGAAATAATTTCATGAATTCAGCCTTCCACTGGGCCTCACTTTTACACTCTTGAAAGCTACATGAGTAACTGCTTTCAATGTAAACGGACTAGAATTAGGGTGGCTGAAGGGATAAAGAGGTGAGACCCACCTTTATGTTGCCTATGGGAGGCTCATTTTTGTCCTAAGGACACACTTAAACTGAAAGTGAAGGGATGGAAAAAGATACTTTATGCAAGTTAAAGAGAGCAAAGGGCAGGACCCGCAATACTTATATAAGATAAACTGGACAGGAAACGAAGTGATGGGAACATCAAGGACACTATGGCGATATGAAGGAATCAGTCTGAGGAGATGGCAATAACAACTGGGTAAGTGACTGTGCACGCAACACAGGAGGACTTAAATGGGTAAAGAAAAATATATGCAGAAGTATGTCCGTATTTTGCACTTACTTACAGAACTAAAGGGAGCAGTAGATAGCAGGAAAATAATACTATGAGATTTTTAACACTCATTCCATCAATGGTTAGATCACCCAGAGGGAAAATAAATAAGGAAACTGTGGCATTCTATGACACAGTAGTCCAGAGAGACTTAAAAGATTTATACCAGAACATGACAGCCGAAAGCAGCAGGATACACATTCTTCTCAGGAACACTTGGAATGTTCTTCAGTAGAGATCACAAATTAGGACAGGAAAATGTCTCAATAAATTTAAGAAGACTGGAATTGTATTAAGCATCTTTTCCGACCAAGAGTGTATGAAACTAGGAATGAATGACATAAAGAAAACCAGAGAAAACACAAACAGGAGAAGCTAAACCTCATAATTGTAAATAATCAGTGATTCAATGAGGAAACCAAAGAAGAAAACAAACAATGTATGGAAGCAAATAAGACAGGAACCCAATGGATCAAAGTATGTAAAATGGACCTAGAGTGATTCTAGGAGTTACGTACATAGCAATGGAGGCCTCCATCCAGAAAGAAAGACAATCCCGAACGAACAATATCCTTTCACTATGAAAGGAACTAGGAAAAGAAGTACAAACCGGTCTAGGTTCCCATTCTTGAGTCACCATAGCACGGGGAAGAAGAGCAGAGTCTGTTCAGTCAGACTGTCTCGGTGTGTTCCCATCATCTCTCTGAATTTGGGCAAAGGCAGCTGTGAGGATGTCAGTTTCTCTGTGTGTGTGATGATGGGGATACTAAAGAAGCTAGCTCAGAGATTCTGGGGAGTGCAAAGTGCTTGCCAAAGTACCTTGTGTATAGGGTTCAACAAATCTTTGGATGAAGGTTTCTACAGGCCTACCAGTGTTATATATGTAATTCAGGAAAACACACTAAAAAAGAGTACACATATTAAGTCAAAAAAGAATAACGAATCAATTTGTTTCACATGTCGTAGGGAAAAGGAGTTGCCATGGCCAGGGTGCTCGCCTGACCGCGAACTCCCTGCCCACGGCGCAAACGCCGTGCTGTCTCCTGAGAGCCAGCCTGCTTTGTGACCTCAGCCCCGTTTACTGCGCATGTGCAGCTCGGGGAATTGTTGAAAAGAGGGTCCCTATCGTCTGAGTTGCTGAGTAGGGACCTCGCCCGAATGCTCTCTGCCGCTTGTGGATCTCAGAGCAGCTCCGTGCAGCTGCAGCGGATGTAATCTCAGCACTCGATCGACCTGCTGCCACCAAAGTAAAACTGGGTTGGAACAGCGGAGCCTCGCTGTTTTCCAGTCTCACCAAATCCAGTAGGAAATACGCTGGGACTCCTGTGCTACAACGTCTTCTCAAGTTCATAGTAGGTGTGATGGTAGCAGAGTTGTAAAATTTGAATTGTCCTGAGGTTTTGACTTCTCATGCTGATTAAAAACACCGCCACTGCCATGTTCTCTGAAAGTACTCGTAAGAGAGGTAAGCGCTTGGATCTAAGTCCGGGTCACGGACACAGTTGAATGAATTCCGGGGAGGAGGTATTTATCCACTTTTAATGAAGGATATGTCTACCTGAGAAAAAGTCAGACTGAGTGATATTATTTCCATAAAGAGTACTGGTTTTCATACGTTTTAAAAATGTTAACATAAATTCTCGGTATGGAATGCATTCTGGAATTTTCATAGAGCAGACATTAGGTGGATTTTAAATGTCAGTTGTTTTTCCCATCTCATTTACTCACCACGAATAACTCATTATTATATACATAAATATTCACATACGTAAGGAAACAACAAAGCTAAAGAGTCAGTTTATGGTCTCTGGATTTCACATTCATTTTCATAGACATGCTTCCTGAAAATGAGCCACGCTCCAAAGACATCAGGTGAGGTCTGGGAATCCCGGATAACACGAATGTCTGAACTGTCTACTTTTTCTAGTTATTTTTGATATCGTTATGGTCACATCAAGTGTCTTTAAATGTATCCGGACTATCCAGACCGATTTAGCTTACATGTGGAAAAGATAAATTCAACTGTAAAATGATCTTTAGAGCAGATACCGAACAAGCGGAGGGAAGCATGCTCTAGCGGGACTCAGAGGAATGGAATTTGATGGCTTGTCTGACTTCCGCGGAGTAAGTAGAAATAGTTCCGGTCAAATTTAAGGTCCAAATAGGATATCTACACATGAAAAGGTGAACATTCTACATTAAACAAGGATGCGTTGATTCATGGGAGAACACTTGGGATATCTTGTTCCCCCCTAACCGTACAAGGTAGTACTCTGTGAGTGGGTATGAGAAATAATTTCATGAATTCAGCCTTCCACTGGGCCTCACTTTTACACTCCTGAAAGCTACATGAGTAACTGCTTTCAATGTAAACGGACTAGAATTAGGGTGGCTGAAGGGATAAAGAGGTGAGACCCACCTTTATGTTGCCTATGGGAGGCTCATTTTTGTCCTAAGGACACACTTAAACTGAAAGTGAAAGGATGGAAAAAGATACTTTATGCAAGTTAAAGAGAGCAAAGAGCAGGACCCGCAATACTTATATAAGATAAACTGGACAGGAAACGAAGTGATGGGAACATCAATTACACTATGTCGACATGAAGGAATCAGTCCGAGGAGATGGCAATAACAACTGGGTAAGTGACTGTGCACGCAACACAGGAGGACTTAAATGGGTAAAGAAAAATTTATGCAGAAGTATGTCCGTATTTGGCACTTACTTACAGAACTAAAGGGAGCAGTAGATAGCCGGAAAATAATACTATGAGATTTTTAACACTCATTCCATCAATGATTAGATCACCCAGAGGGAAAATAAATAAGGAAACTGTGGCATTCTATGACACAGTAGTCCAGAGAGACTTAAAAGATTTATACCAGAACATGACAGCCGAAAGCAGCAGGATACACATTCTTCTCAGGAACACTTGGAATGTTCTTCAGTAGAGATCACAAATTAGGACAGGAAAATGTCTCAATAAATTTAAGAAGACTGGAAATGTATTAAGCATCTTTTCCGACCAAAAGTTAATGAAACTAGGAATGAATGACATGAAGAAAACCAGAGAAAACACAAACAGGAGAAGCTAAACCACATAATTGTAAAAAATCAGTGATTCAATGAGGAAACCAAAGAAGAAAACAAACAATGTATGGAAGAAAATAAGACAGGAACCCAATGGATCAAAGTATGTAAAATGAACCTAGAGTGATTCTAGGAGTTACGTACATAGCAATGGAGGCCTCCACCCAGAAAGAAAGACAATCCCGAACGAACAAAATCCTTTCACTATGAAAGGAACTAGGAAAAGAAGTACAAACCGGTCTAGGTTCCCATTCTTGATTCACCATAGCACGGGGAAGAAGAGCAGAGTCTGTTCAGTCAGACTGTCTCGGTGTGTTCCCATCATCTCTCTGAATTTGGGCAAAGGCAGCTGTGAGGATGTCAGTTTCTCTGTGTGTGTGATGATGGGGATACTAAAGAAGCTAGCTCAGAGATTCTGGGGAGTGCAAAGTGCTTGCCAAAGTACCTTGTGTATAGGGTTCAACAAATCTTTGGATGAAGGTTTCTACAGGCCTACCAGTGTTATATATGTAATTCAGGAAAACACACTAAAAAAGAGTACACATATTAAGTCAAAAAAGAATAACGAATCAATTTGTTTCACATGTCGTAGGGAAAAGGAGTTGCCATGGCCAGGGTGCTCGCCTGACCGCGAACTCGCTGCCCACGGCGCAAACGCCGTGCTGTCTCCTGAGAGCCAGCCTGCATTGTGACCTCAGCCCCGTTTACTGCGCATGTGCAGCTCGGGGAATTGTTGAAAAGAGGGTCCCTATCGTCTGAGTTGCTGAGTAGGGACCTCGCCCGAGTGCTCTCTGCCGCTTGTGGATCTCAGAGCAGCTCCGTGCAGCTGCAGCGGATGTAATCTCAGCACTCGATCGACCTGCTGCCACCGAAGTAAAACTGGGTTGGAACAGCGGAGCCTCGCTGTTTTCCAGTCTCACCAAATCCAGTAGGAAATACGCTGGGACTCCTGTGCTACAACGTCTTCTCAAGTTCATAGTAGGTGTGATGGTAGCAGAGTTGTAAAATTTGAATTGTCCTGAGGTTTTGACTTCTCATGCTGATTAAAAACACCGCCACTGCCATGTTCTCTGAAAGTACTCGCAAGAGAGGTAAGCGCTTGGATCTAAGTCCGGGTCACGGACACAGTTGAATGAATTCCGGGGAGGAGGTATTTATCCACTTTTAATGAAGGATATGTCTACCTGAGAAAAAGTCAGACTGAGTGATATTATTTCCATAAAGAGTACTGGTTTTCATACGTTTTAAAAATGTTAACATAAATTCTCGGTATGGAATGCATTCTGGAATTTTCATAGAGCAGACATTAGGTGGATTTTATATGTCAGTTGTTTTTCCCATCTCATTTACTCACCACGAATAACTCTTTATTATTAATATAAATATTCACATACATAAGGAAACAACAAAGCTAAAGAGTCAGTTTATGGTCTCTGGATTTCACATTCATTTTCATAGACATGCTTCCTGAAAATGAGCCACGCTCTAAAGACATCAGGTAGGTCTGGGAATCCCGGAAAACACGAATGTCTGAACTGTCTACTTTTTCTAGTTATTTTTGATATCGTTATGATCACATCAAGTGTCTTTAAATGTATCCGGACTATCCAGACCGATTTAGCTTACATGTGGAAAAGATAAATTCAACTGTAACCTGATCTTTAGAGCAGATACCGAACAAGCGGAGGGAAGCATGCTCTAGCGGGACTCAGAGGAATGGAATTTGATGGCTTGTCTGACTTCGGAGGAGTAAGTAGAAATTGTTCCGGTCAAATTTTAGGTCCAAATAGGATATCTACACATGAAAAGGTGAACATTCTACATAAAACAAGGATGCGATGATTCATGGGAGAACACTTGGGATATCTTGTTCCCCCCTAACCGTACAAGGTAGTACTCTGTGAGTGGGTATGAGAAATAATTTCATGAATTCAGCCTTCCACTGGGCCTCACTTTTACACTCTTGAAAGCTACATGAGTAACTGCTTTCAATGTAAACGGACTAGAATTAGGGTGGCTGAAGGGATAAAGAGGTGAGACCCACCTTTATGTTGCCTATGGGAGGCTCATTTTTGTCCTAAGGACACACTTAAACTGAAAGTGAAGGGATTTAAAAAGATACTTTATGCAAGTTAAAGAGAGCAAAGGGCAGGACCCGCAATACTTATATAAGATAAACTGGACAGGAAACGAAGTGATGGGAACATCAAGGACACTATGGCGATATGAAGGAATCAGTCTGAGGAGATGGCAATAACAACTGGGTAAGTGACTGTGCACGCAACACAGGAGGACTTAAATGGGTAAAGAAAAATTTATGCAGAAGTATGTCCGTATTTGGCACTTACTTACAGAACTAAAGGGAGCAGTAGATAGCAGGAAAATAATACTATGAGATTTTTAACACTCATTCCATCAATGGTTAGATCACCCAGAGGGAAATTAAATAAGGAAACTGTGGCATTCTATGACACAGTAGTCCAGAGAGACTTAAAAGATTTATACCAGAACATGACAGCCGAAAGCAGCAGGATACACATTCTTCTCAGGAACACTTGGAATGTTCTTCAGTAGAGATCACAAATTAGGACAGGAAAATGTCTCAATAAATTAAAGAAGACTGGAATTGTATTAAGCATCTTTTGCGACAAAAAGTGTATGAAACTAGGAATGAATGACATAAAGAAAACCAGAGAAAACACAAACAGGAGAAGCTAAACCACATAATTGTAAATAATCAGTGATTCAATGAGGAAACCAAAGAAGAAAACAAACAATGTATGGAAGCAAATAAGACAGGAACCCAATGGATCAAAGTATGTAAAATGGACCTAGAGTGATTCTAGGAGTTACGTACATAGCAATGGAGGCCTCCATCCATAAAGAAAGACAATCCTGAACGAACAATATCCTTTCACTATGAAAGGAACTAGGAAAAGAAGTACAAACCGGTCTAGGTTCCCATTCTTGATTCACCATAGCACGGGGAAGAAGAGCAGAGTCTGTTCAGTCAGACTGTCTCGGTGTGTTCCCATCATCTCTCTGAATTTGGGCAAAGGCAGCTGTGAGGAAGTCGGTTTCTCTGTCTGTGTGATGATGGGGATACTAAAGAAGCTAGCTCAGAGATTCTGGGGAGTGCAAAGTGCTTGCCAAAGTACCTTGTGTATAGGGTTCAACAAATCTTTGGATGAAGGTTTCTACAGGCCTACCAGTGTTATATATGTAATTCAGGAAAACACACTAAAAAATAGTACACATATTAAGTCAAAAAAGAATAACGAATCAATTTGTTTCACATGTCGTAGGGAAAAGGAGTTGCCATGGCCAGGGTGCTCGCCTGACCGCGAACTCCCTGCCCACGGCGCAAACGCCGTGCCGTCTCCTGAGAGCCAGCCTGCATTGTGACCTCAGCCCCGTTTACTGCGCATGCGCAGCTCGGGGAATTGTTGACAAGAGGGTCCCTATCGTCTGAGTTGCTGAGTAGGGACCTCGCCCGAGTGCTCTCTGCCGCTTGTGGATCTCAGAGCAGCTCCGTGCAGCTGCAGCGGATGTAATCTCAGCACTCGATCGACCTGCTGCCACCAAAGTAAAACTGGGTTGGAACAGCGGAGCCTCGCTGTTTTCCAGTCTCACCAAATCCAGTAGGAAATACGCTGGGACTCCTGTGCTACAACGTCTTCTCAAGTTCATAGTAGGTGTGATGGTAGCAGAGTTGTAAAATTTGAATTGTCCTGAGGTTTTGACTTCTCATGCTGATTAAAAACACCGCCACTGCCATGTTCTCTGAAAGTACTCGTAAGAGAGGTAAGCGCTTGGATCTAAGTCCGGGTCACGGACACAGTTGAATGAATTCCGGGGAGGAGGTATTTATCCACTTTTAATGAATTATATGTCTACCTGAGAAAAAGTCAGACTGAGTGATATTATTTCCATAAAGAGTACTGGTTTTCATACGTTTTAAAAATGTTAACATAAATTCTCGGTATGGAATGCATTCTGGAATTTTCATAGAGCAGACATTAGGTGGATTTTAAATGTCAGTTGTTTTTCCCATCTCATTTACTCACCACGAATAACTCATTATTATATACATAAATATTCACATACATAAGGAAACAACAAAGCTAAAGAGTCAGTTTATGGTCTCTGGATTTCACATTCATTTTCATAGACATGCTTCCTGAAAATGAGCCACGCTCTAAAGACATCAGGTGAGGTCTGGGAATCCCGGAAAACACGAATGTCTGAACTGTCTAGTTTTTCTAGTTATATTTGATATCGTTATGGTCACATCAAGTGTCTTTAAATGTATCCGGACTATCCAGACCGATTTAGCTTACGTGTGGAAAAGATAAATTCAACTGTAACCTGAGGTCTAGAGCAGATACCAAACAAGCGGAGGGAAGCATGCTCTAGCGGGACTCAGAGGAATGGAATTTGATGGCTTGTCTGACTTCGGAGGAGTAAGTAGAAATTGTTCCGGTCAAATTTTAGGTCCAAATAGGATATCTACACATGAAAAGGTGAACATTCTACATAAAACAAGGATGCGATGATTCATGGGAGAACACTAGGGATATCTTGTTCCCCCCTAACCGTACAAGGTAGTACTCTGTGAGTGGGTATGAGAAATAATTTCATGAATTCAGCCTTCCACTGGGCCTCACTTTTACACTCTTGAAAGCTACATGAGTAACTGCTTTCAATGTAAACGGACTAGAATTAGGGTGGCTGAAGGGATAAAGAGGTGAGACCCACCTTTATGTTGCCTATGGGAGGCTCATTTTTGACCTAAGGACACACATAAACTGAAAGTGAAGGGATGGAAAAAGATACTTTATGCAAGTTAAAGAGAGCAAAGGGCAGGAACCGCAATACTTATATAAGATAAACTGGACAGGAAACGAAGAGATGGGAACATCAAGGACACTATGGCGATATGAAGGAATCAGTCTGAGGAGATGGCAATAACAACTGTGTAAGTGACTGTGCACGCAACACAGGAGGACTTAAATGGGTAAAGAAAAATTTATGCAGAAGTATGTCCGTATTTGGCACTTACTTACAGAACTAAAGGGAGCAGTAGATAGCAGGAAAATAATACTATGAGATTTTTAACACTCATTCCATCAATGTTTAGATCACCCAGAGGGAAAATAAATAAGGAGACTGTGGCATTCTATGACACAGTAGTCCAGAGAGACTTAAAAGATTTATACCAGAACATGACAGCCGAAAGCAGCAGGATACACATTCTTCTCAGGAACACTTGGAATGTTCTTCAGTAGAGATCACAAATTAGGACAGGAAAATGTCTCAATAAATTTAAGAAGACTGGAATTGTATTAAGCATCTTTTCCGACCAAAAGTGTATGAAACTAGGAATGAATGACATAAAGAAAACCAGAGAAAACACAAACAGGAGAAGCTAAACCTCATAATTGTAAATAATCAGTGATTCAATGAGGAAACCAAAGAAGAAAACAAACAATGTATGGAAGCAAATAAGACAGGAACTCAATGGATCAAAGTATGTAAAATGAACCTAGAGTGATTCTAGGAGTTACGTACATAGCAATGGAGTCCTCCATCCAGAAAGAAAGACAATCCCGAACGAACAATATCCTTTCACTATGAAAGGAACTAGGAAAAGAAGTACAAACCGGTCTAGGTTCCCATTCTTGAGTCACCATAGCACGGGGAAGAAGAGCAGAGTCTGTTCAGTCAGACTGTCTCGGTGTGTTCCCATCATCTCTCTGAATTTGGGCAAAGGCAGCTGTGAGGATGTCAGTTTCTCTGTGTGTGTGATGATGGGGATACTAAAGAAGCTAGCTCAGAGATTCTGGGGAGTGCAAAGTGCTTGCCAAAGTACCTTGTGTATAGGGTTCAACAAATCTTTGGATGAAGGTTTCTACAGGCCTACCAGTGTTATATATGTAATTCAGGAAAACACACTAAAAAAGAGTACACATATTAAGTCAAAAAAGAATAACGAATCAATTTGTTTCACATGTCGTAGGGAAAAGGAGTTGCCATGGCCAGGGTGCTCGCCTGACCGCGAACTCCCTGCCCACGGCGCAAACGCCGTGCTGTCTCCTGAGAGCCAGCCTGCATTGTGACCTCAGCCCCGTTTACTGCGCATGTGCAGCTCGGGGAATTGTTGACAAGAGGGTCCCTATCGTCTGAGTTGCTGAGTAGGGACCTCGCCCGAGTGCTCTCTGCCGCTTGTGGATCTCAGAGCAGCTCCGTGCAGCTGCAGCGGATATAATCTCAGCACTCGATCGACCTGCTGCCACCGAAGTAAAACTGGGTTGGAACAGCGGAGCCTCGCTGTTTTCCAGTCTCACCAAATCCAGTAGGAAATACGCTGGGACTCCTGTGCTACAACGTCTTCTCAAGTTCATAGTAGGTGTGATGGTAGCAGAGTTGTAAAATTTGAATTGTCCTGAGGTTTTGACTTCTCATGCTGATTAAAAACACCGCCACTGCCATGTTCTCTGAAAGTACTCGTAAGAGAGGTAAGCGCTTGGATCTAAGTCCGGGTCACGGACACAGTTGAATGAATTCCGGGGAGGAGGTATTTATCCACTTTTAATGAAGGATATGTCTACCTGAGAAAAAGTCAGACTGAGTGATATTATTTCCATAAAGAGTACTGGTTTTCATACGTTTTAAAAATGTTAACATAAATTCTCGGTATGGAATGCATTCTGGAATTTTCATAGAGCAGACATTAGGTGGATTTTAAATGTCAGTTGTTTTTCCCATCTCATTTACTCACCACGAATAACTCATTATTATATACATAAATATTCACATACATAAGGAAACAACAAAGCTAAAGAGTCAGTTTATGGTCTCTGGATTTCACATTCATTTTCATAGACATGCTTCCTGAAAATGAGCCACGCTCTAAAGACATCAGGTGAGGTCTGGGAATCCCGGAAAACACGAATGTCTGAACTGTCTACTTTTTCTAGTTATTTTTGATATCGTTATGGTCACATCAAGTGTCTTTAAATGTATCCGGACTATCCAGACCGATTTAGCTTACATGTGGAAAAGATAAATTCAACTGTAACCTGATCTTTAAAGCAGATACCGAACAAGCGGAGGGAAGCATGCTCTAGCGGGACTCAGAGGAATGGAATTTGATGGCTTGTCTGACTTCCGAGGAGTAAGTAGAAATTGTTCCGGTCAAATTTTAGGTCCAAATAGGATATCTACACATGAAAAGGTGAACATTCTACATTAAACAAGGATGCGATGATTCATGGGAGAACACTAGGGATATCTTGTTCCCCCCTAACCGTACAAGGTAGTACTCTGTGAGTGGGTATGAGAAATAATTTCATGAATTCAGCCTTCCACTGGGCCTCACTTTTACACTCTTGAAAGCTACATGAGTAACTGTTTTCAATGTAAACGGACTAGAATTAGGGTGGCTGAAGGGATAAAGAGGTGAGACCCACCTTTATGTTGCCTATGGGAGGCTCATTTTTGACCTAAGGACACACATAAACTGAAAGTGAAGGGATGGAAAAAGATACTTTATGCAAGTTAAAGAGAGCAAAGGGCAGGACCCGCAATACTTATATAAGATAAACTGGACAGGAAACGAAGAGATGGGAACATCAAGGACACTATGGCGATATGAAGGAATCAGTCTGAGGAGATGGCAATAACAACTGGGTAAGTGACTGTGCACGCAACACAGGAGGACTTAAATGGGTAAAGAAAAATTTATGCAGAAGTATGTCCGTATTTGGCACTTACTTACAGAACTAAAGGGAGCAGTAGATAGCAGGAAAATAATACTATGAGATTTTTAACACTCATTCCATCAATGGTTATTTCACCCAGAGGGAAAATAAATAAGGAGACTGTGGCATTCTATGACACAGTAGTCCAGAGAGACTTAAAAGATTTATACCAGAACATGACAGCCGAAAGCAGCAGGATACACATTCTTCTCAGGAACACTTGGAATGTTCTTCAGTAGAGATCACAAATTAGGACAGGAAAATGTCTCAATAAATTTAAGAAGACTGGAATTGTATTAAGCATCTTTTCCGACCAAGAGTGTATGAAACTAGGAATGAATGACATAAAGAAAACCAGAGAAAACACAAACAGGAGAAGCTAAACCTCATAATTGTAAATAATCAGTGATTCAATGAGGAAACCAAAGAAGAAAACAAACAATGTATGGAAGCAAATAAGACAGGAACCCAATGGATCAAAGTATGTAAAATGGACCTAGAGTGATTCTAGGAGTTACGTACATAGCAATGGAGGCCTCCATCCAGAAAGAAAGACAATCCCGAACGAACAATATCCTTTCACTATGAAAGGAACTAGGAAAAGAAGTACAAACCGGTCTAGGTTCCCATTCTTGAGTCACCATAGCACGGGGAAGAAGAGCAGAGTCTGTTCAGTCAGACTGTCTCGGTGTGTTCCCATCATCTCTCTGAATTTGGGCAAAGGCAGCTGTGAGGATGTCAGTTTCTCTGTGTGTGTGATGATGGGGATACTAAAGAAGCTAGCTCAGAGATTCTGGGGAGTGCAAAGTGCTTGCCAAAGTACCTTGTGTATAGGGTTCAACAAATCTTTGGATGAAGGTTTCTACAGGCCTACCAGTGTTATATATGTAATTCAGGAAAACACACTAAAAAAGAGTACACATATTAAGTCAAAAAAGAATAACGAATCAATTTGTTTCACATGTCGTAGGGAAAAGGAGTTGCCATGGCCAGGGTGCTCGCCTGACCGCGAACTCCCTGCCCACGGCGCAAACGCCGTGCTGTCTCCTGAGAGCCAGCCTGCATTGTGACCTCAGCCCCGTTTACTGCGCATGCGCAGCTCGGGGAATTGTTGACAAGAGGGTCCCTATCGTCTGAGTTGCTGAGTAGGGACCTCGCCCGAGTGCTCTCTGCCGCTTGTGGATCTCAGAGCAGCTCCGTGCAGCTGCAGCGGATGTAATCTCAGCACTCGATCGACCTGCTGCCACCAAAGTAAAACTGGGTTGGAACAGCGGAGCCTCGCTGTTTTCCAGTCTCACCAAATCCAGTAGGAAATACGCTGGGACTCCTGTGCTACAACGTCTTCTCAAGCTCATAGTAGGTGTGATGGTAGCAGAGTTGTAAAATTTGAATTGTCCTGAGGTTTTGACTTCTCATGCTGATTAAAAACACCGCCACTGCCATGTTCTCTGAAAGTACTCGTAAGAGAGGTAAGCGCTTGGATCTAAGTCCGGGTCACGGACACAGTTGAATGAATTCCGGGGAGGAGGTATTTATCCACTTTTAATGACGGATATGTCTACCTGAGAAAAGTCAGACTGAGTGATATTATTTCCATAAAGAGTACTGGTTTTCATACGTTTTAAAAATGTTAACATAAATTCTCGGTATGGAATGCATTCTGGAATTTTCATAGAGCAGACATTAGGTGGATTTTAAATGTCAGTTGTTTTTCCCATCTCATTTACTCACCACGAATAACTCTTTATTATATATATAAATATTCACATACATAAGGAAACAACAAAGCTACAGAGTCAGTTTATGGTCTCTGGATTTCACATTCATTTTCATAGACATGCTTCCTGAAAATGAGCCACGCTCTAAAGACATCAGGTGAGGTCTGGGAATCCCGGAAAACACGAATGTCTGAACTGTCTACTTTTTCTAGTTATTTTTGATATCGTTATGATCACATCAAGTGTCTTTAAATGTATCCGGACTATCCAGACCGATTTAGCTTACATGTGGAAAAGATAAATTCAACTGTAAAATGATCTTTAGAGCAGATACCGAACAAGCGGAGGGAAGCATGCTCTAGCGGGACTCAGAGGAATGGAATTTGATGGCTTGTCTGACTTCGGAGGAGTAAGTAGAAATTGTTCCGGTCAAATTTTAGGTCCAAATAGGATATCTACACATGAAAAGGTGAACATTCTACATAAAACAAGGATGCGATGATTCATAGGAGAACACTAGGGATATCTTGTTCCCCCCTAACCGTACAAGGTAGTACTCTGTGAGTGGGTATGAGAAATAATTTCATGAATTCAGCCTTCCACTGGGCCTCACTTTTACACTCTTGAAAGCTACATGAGTAACTGCTTTCAATGTAAACGGACTAGAATTAGGGTGGCTGAAGGGATAAAGAGGTGAGACCCACCTTTATGTTGCCTATGGGAGGCTCATTTTTGACCTAAGGACACACATAAACTGAAAGTGAAGGGATGGAAAAAGATACTTTATTCAAGTTAAAGAGAGCAAAGGGCAGGACCCGCAATACTTATATAAGATAAACTGGACAGGAAACGAAGTGATGGGAACATCAAGGACACTATGGCGATATGAAGGAATCAGTCTGAGGAGATGGCAATAACAACTGGGTAAGTGACTGTGCACGCAACACAGGAGGACTTAAATGGGTAAAGAAAAATTTATGCACAAGTATGTCCGTATTTGGCACTTACTTACAGAACTAAAGGGAGCAGTAGATAGCAGGAAAATAATACTATGAGATTTTTAACACTCATTCCATCAATGGTTAGATCACCCAGAGGGAAAATAAATAAGGAAACTGTGGCATTCTATGACACAGTAGTCCAGAGAGACTTAAAAGATTTATACCAGAACATGACAGCCGAAAGCAGCAGGATACACATTCTTCTCAGGAACACTTGGAATGTTCTTCAGTAGAGATCACAAATTAGGACAGGAAAATGTCTCAATAAATTTAAGAAGACTGGAATTGTATTAAGCATCTTTTCCGACCAAGAGTGTATGAAACTAGGAATGAATGACATAAAGAAAACCAGAGAAAACACAAACAGGAGAAGCTAAACCTCATAATTGTAAATAATCAGTGATTCAATGAGGAAACCAAAGAAGAAAACAAACAATGTATGGAAGCAAATAAGACAGGAACTCAATGGATCAAAGTATGTAAAATGGACCTAGAGTGATTCTAGGAGTTACGTACATAGCAATGGAGGCCTCCATCCAGAAAGAAAGACAATCCCGAACGAACAATATCCTTTCACTATGAAAGGAACTAGGAAAAGAAGTACAAACCGGTCTAGGTTCCCATTCTTGAGTCACCATAGCACGGGGAAGAAGAGCAGAGTCTGTTCAGTCAGACTGTCTCGGTGTGTTCCCATCATCTCTCTGAATTTGGGCAAAGGCAGCTGTGAGGATGTCAGTTTCTCTGTGTGTGTGATGATGGGGATACTAAAGAAGCTAGCTCAGAGATTCTGGGGAGTGCAAAGTGCTTGCCAAAGTACCTTGTGTATAGGGTTCAACAAATCTTTGGATGAAGGTTTCTACAGGCCTACCAGTGTTATATATGTAATTCAGGAAAACACACTAAAAAAGAGTACACATATTAAGTCAAAAAAGAATAACGAATCAATTTGTTTCACATGTCGTAGGGAAAAGGAGTTGCCATGGCCAGGGTGCTCGCCTGACCGCGAACTCCCTGCCCACGGCGCAAACGCCGTGCTGTCTCCTGAGAGCCAGCCTGCATTGTGACCTCAGCCCCGTTTACTGCGCATGCGCAGCTCGGGGAATTGTTGACAAGAGGGTCCCTATCGTCTGAGTTGCTGAGTAGGGACCTCGCCCGAGTGCTCTCTGCCGCTTGTGGATCTCAGAGCAGCTCCGTGCAGCTGCAGCGGATGTAATCTCAGCACTCGATCGACCTGCTGCCACCAAAGTAAAACTGGGTTGGAACAGCGGAGCCTCGCTGTTTTCCAGTCTCACCAAATCCAGTAGGAAATACGCTGGGACTCCTGTGCTACAACGTCTTCTCAAGTTCATAGTAGGTGTGATGGTAGCAGAGTTGTAAAATTTGAATTGTCCTGAGGTTTTGACTTCTCATGCTGATTAAAAACACCGCCACTGCCATGTTCTCTGAAAGTACTCGTAAGAGAGGTAAGCGCTTGGATCTAAGTCCGGGTCACGGACACTGTTGAATGAATTCCGGGGAGGAGGTATTTATCCACTTTTAATGAAGGATATGTCTACCTGAGAAAAGTCAGACTGAGTGATATTATTTCCATAAAGAGTACTGGTTTTCATACGTTTTAAAAATGTTAACATAAATTCTCGGTATGGAATGCATTCTGGAATTTTCATAGAGCAGACATTAGGTGGATTTTTAATGTCAGTTGTTTTTCCCATCTCATTTACTCACCACGAATAACTCTTTATTATATATATAAATATTCACATACATAAGGAAACAACAAAGCTAAAGAGTCAGTTTATGGTCTCTGGATTTCACATTCATTTTCATAGACATGCTTCCTGAAAATGAGCCACGCTCTAAAGACGTCAGGTGAGGTCTGGGAATCCCGGAAAACACGAATGTCTGAACTGTCTACTTTTTCTAGTTATTTTTGATATCGTTATGATCACATCAAGTGTCTTTAAATGTATCCGGACTATCCAGACCGATTTAGCTTACATGTGGAAAAGATAAATTCAACTGTAACCTGATCTTTAGAGCAGATACCGAACAAGCGGAGGAAGCATGCTCTAGCGGGACTCAGAGGAATGGAATTTGATGGCTTGTCTGACTTCGGAGGAGTAAGTAGAAATTGTTCCGGTCAAATTTTAGGTCCAAATAGGATATCTACACATGAAAAGGTGAACATTCTACATAAAACAAGGATGCGATGATTCATGGGAGAACACTTGGGATATCTTGTTCCCCCCTAACCGTACAAGGTAGTACTCTGTGAGTGGGTATGAGAAATAATTTCATGAATTCAGCCTTCCACTGGGCCTCACTTTTACACTCTTGAAAGCTACATGAGTAACTGCTTTCAATGTAAACGGACTAGAATTAGGGTGGCTGAAGGGATAAAGAGGTGAGACCCACCTTTATGTTGCCTATGGGAGGCTCATTTTTGACCTAAGGACACACATAAACTGAAAGTGAAGGAATGGAAAAAGATACTTTATGCAAGTTAAAGAGAGCAAAGGGCAGGACCCGCAATACTTATATAAGATAAACTGGACAGGAAACGAAGTGATGGGAACATCAAGGACACTATGGCGATATGAAGGAATCAGTCTGAGGAGATGGCAATAACAACTGGGTAAGTGACTGTGCACGCAACACAGGAGGACTTAAATGGGTAAAGAAAAATTTATGCACAAGTATGTCCGTATTTGGCACTTACTTACAGAACTAAAGGGAGCAGTAGATAGCAGGAAAATAATACTATGAGATTTTTAACACTCATTCCATCAATGGTTATTTCACCCAGAGGGAAAATAAATAAGGAGACTGTGGCATTCTATGACACAGTAGTCCAGAGAGACTTAAAAGATTTATACCAGAACATGACAGCCGAAAGCAGCAGGATACACATTCTTCTCAGGAACACTTGGAATGTTCTTCAGTAGAGATCACAAATTAGGACAGGAAAATGTCTCAATAAATTTAAGAAGACTGGAATTGTATTAAGCATCTTTTCCGACCAAGAGTGTATGAAACTAGGAATGAATGACATAAAGAAAACCAGAGAAAACACAAAGAGGAGAAGCTAAACCTCATAATTGTAAATAATCAGTGATTCAATGAGGAAACCAAAGAAGAAAACAAACAATGTATGGAAGCAAATAAGACAGGAACTCAATGGATCAAAGTATGTAAAATGGACCTAGAGTGATTCTAGGAGTTACGTACATAGCAATGGAGGCCTCCATCCAGAAAGAAAGACAATCCCGAACGAACAATATCCTTTCACTATGAAAGGAACTAGGAAAAGAAGTACAAACCGGTCTAGGTTCCCATTCTTGAGTCACCATAGCACGGGGAAGAAGAGCAGAGTCTGTTCAGTCAGACTGTCTCGGTGTGTTCCCATCATCTCTCTGAATTTGGGCAAAGGCAGCTGTGAGGATGTCAGTTTCTCTGTGTGTGTGATGATGGGGATACTAAAGAAGCTAGCTCAGAGATTCTGGGGAGTGCAAAGTGCTTGCCAAAGTACCTTGTGTATAGGGTTCAACAAATCTTTGGATGAAGGTTTCTACAGGCCTACCAGTGTTATATATGTAATTCAGGAAAACACACTAAAAAAGAGTACACATATTAAGTCAAAAAAGAATAACGAATCAATTTGTTTCACATGTCGTAGGGAAAAGGAGTTGCCATGGCCAGGGTGCTCGCCTGACCGCGAACTCCCTGCCCACGGCGCAAACGCCGTGCTGTCTCCTGAGAGCCAGCCTGCATTGTGACCTCAGCCCCGTTTACTGCGCATGTGCAGCTCGGGGAATTGTTGACAAGAGGGTCCCTATCGTCTGAGTTGCTGAGTAGGGACCTCGCCCGAGTGCTCTCTGCCGCTTGTGGATCTCAGAGCAGCTCCGTGCAGCTGCAGCGGATATAATCTCAGCACTCGATCGACCTGCTGCCACCGAAGTAAAACTGGGTTGGAACAGCGGAGCCTCGCTGTTTTCCAGTCTCACCAAATCCAGTAGGAAATACGCTGGGACTCCTGTGCTACAACGTCTTCTCAAGTTCATAGTAGGTGTGATGGTAGCAGAGTTGTAAAATTTGAATTGTCCTGAGGTTTTGACTTCTCATGCTGATTAAAAACACCGCCACTGCCATGTTCTCTGAAAGTACTCGTAAGAGAGGTAAGCGCTTGGATCTAAGTCCGGGTCACGGACACAGTTGAATGAATTCCGGGGAGGAGGTATTTATCCACTTTTAATGAAGGATATGTCTACCTGAGAAAAAGTCAGACTGAGTGATATTATTTCCATAAAGAGTACTGGTTTTCATACGTTTTAAAAATGTTAACATAAATTCTCGGTATGGAATGCATTCTGGAATTTTCATAGAGCAGACATTAGGTGGATTTTAAATGTCAGTTGTTTTTCCCATCTCATTTACTCACCACGAATAACTCATTATTATATACATAAATATTCACATACATAAGGAAACAACAAAGCTAAAGAGTCAGTTTATGGTCTCTGGATTTCACATTCATTTTCATAGACATGCTTCCTGAAAATGAGCCACGCTCTAAAGACATCAGGTGAGGTCTGGGAATCCCGGAAAACACGAATATCTGAACTGTCTAGTTTTTCTAGTTATTTTTGATATCGTTATGGTCACATCAAGTGTCTTTAAATGTATCCGGACTATCCAGACCGATTTAGCTTACGTGTGGAAAAGATAAATTCAACTGTAACCTGAGGTCTAGAGCAGATACCGAACAAGCGGAGGGAAGCATGCTCTAGCGGGACTCAGAGGAATGGAATTTGATGGCTTGTCTGACTTCCGAGGAGTAAGTAGAAATTGTTCCGGTCAAATTTTAGGTCCAAATAGGATATCTACACATGAAAAGGTGAACATTCTACATTAAACAAGGATGCGATGATTCATGGGAGAACACTAGGGATATCTTGTTCCCCCCTAACCGTACAAGGTAGTACTCTGTGAGTGGGTATGAGAAATAATTTCATGAATTCAGCCTTCCACTGGGCCTCACTTTTACACTCTTGAAAGCTACATGAGTAACTGTTTTCAATGTAAACGGACTAGAATTAGGGTGGCTGAAGGGATAAAGAGGTGAGACCCACCTTTATGTTGCCTATGGGAGGCTCATTTTTGACCTAAGGACACACATAAACTGAAAGTGAAGGGATGGAAAAAGATACTTTATGCAAGTTAAAGAGAGCAAAGGGCAGGACCCGCAATACTTATATAAGATAAACTGGACAGGAAACGAAGAGATGGGAACATCAAGGACACTATGGCGATATGAAGGAATCAGTCTGAGGAGATGGCAATAACAACTGGGTAAGTGACTGTGCACGCAACACAGGAGGACTTAAATGGGTAAAGAAAAATTTATGCAGAAGTATGTCCGTATTTGGCACTTACTTACAGAACTAAAGGGAGCAGTAGATAGCAGGAAAATAATACTATGAGATTTTTAACACTCATTCCATCAATGGTTATTTCACCCAGAGGGAAAATAAATAAGGAGACTGTGGCATTCTATGACACAGTAGTCCAGAGAGACTTAAAAGATTTATACCAGAACATGACAGCCGAAAGCAGCAGGATACACATTCTTCTCAGGAACACTTGGAATGTTCTTCAGTAGAGATCACAAATTAGGACAGGAAAATGTCTCAATAAATTTAAGAAGACTGGAATTGTATTAAGCATCTTTTCCGACCAAGAGTGTATGAAACTAGGAATGAATGACATAAAGAAAACCAGAGAAAACACAAACAGGAGAAGCTAAACCTCATAATTGTAAATAATCAGTGATTCAATGAGGAAACCAAAGAAGAAAACAAACAATGTATGGAAGCAAATAAGACAGGAACCCAATGGATCAAAGTATGTAAAATGGACCTAGAGTGATTCTAGGAGTTACGTACATAGCAATGGAGGCCTCCATCCAGAAAGAAAGACAATCCCGAACGAACAATATCCTTTCACTATGAAAGGAACTAGGAAAAGAAGTACAAACCGGTCTAGGTTCCCATTCTTGAGTCACCATAGCACGGGGAAGAAGAGCAGAGTCTGTTCAGTCAGACTGTCTCGGTGTGTTCCCATCATCTCTCTGAATTTGGGCAAAGGCAGCTGTGAGGATGTCAGTTTCTCTGTGTGTGTGATGATGGGGATACTAAAGAAGCTAGCTCAGAGATTCTGGGGAGTGCAAAGTGCTTGCCAAAGTACCTTGTGTATAGGGTTCAACAAATCTTTGGATGAAGGTTTCTACAGGCCTACCAGTGTTATATATGTAATTCAGGAAAACACACTAAAAAAGAGTACACATATTAAGTCAAAAAAGAATAACGAATCAATTTGTTTCACATGTCGTAGGGAAAAGGAGTTGCCATGGCCAGGGTGCTCGCCTGACCGCGAACTCCCTGCCCACGGCGCAAACGCCGTGCTGTCTCCTGAGAGCCAGCCTGCATTGTGACCTCAGCCCCGTTTACTGCGCATGCGCAGCTCGGGGAATTGTTGACAAGAGGGTCCCTATCGTCTGAGTTGCTGAGTAGGGACCTCGCCCGAGTGCTCTCTGCCGCTTGTGGATCTCAGAGCAGCTCCGTGCAGCTGCAGCGGATGTAATCTCAGCACTCGATCGACCTGCTGCCACCAAAGTAAAACTGGGTTGGAACAGCGGAGCCTCGCTGTTTTCCAGTCTCACCAAATCCAGTAGGAAATACGCTGGGACTCCTGTGCTACAACGTCTTCTCAAGCTCATAGTAGGTGTGATGGTAGCAGAGTTGTAAAATTTGAATTGTCCTGAGGTTTTGACTTCTCATGCTGATTAAAAACACCGCCACTGCCATGTTCTCTGAAAGTACTCGTAAGAGAGGTAAGCGCTTGGATCTAAGTCCGGGTCACGGACACAGTTGAATGAATTCCGGGGAGGAGGTATTTATCCACTTTTAATGACGGATATGTCTACCTGAGAAAAGTCAGACTGAGTGATAATATTTCCATAAAGAGTACTGGTTTTCATACGTTTTAAAAATGTTAACATAAATTCTCGGTATGGAATGCATTCTGGAATTTTCATAGAGCAGACATTAGGTGGATTTTAAATGTCAGTTGTTTTTCCCATCTCATTTACTCACCACGAATAACTCTTTATTATATATATAAATATTCACATACATAAGGAAACAACAAAGCTACAGAGTCAGTTTATGGTCTCTGGATTTCACATTCATTTTCATAGACATGCTTCCTGAAAATGAGCCACGCTCTAAAGACATCAGGTGAGGTCTGGGAATCCCGGAAAACACGAATGTCTGAACTGTCTACTTTTTCTAGTTATTTTTGATATCGTTATGATCACATCAAGTGTCTTTAAATGTATCCGGACTATCCAGACCGATTTAGCTTACATGTGGAAAAGATAAATTCAACTGTAAAATGATCTTTAGAGCAGATACCGAACAAGCGGAGGGAAGCATGCTCTAGCGGGACTCAGAGGAATGGAATTTGATGGCTTGTCTGACTTCGGAGGAGTAAGTAGAAATTGTTCCGGTCAAATTTTAGGTCCAAATAGGATATCTACACATGAAAAGGTGAACATTCTACATAAAACAAGGATGCGATGATTCATAGGAGAACACTAGGGATATCTTGTTCCCCCCTAACCGTACAAGGTAGTACTCTGTGAGTGGGTATGAGAAATAATTTCATGAATTCAGCCTTCCACTGGGCCTCACTTTTACACTCTTGAAAGCTACATGAGTAACTGCTTTCAATGTAAACGGACTAGAATTAGGGTGGCTGAAGGGATAAAGAGGTGAGACCCACCTTTATGTTGCCTATGGGAGGCTCATTTTTGACCTAAGGACACACATAAACTGAAAGTGAAGGGATGGAAAAAGATACTTTATTCAAGTTAAAGAGAGCAAAGGGCAGGACCCGCAATACTTATATAAGATAAACTGGACAGGAAACGAAGTGATGGGAACATCAAGGACACTATGGCGATATGAAGGAATCAGTCTGAGGAGATGGCAATAACAACTGGGTAAGTGACTGTGCACGCAACACAGGAGGACTTAAATGGGTAAAGAAAAATTTATGCACAAGTATGTCCGTATTTGGCACTTACTTACAGAACTAAAGGGAGCAGTAGATAGCAGGAAAATAATACTATGAGATTTTTAACACTCATTCCATCAATGGTTAGATCACCCAGAGGGAAAATAAATAAGGAAACTGTGGCATTCTATGACACAGTAGTCCAGAGAGACTTAAAAGATTTATACCAGAACATGACAGCCGAAAGCAGCAGGATACACATTCTTCTCAGGAACACTTGGAATGTTCTTCAGTAGAGATCACAAATTAGGACAGGAAAATGTCTCAATAAATTTAAGAAGACTGGAATTGTATTAAGCATCTTTTCCGACCAAGAGTGTATGAAACTAGGAATGAATGACATAAAGAAAACCAGAGAAAACACAAACAGGAGAAGCTAAACCTCATAATTGTAAATAATCAGTGATTCAATGAGGAAACCAAAGAAGAAAACAAACAATGTATGGAAGCAAATAAGACAGGAACTCAATGGATCAAAGTATGTAAAATGGACCTAGAGTGATTCTAGGAGTTACGTACATAGCAATGGAGGCCTCCATCCAGAAAGAAAGACAATCCCGAACGAACAATATCCTTTCACTATGAAAGGAACTAGGAAAAGAAGTACAAACCGGTCTAGGTTCCCATTCTTGAGTCACCATAGCACGGGGAAGAAGAGCAGAGTCTGTTCAGTCAGACTGTCTCGGTGTGTTCCCATCATCTCTCTGAATTTGGGCAAAGGCAGCTGTGAGGATGTCAGTTTCTCTGTGTGTGTGATGATGGGGATACTAAAGAAGCTAGCTCAGAGATTCTGGGGAGTGCAAAGTGCTTGCCAAAGTACCTTGTGTATAGGGTTCAACAAATCTTTGGATGAAGGTTTCTACAGGCCTACCAGTGTTATATATGTAATTCAGGAAAACACACTAAAAAAGAGTACACATATTAAGTCAAAAAAGAATAACGAATCAATTTGTTTCACATGTCGTAGGGAAAAGGAGTTGCCATGGCCAGGGTGCTCGAATGACCGCGAACTCCCTGCCCACGGCGCAAACGCCGTGCTGTCTCCTGAGAGCCAGCCTGCATTATGACCTCAGCCCCGTTTACTGCGCATGTGCAGCTCGGGGAATTGTTGACAAGAGGGTCCCTATCGTCTGAGTTGCTGAGTAGGGACCTCGCCCGAGTGCTCTCTGCCGCTTGTGGATCTCAGAGCAGCTCCGTGCAGCTGCAGCGGATGTAATCTCAGCACTCGATCGACCTGCTGCCACCAAAGTAAAACTGGGTTGGAACAGCGGAGCCTCGCTGTTTTCCAGTCTCACCAAATCCAGTAGGAAATACGCTGGGACTCCTGTGCTACAACGTCTTCTCAAGTTCATAGTAGGTGTGATGGTAGCAGAGTTGTAAAATTTGAATTGTCCTGAGGTTTTGACTTCTCATGCTGATTAAAAACACCGCCACTGCCATGTTCTCTGAAAGTACTCGTAAGAGAGGTAAGCGCTTGGATCTAAGTCCGGGTCACGGACACTGTTGAATGAATTCCGGGGAGGAGGTATTTATCCACTTTTAATGAAGGATATGTCTACCTGAGAAAAGTCAGACTGAGTGATATTATTTCCATAAAGAGTACTGGTTTTCATACGTTTTAAAAATGTTAACATAAATTCTCGGTATGGAATGCATTCTGGAATTTTCATAGAGCAGACATTAGGTGGATTTTTAATGTCAGTTGTTTTTCCCATCTCATTTACTCACCACGAATAACTCTTTATTATATATATAAATATTCACATACATAAGGAAACAACAAAGCTAAAGAGTCAGTTTATGGTCTCTGGATTTCACATTCATTTTCATAGACATGCTTCCTGAAAATGAGCCACGCTCTAAAGACGTCAGGTGAGGTCTGGGAATCCCGGAAAACACGAATGTCTGAACTGTCTACTTTTTCTAGTTATTTTTGATATCGTTATGATCACATCAAGTGTCTTTAAATGTATCCGGACTATCCAGACCGATTTAGCTTACATGTGGAAAAGATAAATTCAACTGTAACCTGATCTTTAGAGCAGATACCGAACAAGCGGAGGAAGCATGCTCTAGCGGGACTCAGAGGAATGGAATTTGATGGCTTGTCTGACTTCGGAGGAGTAAGTAGAAATTGTTCCGGTCAAATTTTAGGTCCAAATAGGATATCTACACATGAAAAGGTGAACATTCTACATAAAACAAGGATGCGATGATTCATGGGAGAACACTTGGGATATCTTGTTCCCCCCTAACCGTACAAGGTAGTACTCTGTGAGTGGGTATGAGAAATAATTTCATGAATTCAGCCTTCCACTGGGCCTCACTTTTACACTCTTGAAAGCTACATGAGTAACTGCTTTCAATGTAAACGGACTAGAATTAGGGTGGCTGAAGGGATAAAGAGGTGAGACCCACCTTTATGTTGCCTATGGGAGGCTCATTTTTGACCTAAGGACACACATAAACTGAAAGTGAAGGGATGGAAAAAGATACTTTATGCAAGTTAAAGAGAGCAAAGGGCAGGACCCGCAATACTTATATAAGAT
The DNA here is from genome assembly GCF_030020395.1 of Manis pentadactyla. Classification (NCBI taxonomy): domain Eukaryota; kingdom Metazoa; phylum Chordata; class Mammalia; order Pholidota; family Manidae; genus Manis; species Manis pentadactyla. The sequence goes on from NC_080019.1 coordinate 32,470,149, forward strand.
AAACTGGACAGGAAACGAAGTGATGGGAACATCAAGGACACTATGGCGATATGAAGGAATCAGTCTGAGGAGATGGCAATAACAACTGGGTAAGTGACTGTGCACGCAACACAGGAGGACTTAAATGGGTAAAGAAAAATTTATGCACAAGTATGTCCGTATTTGGCACTTACTTACAGAACTAAAGGGAGCAGTAGATAGCAGGAAAATAATACTATGAGATTTTTAACACTCATTCCATCAATGGTTATTTCACCCAGAGGGAAAATAAATAAGGAGACTGTGGCATTCTATGACACAGTAGTCCAGAGAGACTTAAAAGATTTATACCAGAACATGACAGCCGAAAGCAGCAGGATACACATTCTTCTCAGGAACACTTGGAATGTTCTTCAGTAGAGATCACAAATTAGGACAGGAAAATGTCTCAATAAATTTAAGAAGACTGGAATTGTATTAAGCATCTTTTCCGACCAAGAGTGTATGAAACTAGGAATGAATGACATAAAGAAAACCAGAGAAAACACAAACAGGAGAAGCTAAACCTCATAATTGTAAATAATCAGTGATTCAATGAGGAAACCAACGAAGAAAACAAACAATGTATGGAAGCAAATAAGACAGGAACCCAATGGATCAAAGTATGTAAAATGGACCTAGAGTGATTCTAGGAGTTACGTACATAGCAATGGAGTCCTCCATCCAGAAAGAAAGACAATCCCGAACGAACAATATCCTTTCACTATGAAAGGAACTAGGAAAAGAAGTACAAACCGGTCTAGGTTCCCATTCTTGAGTCACCATAGCACGGGGAAGAAGAGCAGAGTCTGTTCAGTCAGACTGTCTCGGTGTGTTCCCATCATCTCTCTGAATTTGGGCAAAGGCAGCTGTGAGGATGTCAGTTTCTCTGTGTGTGTGATGATGGGGATACTAAAGAAGCTAGCTCAGAGATTCTGGGGAGTGCAAAGTGCTTGCCAAAGTACCTTGTGTATAGGGTTCAACAAATCTTTGGATGAAGGTTTCTACAGGCCTACCAGTGTTATATATGTAATTCAGGAAAACACACTAAAAAAGAGTACACATATTAAGTCAAAAAAGAATAACGAATCAATTTGTTTCACATGTCGTAGGGAAAAGGAGTTGCCATGGCCAGGGTGCTCGCCTGACCGCGAACTCCCTGCCCACGGCGCAAACGCCGTGCTGTCTCCTGAGAGCCAGCCTGCATTGTGACCTCAGCCCCGTTTACTGCGCATGTGCAGCTCGGGGAATTGTTGACAAGAGGGTCCCTATCGTCTGAGTTGCTGAGTAGGGACCTCGCCCGAGTGCTCTCTGCCGCTTGTGGATCTCAGAGCAGCTCCGTGCAGCTGCAGCGGATATAATCTCAGCACTCGATCGACCTGCTGCCACCGAAGTAAAACTGGGTTGGAACAGCGGAGCCTCGCTGTTTTCCAGTCTCACCAAATCCAGTAGGAAATACGCTGGGACTCCTGTGCTACAACGTCTTCTCAAGTTCATAGTAGGTGTGATGGTAGCAGAGTTGTAAAATTTGAATTGTCCTGAGGTTTTGACTTCTCATGCTGATTAAAAACACCGCCACTGCCATGTTCTCTGAAAGTACTCGTAAGAGAGGTAAGCGCTTGGATCTAAGTCCGGGTCACGGACACAGTTGAATGAATTCCGGGGAGGAGGTATTTATCCACTTTTAATGAAGGATATGTCTACCTGAGAAAAAGTCAGACTGAGTGATATTATTTCCATAAAGAGTACTGGTTTTCATACGTTTTAAAAATGTTAACATAAATTCTCGGTATGGAATGCATTCTGGAATTTTCATAGAGCAGACATTAGGTGGATTTTAAATGTCAGTTGTTTTTCCCATCTCATTTACTCACCACGAATAACTCATTATTATATACATAAATATTCACATACATAAGGAAACAACAAAGCTAAAGAGTCAGTTTATGGTCTCTGGATTTCACATTCATTTTCATAGACATGCTTCCTGAAAATGAGCCACGCTCTAAAGACATCAGGTGAGGTCTGGGAATCCCGGAAAACACGAATATCTGAACTGTCTAGTTTTTCTAGTTATTTTTGATATCGTTATGGTCACATCAAGTGTCTTTAAATGTATCCGGACTATCCAGACCGATTTAGCTTACGTGTGGAAAAGATAAATTCAACTGTAACCTGAGGTCTAGAGCAGATACCGAACAAGCGGAGGGAAGCATGCTCTAGCGGGACTCAGAGGAATGGAATTTGATGGCTTGTCTGACTTCCGAGGAGTAAGTAGAAATTGTTCCGGTCAAATTTTAGGTCCAAATAGGATATCTACACATGAAAAGGTGAACATTCTACATTAAACAAGGATGCGATGATTCATGGGAGAACACTAGGGATATCTTGTTCCCCCCTAACCGTACAAGGTAGTACTCTGTGAGTGGGTATGAGAAATAATTTCATGAATTCAGCCTTCCACTGGGCCTCACTTTTACACTCTTGAAAGCTACATGAGTAACTGTTTTCAATGTAAACGGACTAGAATTAGGGTGGCTGAAGGGATAAAGAGGTGAGACCCACCTTTATGTTGCCTATGGGAGGCTCATTTTTGACCTAAGGACACACATAAACTGAAAGTGAAGGGATGGAAAAAGATACTTTATGCAAGTTAAAGAGAGCAAAGGGCAGGACCCGCAATACTTATATAAGATAAACTGGACAGGAAACGAAGAGATGGGAACATCAAGGACACTATGGCGATATGAAGGAATCAGTCTGAGGAGATGGCAATAACAACTGGGTAAGTGACTGTGCACGCAACACAGGAGGACTTAAATGGGTAAAGAAAAATTTATGCAGAAGTATGTCCGTATTTGGCACTTACTTACAGAACTAAAGGGAGCAGTAGATAGCAGGAAAATAATACTATGAGATTTTTAACACTCATTCCATCAATGGTTATTTCACCCAGAGGGAAAATAAATAAGGAGACTGTGGCATTCTATGACACAGTAGTCCAGAGAGACTTAAAAGATTTATACCAGAACATGACAGATGAAAGCAGCAGGATACACATTCTTCTCAGGAACACTTGGAATGTTCTTCAGTAGAGATCACAAATTAGGACAGGAAAATGTCTCAATAAATTTAAGAAGACTGGAATTGTATTAAGCATCTTTTCCGACCAAGAGTGTATGAAACTAGGAATGAATGACATAAAGAAAACCAGAGAAAACACAAACAGGAGAAGCTAAACCTCATAATTGTAAATAATCAGTGATTCAATGAGGAAACCAAAGAAGAAAACAAACAATGTATGGAAGCAAATAAGACAGGAACCCAATGGATCAAAGTATGTAAAATGGACCTAGAGTGATTCTAGGAGTTACGTACATAGCAATGGAGGCCTCCATCCAGAAAGAAAGACAATCCCGAACGAACAATATCCTTTCACTATGAAAGGAACTAGGAAAAGAAGTACAAACCGGTCTAGGTTCCCATTCTTGAGTCACCATAGCACGGGGAAGAAGAGCAGAGTCTGTTCAGTCAGACTGTCTCGGTGTGTTCCCATCATCTCTCTGAATTTGGGCAAAGGCAGCTGTGAGGATGTCAGTTTCTCTGTGTGTGTGATGATGGGGATACTAAAGAAGCTAGCTCAGAGATTCTGGGGAGTGCAAAGTGCTTGCCAAAGTACCTTGTGTATAGGGTTCAACAAATCTTTGGATGAAGGTTTCTACAGGCCTACCAGTGTTATATATGTAATTCAGGAAAACACACTAAAAAAGAGTACACATATTAAGTCAAAAAAGAATAACGAATCAATTTGTTTCACATGTCGTAGGGAAAAGGAGTTGCCATGGCCAGGGTGCTCGCCTGACCGCGAACTCCCTGCCCACGGCGCAAACGCCGTGCTGTCTCCTGAGAGCCAGCCTGCATTGTGACCTCAGCCCCGTTTACTGCGCATGCGCAGCTCGGGGAATTGTTGACAAGAGGGTCCCTATCGTCTGAGTTGCTGAGTAGGGACCTCGCCCGAGTGCTCTCTGCCGCTTGTGGATCTCAGAGCAGCTCCGTGCAGCTGCAGCGGATGTAATCTCAGCACTCGATCGACCTGCTGCCACCAAAGTAAAACTGGGTTGGAACAGCGGAGCCTCGCTGTTTTCCAGTCTCACCAAATCCAGTAGGAAATACGCTGGGACTCCTGTGCTACAACGTCTTCTCAAGCTCATAGTAGGTGTGATGGTAGCAGAGTTGTAAAATTTGAATTGTCCTGAGGTTTTGACTTCTCATGCTGATTAAAAACACCGCCACTGCCATGTTCTCTGAAAGTACTCGTAAGAGAGGTAAGCGCTTGGATCTAAGTCCGGGTCACGGACACAGTTGAATGAACTCCGGGGAGGAGGTATTTATCCACTTTTAATGACGGATATGTCTACCTGAGAAAAGTCAGACTGAGTGATATTATTTCCATAAAGAGTACTGGTTTTCATACGTTTTAAAAATGTTAACATAAATTCTCGGTATGGAATGCATTCTGGAATTTTCATAGAGCAGACATTAGGTGGATTTTAAATGTCAGTTGTTTTTCCCATCTCATTTACTCACCACGAATAACTCTTTATTATATATATAAATATTCACATACATAAGGAAACAACAAAGCTACAGAGTCAGTTTATGGTCTCTGGATTTCACATTCATTTTCATAGACATGCTTCCTGAAAATGAGCCACGCTCTAAAGACATCAGGTGAGGTCTGGGAATCCCGGAAAACACGAATGTCTGAACTGTCTACTTTTTCTAGTTATTTTTGATATCGTTATGGTCACACCAAGTGTCTTTAAATGTATCCGGACTATCCAGACCGATTTAGCTTACATGTGGGAAAGATAAATTCAACTGTAACCTGATCTTTAGAGCAGATACCGAACAAGCGGAGGGAAGCATGCTGTAGCGGGACTCAGAGGAATGGAATTTGATGGCTTGTCTGACTTCCGAGGAGTAAGTAGAAATTGTTCCGGTCAAATTTAAGGTCCAAATAGGATATCTACACATGAAAAGGTGAACATTCTACATTAAACAAGGATGCGTTGATTCATGGGAGAACACTTGGGATATCTTGTTCTCCCCTAACCGTACAAGGTAGTACTCTGTGAGTGGTTATGAGAAATAATTTCATGAATTCAGCCTTCCACTGGGCCTCACTTTTACACTCTTGAAAGCTACATGAGTAACTGCTTTCAATGTAAACGGACTAGAATTAGGGTGGCTGAAGGGATAAAGAGGTGAGACCCACCTTTATGTTGCCTATGGGAGGCTCATTTTTGTCCTAAGGACACACTTAAACTGAAAGTGAAGGGATGGAAAAAGATACTTTATGCAAGTTAAAGAGAGCAAAGAGGTGGACCCGCAATACTTATATAAGATAAACTGGACAGGAAACGAAGTGATGGGAACATCAAGGACACTATGTCGACATGAAGGAATCAGTCCGAGGAGATGGCAATAACAACTGGGTAAGTGACTGTGCACGCAACACAGGAGGACTTAAATGGGTAAAGAAAAATTTATGCAGAAGTATGTCCGTATTTGGCACTTACTTACAGAACTAAAGGGAGCAGTAGATAGCAGGAAAATAATACTATGAGATTTTTAACACTCATTCCATCAATGGTTAGATCACCCAGAGGGAAAATAAATAAGGAAACTGTGGCATTCTATGACACAGTAGTCCAGAGAGACTTAAAAGATTTATACCAGAACATGACAGCCGAAAGCAGCAGGATACACATTCTTCTCAGGAACACTTGGAATGTTCTTCAGTAGAGATCACAAATTAGGACAGGAAAATGTCTCAATAAATTTAAGAAGACTGGAATTGTATTAAGCATTTTTTCCGACCAAAAGTGTATGAAACTAGGAATGAATGACATGAAGAAAACCAGAGAAAACACAAACTGGAGAAGCTAAACCTCATAATTGTAAATAATCAGTGATTCAATGAGGAAACCAAAGAAGAAAACAAACAATGTATGGAAGCAAATAAGACAGGAACCCAATGGATCAAAGTATGTAAAATGGACCTAGAGTGATTCTAGGAGTTACGTACATAGCAATGGAGGCCTCCACCCAGAAAGAAAGACAATCCCGAACGAACAAAATCCTTTCACTATGAAAGGAACTAGGAAAAGAAGTACAAACCGGTCTAGGTTCCCATTCTTGAGTCACCATAGCACGGGAAAGAAGAGCAGAGTCTGTTCAGTCAGACTGTCTCGGTGTGTTCCCATCATCTCTCTGAATTTGGGCAAAGGCAGCTGTGAGGATGTCAGTTTCTCTGTGTGTGTGATGATGGGGATACTAAAGAAGCTAGCTCAGAGATTCTGGGGAGTGCAAAGTGCTTGCCAAAGTACCTTGTGTATAGGGTTCAACAAATCTTTGGATATAGGTTTCTACAGGCCTACCAGTGTTATATATGTAATTCAGGAAAACACACTAAAAAAGAGTACACATATTAAGTCAAAAAAGAATAACGAATCAATTTGTTTCACATGTCGTAGGGAAAAGGAGTTGCCATGGCCAGGGTGCTCGCCTGACCGCGAACTCCCTGCCCACGGCGCAAACGCCGTGCTGTCTCCTGAGAGCCAGCCTGCATTGTGACCTCAGCCCCGTTTACTGCGCATGCGCAGCTCGGGGAATTGTTGACAAGAGGGTCCCTATCGTCTGAGTTGCTGAGTAGGGACCTCGCCCGAGTGCTCTCTGCCGCTTGTGGATCTCAGAGCAGCTCCGTGCAGCTGCAGCGGATGTAATCTCAGCACTCGATCGACCTGCTGCCACCAAAGTAAAACTGGGTTGGAACAGCGGAGCCTCGCTGTTTTCCAGTCTCACCAAATCCAGTAGGAAATACGCTGGGACTCCTGTGCTACAACGTCTTCTCAAGCTCATAGTAGGTGTGATGGTAGCAGAGTTGTAAAATTTGAATTGTCCTGAGGTTTTGACTTCTCATGCTGATTAAAAACACCGCCACTGCCATGTTCTCTGAAAGTACTCGTAAGAGAGGTAAGCGCTTGGATCTAAGTCCGGGTCACGGACACAGTTGAATGAACTCCGGGGAGGAGGTATTTATCCACTTTTAATGACGGATATGTCTACCTGAGAAAAGTCAGACTGAGTGATATTATTTCCATAAAGAGTACTGGTTTTCATACGTTTTAAAAATGTTAACATAAATTCTCGGTATGGAATGCATTCTGGAATTTTCATAGAGCAGACATTAGGTGGATTTTAAATGTCAGTTGTTTTTCCCATCTCATTTACTCACCACGAATAACTCTTTATTATATATATAAATATTCACATACATAAGGAAACAACAAAGCTACAGAGTCAGTTTATGGTCTCTGGATTTCACATTCATTTTCATAGACATGCTTCCTGAAAATGAGCCACGCTCTAAAGACATCAGGTGAGGTCTGGGAATCCCGGAAAACACGAATGTCTGAACTGTCTACTTTTTCTAGTTATTTTTGATATCGTTATGGTCACACCAAGTGTCTTTAAATGTATCCGGACTATCCAGACCGATTTAGCTTACATGTGGGAAAGATAAATTCAACTGTAACCTGATCTTTAGAGCAGATACCGAACAAGCGGAGGGAAGCATGCTGTAGCGGGACTCAGAGGAATGGAATTTGATGGCTTGTCTGACTTCCGAGGAGTAAGTAGAAATTGTTCCGGTCAAATTTAAGGTCCAAATAGGATATCTACACATGAAAAGGTGAACATTCTACATTAAACAAGGATGCGTTGATTCATGGGAGAACACTAGAGATATCTTGTTCCCCCCTAACCGTACAAGGTAGTACTCTGTGAGTGGTTATGAGAAATAATTTCATGAATTCAGCCTTCCACTGGGCCTCACTTTTACACTCTTGAAAGCTACATGAGTAACTGCTTTCAATGTAAACGGACTAGAATTAGGGTGGCTGAAGGGATAAAGAGGTGAGACCCACCTTTATGTTGCCTATGGGAGGCTCATTTTTGTCCTAAGGACACACTTAAACTGAAAGTGAAGGGATGGAAAAAGATACTTTATGCAAGTTAAAGAGAGCAAAGAGGTGGACCCGCAATACTTATATAAGATAAACTGGACAGGAAACGAAGTGATGGGAACATCAAGGACACTATGTCGACATGAAGGAATCAGTCCGAGGAGATGGCAATAACAACTGGGTAAGTGACTGTGCACGCAACACAGGAGGACTTAAATGGGTAAAGAAAAATTTATGCAGAAGTATGTCCGTATTTGGCACTTACTTACAGAACTAAAGGGAGCAGTAGATAGCAGGAAAATAATACTATGAGATTTTTAACACTCATTCCATCAATGGTTAGATCACCCAGAGGGAAAATAAATAAGGAAACTGTGGCATTCTATGACACAGTAGTCCAGAGAGACTTAAAAGATTTATACCAGAACATGACAGCCGAAAGCAGCAGGATACACATTCTTCTCAGGAACACTTGGAATGTTCTTCAGTAGAGATCACAAATTAGGACAGGAAAATGTCTCAATAAATTTAAGAAGACTGGAATTGTATTAAGCATCTTTTCCGACCAAAAGTGTATGAAACTAGGAATGAATGACATGAAGAAAACCAGAGAAAACACAAACTGGAGAAGCTAAACCTCATAATTGTAAATAATCAGTGATTCAATGAGGAAACCAAAGAAGAAAACAAACAATGTATGGAAGCAAATAAGACAGGAACCCAATGGATCAAAGTATGTAAAATGGACCTAGAGTGATTCTAGGAGTTACGTACATAGCAATGGAGGCCTCCACCCAGAAAGAAAGACAATCCCGAACGAACAAAATCCTTTCACTATGAAAGGAACTAGGAAAAGAAGTACAAACCGGTCTAGGTTCCCATTCTTGAGTCACCATAGCACGGGAAAGAAGAGCAGAGTCTGTTCAGTCAGACTGTCTCGGTGTGTTCCCATCATCTCTCTGAATTTGGGCAAAGGCAGCTGTGAGGATGTCAGTTTCTCTGTGTGTGTGATGATGGGGATACTAAAGAAGCTAGCTCAGAGATTCTGGGGAGTGCAAAGTGCTTGCCAAAGTACCTTGTGTATAGGGTTCAACAAATCTTTGGATATAGGTTTCTACAGGCCTACCAGTGTTATATATGTAATTCAGGAAAACACACTAAAAAAGAGTACACATATTAAGTCAAAAAAGAATAACGAATCAATTTGTTTCACATGTCGTAGGGAAAAGGAGTTGCCATGGCCAGGGTGCTCGCCTGACCGCGAACTCCCTGCCCACGGCGCAAACGCCGTGCTGTCTCCTGAGAGCCAGCCTGCATTGTGACCTCAGCCCCGTTTACTGCGCATGCGCAGCTCGGGGAATTGTTGACAAGAGGGTCCCTATCGTCTGAGTTGCTGAGTAGGGACCTCGCCCGAGTGCTCTCTGCCGCTTGTGGATCTCAGAGCAGCTCCGTGCAGCTGCAGCGGATGTAATCTCAGCACTCGATCGACCTGCTGCCACCGAAGTAAAACTGGGTTGGAACAGCGGAGCCTCGCTGTTTTCCAGTCTCACCAAATCCAGTAGGAAATACTCTGGGACTCCTGTGCTACAACGTCTTCTCAAGTTCATAGTAGGTGTGATGGTAGCAGAGTTGTAAAATTTGAATTGTCCTGAGGTTTTGACTTCTCATGCTGATTAAAAACACCGCCACTGCCATGTTCTCTGAAAGTACTCGTAAGAGAGGTAAGCGCTTGGATCTAAGTCCGGGTCACGGACACAGTTGAATGAATTCCGGGGAGGAGGTATTTATCCACTTTTAATGAAGGATATGTCTACCTGAGAAAAAGTCAGACTGAGTGATATTATTTCCATAAAGAGTACTGGTTTTCATACGTTTTAAAAATGTTAACATAAATTCTCGGTATGGAATGCATTCTGGAATTTTCATAGAGCAGACATTAGGTGGATTTTAAATGTCAGTTGTTTTTCCCATCTCATTTACTCACCACGAATAACTCTTTATTACATATATAAATATTCACGTACATAAGGAAACAGCAAAGCTAAAGAGTCAGTTTATGGTCTCTGGATTTCACATTCATTTTCATAGACATGCTTCCTGAAAATGAGCCACGCTCTAAAGACATCAGGTGAGGTCTGGGAATCCCGGAAAACACGAATGTCTGAACTGTCTACTTTTTCTAGTTATTTTTGATATCGTTATGGTCACACCAAGTGTCTTTAAATGTATCCGGACTATCCAGACCGATTTAGCTTACATGTGGGAAAGATAAATTCAACTGTAACTTGATCTTTAGAGCAGATACCGAACAACCGGAGGGAAGCATGCTCTAGCGGGACTCAGAGGAATGGAATTTGATTGCTTGTCTGACTTCGGAGGAGTAAGTAGAAATTGTTCCGGTCAAATTTTAGGTCCAAATAGGATATCTACACATGAAAAGGTGAACATTCTACATAAAACAAGGATGCGATGATTCATGGGAGAACACTTGGGATATCTTGTTCCCCCCTAACCGTACAAGGTAGTACTCTGTGAGTGGGTATGAGAAATAATTTCATGAATTCAGCCTTCCACTGGGCCTCACTTTTACACTCTTGAAAGCTACATGAGTAACTGCTTTCAATGTAAACGGACTAGAATTAGGGTGGCTGAAGGGATAAAGAGGTGAGACCCACCTTTATGTTGCCTATGGGAGGCTCATTTTTGTCCTAAGGACACACTTAAACTGAAAGTGAAGGGATGGAAAAAGATACTTTATGCAAGTTAAAGAGAGCAAAGGGCAGGACCCGCAATACTTATATAAGATAAACTGGACAGGAAACGAAGTGATGGGAACATCAAGGACACTATGGCGATATGAAGGAATCAGTCCGAGGAGATGGCAATAACAACTGGGTAAGTGACTGTGCACGCAACACAGGAGGACTTAAATGGGTAAAGAAAAATTTATGCAGAAGTATGTCCGTATTTGGCACTTACTTACAGAACTAAAGGGAGCAGTAGATAGCAGGAAAATAATACTATGAGATTTTTAACACTCATTCCATCAATGGTTAGATCACCCAGAGGGAAAATAAATAAGGAAACTGTGGCATTCTATGACACAGTAGTCCAGAGAGACTTAAAAGATTTACACCAGAACATGACAGCCGAAAGCAGCAGGATACACATTCTTCTCAGGAACACTTGGAATGTTCTTCAGTAGAGATCACAAATTAGGACAGGAAAATGTCTCAATAAATTTAAGAAGACTGGAATTGTATTAAGCATCTTTTCCGACCAAAAGTGTATGAAACTAGGAATGAATGACATAAAGAAAACCAGAGAAAACACAAACAGGAGAAGCTAAACCTCATAATTGTAAATAATCAGTGATTCAATGAGGAAACCAAAGAAGAAAACAAACAATGTATGGAAGCAAATAAGACAGGAACCCAATGGATCAAAGTATGTAAAATGGACCTAGAGTGATTCTAGGAGTTACGTACATAGCAATGGAGGCCTCCATCCATAAAGAAAGACAATCCCGAACGAACAATATCCTTTCACTATGAAAGGAACTAGGAAAAGAAGTACAAACCGGTCTAGGTTCCCATTCTTGAGTCACCATAGCACGGGGAAGAAGAGCAGAGTCTGTTCAGTCAGACTGTCTCGGTGTGTTCCCATCATCTCTCTGAATTTGGGCAAAGGCAGCTGTGAGGATGTCAGTTTCTCTGTGTGTGTGATGATGGGGATACTAAAGAAGCTAGCTCAGAGATTCTGGGGAGTGCAAAGTGCTTGCCAAAGTACCTTGTGTATAGGGTTCAACAAATCTTTGGATGAAGGTTTCTACAGGCCTACCAGTGTTATATATGTAATTCAGGAAAACACACTAAAAAAGAGTACACATATTAAGTCAAAAAAGAATAACGAATCAATTTGTTTCACATGTCGTAGGGAAAAGGAGTTGCCATGGCCAGGGTGCTCGCCTGACCGCGAACTCCCTGCCCACGGCGCAAATGCCGTGCTGTCTCCTGAGAGCCAGCCTGCATTGTGACCTCAGCCAAGTTTACTGCGCATGCGCAGCTCGGGGAATTGTTGACAAGAGGGTCCCTATCGTCTGAGTTGCTGAGTAGGGACCTCGCCCGAGTGCTCTCTGCCGCTTGTGGATCTCAGAGCAGCTCCGTGCAGCTGCAGCGGATGTAATCTCAGCACTCGATCGACCTGCTGCCACCAAAGTAAAACTGGGTTGGAACAGCGGAGCCTCGCTGTTTTCCAGTCTCACCAAATCCAGTAGGAAATAAGCTGGGACTCCTGTGCTACAACGTCTTCTCAAGTTCATAGTAGGTGTGATGGTAGCAGAGTTGTAAAATTTGAATTGTCCTGAGGTTTTGACTTCTCATGCTGATTAAAAACACCGCCACTGCCATGTTCTCTGAAAGTACTCGTAAGAGAGGTAAGCGCTTGGATCTAAGTCCGGGTCACGGACACAGTTGAATGAATTCCGGGGAGAAGGTATTTATCCACTTTTAATGACGGATATGTCTACCTGAGAAAAAGTCAGACTGAGTGATATTATTTCCATAAAGAGTACTGGTTTTCATACGTTTTAAAAATGTTAACATAAATTCTCGGAATGGAATGCATTCTGAAATTTTCATAGAGCAGACATTAGGTGGATTTTAAATGTCAGTTGTTTTTCCCATCTCATTTACTCACCACGAATAACTCTTTATTATATATATAAATATTCACATACATAAGGAAACAACAAAGCTAAAGAGTCAGTTTATGGTCTCTGGATTTCACATTCATTTTCATAGACATGCTTCCTGAAAATGAGCCACGCTCTAAAGACATCAGGTGAGGTCTGGGAATCCCGGAAAACACGAATGTCTGAACTGTCTACTTTTTCTAGTTATTTTTGATATCGTTATGATCACATCAAGTGTCTTTAAATGTATCCGGACTATCCAGACCGATTTAGCTTACATGTGGAAAAGATAAATTCAACTGTAACCTGATCTTTAGAGCAGATACCGAACAAGCGGAGGGAAGCATGCTCTAGCGGGACTCAGAGGAATGGAATTTGATGGCTTGTCTGACTTCCGAGGAGTAAGTAGAAATTGTTCCGGTCAAATTTTAGGTCCAAATAGGATATCTACATATGAAAAGGTGAACATTCTACATTAAACAAGGATGCGTTGATTCATGGGAGAACACTTGGGATATCTTGTTCCCCCCTAACCGTACAAGGTAGTACTCTGTGAGTGGGTATGAGAAATAATTTCATGAATTCAGCCTTCCACTGGGCCTCACTTTTACACTCTTGAAAGCTACATGAGTAACTGCTTTCAATGTAAACGGACTAGAATTAGGGTGGCTGAAGGGATAAAGAGGTGAGACCCACCTTTATGTTGCCTATGGGAGGCTCATTTTTGTCCTAAGGACACACTTAAACTGAAAGTGAAGGGATGGAAAAAGATACTTTATGCAAGTTAAAGAGAGCAAAGGGCAGGACCCGCAATACTTATATAAGATAAACTGGACAGGAAACGAAGTGATGGGAACATCAAGGACACTATGTCGATATGAAGGAATCAGTCCGAGTAGATGGCAATAACAACTGGGTAAGTGACTGTGCACGCAACACAGGAGGACTTAAATGGGTAAAGAAAAATTTATGCAGAAGTATGTCCGTATTTGGCACTTACTTACAGAACTAAAGGGAGCAGTAGATAGCAGGAAAATAATACTATGAGATTTTTAACACTCATTCCATCAATGATTAGATCACCCAGAGGGAAAATAAATAAGGAAACTGTGGCATTCTATGACACAGTAGTCCAGAGAGACTTAAAAGATTTATACCAGAACATGACAGCCGAAAGCAGCAGGATACACATTCTTCTCAGGAACACTTGGAATGTTCTTCAGTAGAGATCACAAATTAGGACAGGAAAATGTCTCAATAAATTTAAGAAGACTGGAATTGTATTAAGCATCTTTTCCGACCAAAAGTGTATGAAACTAGGAATGAATGACATGAAGAAAACCAGAGAAAACACAAACAGGAGAAGCTAAACCACATAATTGTAAATAATCAGTGATTCAATGAGGAAACCAAAGAAGAAAACAAACAATGTATGGAAGCAAATAAGACAGGAACCCAATGGATCAAAGTATGTAAAATGGACCTAGAGTGATTCTAGGAGTTACGTACATAGCAATGGAGGCCTCCACCCAGAAAGAAAGACAATCCCGAACGAACAAAATCCTTTCACTATGAAAGGAACTAGGAAAAGAAGTACAAACCGGTCTAGGTTCCCATTCTTGAGTCACCATAGCACGGGGAAGAAGAGCAGAGTCTGTTCAGTCAGACTGTCTCGGTGTGTTCCCATCATCTCTCTGAATTTGGGCAAAGGCAGCTGTGAGGATGTCAGTTTCTCTGTGTGTGTGATGATGGGGATACTAAAGAAGCTAGCTCAGAGATTCTGGGGAGTGCAAAGTGCTTGCCAAAGTACCTTGTGTACAGGGTTCAACAAATCTTTGGATGAAGGTTTCTACAGGCCTACCAGTGTTATATATGTAATTCAGGAAAACACACTAAAAAAGAGTACACATATTAAGTCAAAAAAGAATAACGAATCAATTTGTTTCACATGTCGTAGGGAAAAGGAGTTGCCATGGCCAGGGTGCTCGAATGACCGCGAACTCCCTGCCCACGGCGCAAACGCCGTGCTGTCTCCTGAGAGCCAGCCTGCATTATGACCTCAGCCCCGTTTACTGCGCATGTGCAGCTCGGGGAATTGTTGACAAGAGGGTCCCTATCGTCTGAGTTGCTGAGTAGGGACCTCGCCCGAGTGCTCTCTGCCGCTTGTGGATCTCAGAGCAGCTCCGTGCAGCTGCAGCGGATGTAATCTCAGCACTCGATCGACCTGCTGCCACCGAAGTAAAACTGGGTTGGAACAGCGGAGCCTCGCTGTTTTCCAGTCTCACCAAATCCAGTAGGAAATACGCTGGGACTCCTGTGCTACAACGTCTTCTCAAGTTCATAGTAGGTGTGATGGTAGCAGAGTTGTAAAATTTGAATTGTCCTGAGGTTTTGACTTCTCATGCTGATTAAAAACACCGCCACTGCCATGTTCACTGAAAGTACTCGTAAGAGAGGTAAGCGCTTGGATCTAAGTCCGGGTCACGGACACAGTTGAATGAATTCCGGGGAGGAGGTATTTATCCACTTTTAATGAAGGATATGTCTACCTGAGAAAAAGTCAGACTGAGTGATATTATTTCCATAAAGAGTACTGGTTTTCATACGTTTTAAAAATGTTAACATAAATTCTCGGTATGCAATGCATTCTGGAATTTTCATAGAGCAGACATTAGGTGGATTTTAAATGTCAGTTGTTTTTCCCATCTCATTTACTCACCACGAATAACTCTTTATTATATATATAAATATTCACGTACATAAGGAAACAGCAAAGCTAAAGAGTCAGTTTATGGTCTCTGGATTTCACATTCATTTTCATAGACATGCTTCCTGAAAATGAGCCACGCTCTAAAGACATCAGGTGAGGTCTGGGAATCCCGGAAAACACGAATGTCTGAACTGTCTACTTTTTCTAGTTATTTTTGATATCGTTATGGTCACACCAAGTGTCTTTAAATGTATCCGGACTATCCAGACCGATTTAGCTTACATGTGGAAAAGATAAATTCAACTGTAACCTGATCTTTAGAGCAGATACCGAAAAAGCGGAGGGAAGCATGCTCTAGCGGGACTCAGAGGAATGGAATTTGATTGCTTGTCTGACTTCGGAGGAGTAACTAGAAATCGTTCCCGTCAAATTTTAGGTCCAAATAGGATATCTACACATGAAAAGGTGAACATTCTACATAAAACAAGGATGCGATGATTCATGGGAGAACACTTGGGATATCTTGTTCCCCCCTAACCGTACAAGGTAGTACTCTGTGAGTGGGTATGAGAAATAATTTCATGAATTCAGCCTTCCACTGGGCCTCACTTTTACACTCTTGAAAGCTACATGAGTAACTGCTTTCAATGTAAACAGACTAGAATTAGGGTGGCTGAAGGGATAAAGAGGTGAGACCCACCTTTATGTTGCCTATGGGAGGCTCATTTTTGTCCTAAGGACACACTTAAACTGAAAGTGAAGGGATGGAAAAAGATACTTTATGCAAGTTAAAGAGAGCAAAGGGCAGGACCCGCAATACTTATATAAGATAAACTGGACAGGAAACGAAGTGATGGGAACATCAAGGACACTATGGCGATATGAAGTAATCAGTCCGAGGAGATGGCAATAACAACTGGGTAAGTGACTGTGCACGCAACACAGGAGGACTTAAATGGGTAAAGAAAAATTTATGCAGAAGTATGTCCGTATTTGGCACTTACTTACAGAACTAAAGGGAGCAGTAGATAGCAGGAAAATAATACTATGAGATTTTTAACACTCATTCCATCAATGGTTAGATCACCCAGAGGGAAAATAAATAAGGAAACTGTGGCATTCTATGACACAGTAGTCCAGAGAGACTTAAAAGATTTACACCAGAACATGACAGCCGAAAGCAGCAGGATACACATTCTTCTCAGGAACACTTGGAATGTTCTTCAGTAGAGATCACAAATTAGGACAGGAAAATGTCTCAATAAATTTAAGAAGACTGGAATTGTATTAAGCATCTTTTCCGACCAAAAGTGTATGAAACTAGGAATGAATGACATGAAGAAAACCAGAGAAAACACAAACAGGAGAAGCTAAACCACATAATTGTAAATAATCAGTGATTCAATGAGGAAACCAAAGAAGAAAACAAACAATGTATGGAAGCAAATAAGACAGGAACCCAATGGATCAAAGTATGTAAAATGGACCTAGAGTGATTCTAGGAGTTACGTACATAGCAATGGAGGCCTCCACCCAGAAAGAAAGACAATCCCGAACGAACAAAATCCTTTCACTATGAAAGGAACTAGGAAAAGAAGTACAAACCGGTCTAGGTTCCCATTCTTGAGTCACCATAGCACGGGGAAGAAGAGCAGAGTCTGTTCAGTCAGACTGTCTCGGTGTGTTCCCATCATCTCTCTGAATTTGGGCAAAGGCAGCTGTGAGGATGTCAATTTCTCTTTGTGTGTGATGATGGGGATACTAAAGAAGCTAGCTCAGAGATTCTGGGGAGTGCAAAGTGCTTGCCAAAGTACCTTGTGTATAGGGTTCAACAAATCTTTGGATGAAGGTTTCTACAGGCCTACCAGTGTTATATATGTAATTCAGGAAAACACACTAAAAAATAGTACACATATTAAGTCAAAAAAGAATAACGAATCAATTTGTTTCACATGTCGTAGGGAAAAGGATTTGCCATGGCCAGGGTGCTCGAATGACCGCGAACTCCCTGCCCACGGCGCAAACGCCGTGCTTTTACACTCTTGAAAGCTACATGAGTAACTGCTTTCAATGTAAACGGACTAGAATTAGGGTGGCTGAAGGGATAAAGAAGTGAGACCCACCTTTATGTTGCCTATGGGAGGCTCATTTTTGTCCTAAGGACACACTTAAACTGAAAGTGAAGGGATGGAAAAAGATACTTTATGCAAGTTAAAGAGAGCAAAGGGCAGGACCCGCAATACTTATATAGGATAAAATGGACAGGAAACGTAGTGATGGGAACATCAAGGACACTATGGCGATATGAAGGAATCAGTCTGAGGAGATGGCAATAACAACTGGGTAAGTGACTGTGCACGCAACACAGGAGGACTTAAATGGGTAAAGAAAAATTTATGCAGAAGTATGTCCGTATTTGGCACTTACTTACAGAACTAAAGGGAGCAGTAGATAGAAGGAAAATAATACTATGAGATTTTTAACACTCATTCCATCAATGGTTAGATCACCCAGAGGGAAAATAAATAAGGAAACTGTGGCATTCTATGACACAGTAGTCCAGAGAGACTTAAAAGATTTATACCAGAACATGACAGCCGAAAGCAGCAGGATACACATTCTTCTCAGGAACACTTGGAATGTTCTTCAGTAGAGATCACAAATTAGGACAGGAAAATGTCTCAATAAATTTAAGAAGACTGGAATTGTATTAAGCATCTTTTCCGACCAAAAGTGTATGAAACTAGGAATGAATGACATAAAGAAAACCAGAGAAAACACAAACAGGAGAAGCTAAACCTCTTAATTGTAAATAATCAGTGATTCAATGAGGAAACCAAAGAAGAAAACAAACAATGTATGGAAGCAAATAAGACAGGAACCCAATGGATCAAAGTATGTAAAATGGACCTAGAGTGATTCTAGGAGTTACGTACATAGCAATGGAGGCCTCCATCCAGAAAGAAAGACAATCCCGAACGAACAATATCCTTTCACTATGAAAGGAACTAGGAAAAGAAGTACAAACCAGTCTAGGTTCCCATTCTTGAGTCACCATAGCACGGGGAAGAAGAGCAGAGTCTGTTCAGTCAGACTGTCTCGGTGTGTTCCCATCATCTCTCTGAATTTGGGCAAAGGCAGCTGTGAGGATGTCAGTTTCTCTGTGTGTGTGATGATGGGGATACTAAAGAAGCTAGCTCAGAGATTCTGGGGAGTGCAAAGTGCTTGCCAAAGTACCTTGTGTATAGGGTTCAACAAATCTTTGGATGAAGGTTTCTACAGGCCTACCAGTGTTATATATGTAATTCAGGAAAACACACTAAAAAAGAGTACACATATTAAGTCAAAAAAGAATAACGAATCAATTTGTTTCACATGTCGTAGGGAAAAGGAGTTGCCATGGCCAGGGTGCTCGCCTGACCGCGAACTCCCTGCCCACGGCGCAAACGCCGTGCTTTTACACTCTTGAAAGCTACATGAGTAACTGCTTTCAATGTAAACGGACTAGAATTAGGGTGGCTGAAGGGATAAAGAAGTGAGACCCACCTTTATGTTGCCTATGGGAGGCTCATTTTTGTCCTAAGGACACACTTAAACTGAAAGTGAAGGGATGGAAAAAGATACTTTATGCAAGTTAAAGAGAGCAAAGGGCAGGACCCGCAATACTTATATAAGATAAAATGGACAGGAAACGTAGTGATGGGAACATCAAGGACACTATGGCGATATGAAGGAATCAGTCTGAGGAGATGGCAATAACAACTGGGTAAGTGACTGTGCACGCAACACAGGAGGACTTAAATGGGTAAAGAAAAATTTATGCAGAAGTATGTCCGTATTTGGCACTTACTTACAGAACTAAAGGGAGCAGTAGATAGAAGGAAAATAATACTATGAGATTTTTAACACTCATTCCATCAATGGTTAGATCACCCAGAGGGAAAATAAATAAGGAAACTGTGGCATTCTATGACACAGTAGTCCAGAGAGACTTAAAAGATTTATACCAGAACATGACAGCCGAAAGCAGCAGGATACACATTCTTCTCAGGAACACTTGGAATGTTCTTCAGTAGAGATCACAAATTAGGACAGGAAAATGTCTCAATAAATTTAAGAAGACTGGAATTGTATTAAGCATCTTTTCCGACCAAAAGTGTATGAAACTAGGAATGAATGACATAAAGAAAACCAGGGAAAACACAAACAGGAGAAGCTAAACCTCTTAATTGTAAATAATCAGTGATTCAATGAGGAAACCAAAGAAGAAAACAAACAATGTATGGAAGCAAATAAGACAGGAACCCAATGGATCAAAGTATGTAAAATGGACCTAGAGTGATTCTAGGAGTTACGTACATAGCAATGGAGGCCTCCATCCAGAAAGAAAGACAATCCCGAACGAACAATATCCTTTCACTATGAAAGGAACTAGGAAAAGAAGTACAAACCGGTCTAGGTTCCCATTCTTGAGTCACCATAGCACGGGGAAGAAGAGCAGAGTCTGTTCAGTCAGACTGTCTCGGTGTGTTCCCATCATCTCTCTGAATTTGGGCAAAGGCAGCTGTGAGGATGTCAGTTTCTCTGTGTGTGTGATGATGGGGATACTAAAGAAGCTAGCTCAGAGATTCTGGGGAGTGCAAAGTGCTTGCCAAAGTACCTTGTGTATAGGGTTCAACAAATCTTTGGATGAAGGTTTCTACAGGCCTACCAGTGTTATATATGTAATTCAGGAAAACACACTAAAAAAGAGTACACATATTAAGTCAAAAAAGAATAACGAATCAATTTGTTTCACATGTCGTAGGGAAAAGGAGTTGCCATGGCCAGGGTGCTCGCCTGACCGCGAACTCCCTGCCCACGGCGCAAACGCCGTGCCGTCTCCTGAGAGCCAGCCTGCATTGTGACCTCAGCCCCGTTTACTGCGCATGCGCAGCTCGGGGAATTGTTGACAAGAGGGTCCCTATCGTCTGAGTTGCTGAGTAGGGACCTCGCCCGAGTGCTCTCTGCCGCTTGTGGATCTCAGAGCAGCTCCGTGCAGCTGCAGCGGATGTAATCTCAGCACTCGATCGACCTGCTGCCACCAAAGTAAAACTGGGTTGGAACAGCGGAGCCTCGCTGTTTTCCAGTCTCACCAAATCCAGTAGGAAATACGCTGGGACTCCTGTGCTACAACGTCTTCTCAAGTTCATAGTAGGTGTGATGGTAGCAGAGTTGTAAAATTTGAATTGTCCTGAGGTTTTGACTTCTCATGCTGATTAAAAACACCGCCACTGCCATGTTCTCTGAAAGTACTCGTAAGAGAGGTAAGCGCTTGGATCTAAGTCCGGGTCACGGACACAGTTGAATGAATTCTGGGGAGGAGGTATTTATCCACTTTTAATGAAGGATATGTCTACCTGAGAAAAAGTCAGACTGAGTGATATTATTTCCATAAAGAGTACTGGTTTTCATACGTTTTAAAAATGTTAACATAAATTCTCGGTATGGAATGCATTCTGGAATTTTCATAGAGCAGACATTAGGTGGATTTTAAATGTCAGTTGTTTTTCCCATCTCATTTACTCACCACGAATAACTCTTCATTATATATATAAATATTCACATACATAAGGAAACAACAAAGCTAAAGAGTCAGTTTATGGTCTCTGGATTTCACATTCATTTTCATAGACATGCTTCCTGAAAATGAGCCACGCTCTAAAGACATCAGGTGAGGTCTGGGAATCCCGGAAAACACGAATATCTGAACTGTCTACTTTTTCTAGTTATTTTTGATATCGTTATGGTCACATCAAGTGTCTTTAAATGTATCCGGACTATCCAGACCGATTTAGCTTACATGTGGAAAAGATAAATTCAACTGTAACCTGATCTTTAGAGCAGATACCGAAAAAGCGGAGGGAAGCATGCTCTAGCGGGACTCAGAGGAATGGAATTTGATTGCTTGTCTGACTTCGGAGGAGTAACTAGAAATCGTTCCCGTCAAATTTTAGGTCCAAATAGGATATCTACACATGAAAAGGTGAACATTCTACATAAAACAAGGATGCGATGATTCATGGGAGAACACTTGGGATATCTTGTTCCCCCCTAACCGTACAAGGTAGTACTCTGTGAGTGGGTATGAGAAATAATTTCATGAATTCAGCCTTCCACTGGGCCTCACTTTTACACTCTTGAAAGCTACATGAGTAACTGCTTTCAATGTAAACGGACTAGAATTAGGGTGGCTGAAGGGATAAAGAGGTGAGACCCACCTTTATGTTGCCTATGGGAGGCTCATTTTTGTCCTAAGGACACACTTAAACTGAAAGTGAAGGGATGGAAAAAGATACTTTATGCAAGTTAAAGAGAGCAAAGGGCAGGACCCGCAATACTTATATAAGATAAACTGGACAGGAAACGAAGTGATGGGAACATCAAGGACACTATGGCGATATGAAGGAATCAGTCCGAGGAGATGGCAATAACAACTGGGTAAGTGACTGTGCACGCAACACAGGAGGACTTAAATGGGTAAAGAAAAATTTATGCAGAAGTATGTCCGTATTTGGCACTTACTTACAGAACTAAAGGGAGCAGTAGATAGCAGGAAAATAATACTATGAGATTTTTAACACTCATTCCATCAATGGTTAGATCACCCAGAGGGAAAATAAATAAGGAAACTGTGGCATTCTATGACACAGTAGTCCAGAGAGACTTAAAAGATTTACACCAGAACATGACAGCCGAAAGCAGCAGGATACACATTCTTCTCAGGAACACTTGGAATGTTCTTCAGTAGAGATCACAAATTAGGACAGGAAAATGTCTCAATAAATTTAAGAAGACTGGAATTGTATTAAGCATCTTTTCCGACCAAAAGTGTATGAAACTAGGAATGAATGACATGAAGAAAACCAGAGAAAACACAAACAGGAGAAGCTAAACCACATAATTGTAAATAATCAGTGATTCAATGAGGAAACCAAAGAAGAAAACAAACAATGTATGGAAGCAAATAAGACAGGAACCCAATGGATCAAAGTATGTAAAATGGACCTAGAGTGATTCTAGGAGTTACGTACATAGCAATGGAGGCCTCCACCCAGAAAGAAAGACAATCCCGAACGAACAAAATCCTTTCACTATGAAAGGAACTAGGAAAAGAAGTACAAACCGGTCTAGGTTCCCATTCTTGAGTCACCATAGCACGGGGAAGAAGAGCAGAGTCTGTTCAGTCAGACTGTCTCGGTGTGTTCCCATCATCTCTCTGAATTTGGGCAAAGGCAGCTGTGAGGATGTCAATTTCTCTTTGTGTGTGATGATGGGGATACTAAAGAAGCTAGCTCAGAGATTCTGGGGAGTGCAAAGTGCTTGCCAAAGTACCTTGTGTATAGGGTTCAACAAATCTTTGGATGAAGGTTTCTACAGGCCTACCAGTGTTATATATGTAATTCAGGAAAACACACTAAAAAATAGTACACATATTAAGTCAAAAAAGAATAACGAATCAATTTGTTTCACATGTCGTAGGGAAAAGGAGTTGCCATGGCCAGGGTGCTCGAATGACCGCGAACTCCCTGCCCACGGCGCAAACGCCGTGCTTTTACACTCTTGAAAGCTACATGAGTAACTGCTTTCAATGTAAACGGACTAGAATTAGGGTGGCTGAAGGGATAAAGAAGTGAGACCCACCTTTATGTTGCCTATGGGAGGCTCATTTTTGTCCTAAGGACACACTTAAACTGAAAGTGAAGGGATGGAAAAAGATACTTTATGCAAGTTAAAGAGAGCAAAGGGCAGGACCCGCAATACTTATATAAGATAAACTGGACAGGAAACGTAGTGATGGGAACATCAAGGACACTATGGCGATATGAAGGAATCAGTCTGAGGAGATGGCAATAACAACTGGGTAAGTGACTGTGCACGCAACACAGGAGGACTTAAATGGGTAAAGAAAAATTTATGCAGAAGTATGTCCGTATTTGGCACTTACTTACAGAACTAAAGGGAGCAGTAGATAGAAGGAAAATAATACTATGAGATTTTTAACACTCATTCCATCAATGGTTAGATCACCCAGAGGGAAAATAAATAAGGAAACTGTGGCATTCTATGACACAGTAGTCCAGAGAGACTTAAAAGATTTATACCAGAACATGACAGCCGAAAGCAGCAGGATACACATTCTTCTCAGGAACACTTGGAATGTTCTTCAGTAGAGATCACAAATTAGGACAGGAAAATGTCTCAATAAATTTAAGAAGACTGGAATTGTATTAAGCATCTTTTCCGACCAAAAGTGTATGAAACTAGGAATGAATGACATGAAGAAAACCAGAGAAAACACAAACAGGAGAAGCTAAACCTCTTAATTGTAAATAATCAGTGATTCAATGAGGAAACCAAAGAAGAAAACAAACAATGTATGGAAGCAAATAAGACAGGAACCCAATGGATCAAAGTATGTAAAATGGACCTAGAGTGATTCTAGGAGTTACGTACATAGCAATGGAGGCCTCCATCAGGAAAGAAAGACAATCCCGAACGAACAATATCCTTTCACTATGAAAGGAACTAGGAAAAGAAGTACAAACCGGTCTAGGTTCCCATTCTTGAGTCACCATAGCACGGGGAAGAAGAGCAGAGTCTGTTCAGTCAGACTGTCTCGGTGTGTTCCCATCATCTCTCTGAATTTGGGCAAAGGCAGCTGTGAGGATGTCAGTTTCTCTGTGTGTGTGATGATGGGGATACTAAAGAAGCTAGCTCAGAGATTCTGGGGAGTGCAAAGTGCTTGCCAAAGTACCTTGTGTATAGGGTTCAACAAATCTTTGGATGAAGGTTTCTACAGGCCTACCAGTGTTATATATGTAATTCAGGAAAACACACTAAAAAAGAGTACACATATTAAGTCAAAAAAGAATAACGAATCAATTTGTTTCACATGTCGTAGGGAAAAGGAGTTGCCATGGCCAGGGTGCTCGCCTGACCGCGAACTCCCTGCCCACGGCGCAAACGCCGTGCCGTCTCCTGAGAGCCAGCCTGCATTGTGACCTCAGCCCCGTTTACTGCGCATGCGCAGCTCGGGGAATTGTTGACAAGAGGGTCCCTATCGTCTGAGTTGCTGAGTAGGGACCTCGCCCGAGTGCTCTCTGCCGCTTGTGGATCTCAGAGCAGCTCCGTGCAGCTGCAGCGGATGTAATCTCAGCACTCGATCGACCTGCTGCCACCAAAGTAAAACTGGGTTGGAACAGCGGAGCCTCGCTGTTTTCCAGTCTCACCAAATCCAGTAGGAAATACGCTGGGACTCCTGTGCTACAACGTCTTCTCAAGTTCATAGTAGGTGTGATGGTAGCAGAGTTGTAAAATTTGAATTGTCCTGAGGTTTTGACTTCTCATGCTGATTAAAAACACCGCCACTGCCATGTTCTCTGAAAGTACTCGTAAGAGAGGTAAGCGCTTGGATCTAAGTCCGGGTCACGGACACAGTTGAATGAATTCTGGGGAGGAGGTATTTATCCACTTTTAATGAAGGATATGTCTACCTGAGAAAAAGTCAGACTGAGTGATATTATTTCCATAAAGAGTACTGGTTTTCATACGTTTTAAAAATGTTAACATAAATTCTCGGTATGGAATGCATTCTGGAATTTTCATAGAGCAGACATTAGGTGGATTTTAAATGTCAGTTGTTTTTCCCATCTCATTTACTCACCACGAATAACTCTTCATTATATATATAAATATTCACATACATAAGGAAACAACAAAGCTACAGAGTCAGTTTATGGTCTCTGGATTTCACATTCATTTTCATAGACATGCTTCCTGAAAATGAGCCACGCTCTAAAGACATCAGGTGAGGTCTGGGAATCCCGGAAAACACGAATGTCTGAACTGTCTACTTTTTCTAGTTATTTTTGATATCGTTATGATCACATCAAGTGTCTTTAAATGTATCCGGACTATCCAGACCGATTTAGCTTACATGTGGAAAAGATAAATTCAACTGTAACCTGATCTTTAGAGCAGATACCGAACAAGCGGAGGGAAGCATGCTCTAGCGGGACTCAGAGGAATGGAATTTGATGGCTTGTCTGACTTCCGAGGAGTAAGTAGAAATTGTTCCGGTCAAATTTTAGGTCCAAATAGGATATCTGCACATGAAAAGGTGAACATTCTACATAAAACAAGGATGCGATGATTCATGGGAGAACACTTGGGATATCTTGTTCCCCCCTAACCGTACAAGGTAGTACTCTGTGAGTGGGTATGAGAAATAATTTCATGAATTCAGCCTTCCACTGGGCCTCACTTTTACACTCTTGAAAGCTACATGAGTAACTGCTTTCAATGTAAACGGACTAGAATTAGGGTGGCTGAAGGGATAAAGAGGTGAGACCCACCTTTATGTTGCCTATGGGAGGCTCAATTTTGTCCTAAGGACACACTTAAACTGAAAGTGAAGGGATGGAAAAAGATACTTTATGCAAGTTAAAGAGAGCAAAGGGCAGGACCCGCAATACTTATATAAGATAAACTGGACAGGAAACGAAGTGATGGGAACATCAAGGACACTATGGCGATATGAAGGAATCAGTCTGAGGAGATGGCAATAACAACTGGGTAAGTGACTGTGCACGCAACACAGGAGGACTTAAATGGGTAAAGAAAAATTTATGCAGAAGTATGTCCGTATTTGGCACTTACTTACAGAACTAAAGGGAGCAGTAGATAGCAGGAAAATAATACTATGAGATTTTTAACACTCATTCCATCAATGGTTATTTCACCCAGAGGGAAAATAAATAAGGAAACTGTGGCATTCTATGACACAGTAGTCCAGAGAGACTTAAAAGATTTATACCAGAACATGACAGCCGAAAGCAGCAGGATACACATTCTTCTCAGGAACACTTGGAATGTTCTTCAGTAGAGATCACAAATTAGGACAGGAAAATGTCTCAATAAATTTAAGAAGACTGGAATTGTATTAAGCATCTTTTCCGACCAAAAGTGTATGAAACTAGGAATGAATGACATAAAGAAAACCAGAGAAAACACAAACAGGAGAAGCTAAACCTCTTAATTGTAAATAATCAGTGATTCAATGAGGAAACCAAAGAAGAAAACAAACAATGTATGGAAGCAAATAAGACAGGAACCCAATGGATCAAAGTATGTAAAATGGACCTAGAGTGATTCTAGGAGTTACGTACATAGCAATGGAGGCCTCCATCAGGAAAGAAAGACAATCCCGAACGAACAATATCCTTTCACTATGAAAGGAACTAGGAAAAGAAGTACAAACCGGTCTAGGTTCCCATTCTTGAGTCACCATAGCACGGGGAAGAAGAGCAGAGTCTGTTCAGTCAGACTGTCTCGGTGTGTTCCCATCATCTCTCTGAATTTGGGCAAAGGCAGCTGTGAGGATGTCAGTTTCTCTGTGTGTGTGATGATGGGGATACTAAAGAAGCTAGCTCAGAGATTCTGGGGAGTGCAAAGTGCTTGCCAAAGTACCTTGTGTATAGGGTTCAACAAATCTTTGGATGAAGGTTTCTACAGGCCTACCAGTGTTATATATGTAATTCAGGAAAACACACTAAAAAAGAGTACACATATTAAGTCAAAAAAGAATAACGAATCAATTTGTTTCACATGTCGTAGGGAAAAGGAGTTGCCATGGCCAGGGTGCTCGCCTGACCGCGAACTCCCTGCCCACGGCGCAAACGCCGTGCCGTCTCCTGAGAGCCAGCCTGCATTGTGACCTCAGCCCCGTTTACTGCGCATGCGCAGCTCGGGGAATTGTTGACAAGAGGGTCCCTATCGTCTGAGTTGCTGAGTAGGGACCTCGCCCGAGTGCTCTCTGCCGCTTGTGGATCTCAGAGCAGCTCCGTGCAGCTGCAGCGGATGTAATCTCAGCACTCGATCGACCTGCTGCCACCAAAGTAAAACTGGGTTGGAACAGCGGAGCCTCGCTGTTTTCCAGTCTCACCAAATCCAGTAGGAAATACGCTGGGACTCCTGTGCTACAACGTCTTCTCAAGTTCATAGTAGGTGTGATGGTAGCAGAGTTGTAAAATTTGAATTGTCCTGAGGTTTTGACTTCTCATGCTGATTAAAAACACCGCCACTGCCATGTTCTCTGAAAGTACTCGTAAGAGAGGTAAGCGCTTGGATCTAAGTCCGGGTCACGGACACAGTTGAATGAATTCTGGGGAGGAGGTATTTATCCACTTTTAATGAAGGATATGTCTACCTGAGAAAAAGTCAGACTGAGTGATATTATTTCCATAAAGAGTACTGGTTTTCATACGTTTTAAAAATGTTAACATAAATTCTCGGTATGGAATGCATTCTGGAATTTTCATAGAGCAGACATTAGGTGGATTTTAAATGTCAGTTGTTTTTCCCATCTCATTTACTCACCACGAATAACTCTTCATTATATATATAAATATTCACATACATAAGGAAACAACAAAGCTACAGAGTCAGTTTATGGTCTCTGGATTTCACATTCATTTTCATAGACATGCTTCCTGAAAATGAGCCACGCTCTAAAGACATCAGGTGAGGTCTGGGAATCCCGGAAAACACGAATGTCTGAACTGTCTACTTTTTCTAGTTATTTTTGATATCGTTATGATCACATCAAGTGTCTTTAAATGTATCCGGACTATCCAGACCGATTTAGCTTACATGTGGAAAAGATAAATTCAACTGTAACCTGATCTTTAGAGCAGATACCGAACAAGCGGAGGGAAGCATGCTCTAGCGGGACTCAGAGGAATGGAATTTGATGGCTTGTCTGACTTCCGAGGAGTAAGTAGAAATTGTTCCGGTCAAATTTTAGGTCCAAATAGGATATCTGCACATGAAAAGGTGAACATTCTACATAAAACAAGGATGCGATGATTCATGGGAGAACACTTGGGATATCTTGTTCCCCCCTAACCGTACAAGGTAGTACTCTGTGAGTGGGTATGAGAAATAATTTCATGAATTCAGCCTTCCACTGGGCCTCACTTTTACACTCTTGAAAGCTACATGAGTAACTGCTTTCAATGTAAACGGACTAGAATTAGGGTGGCTGAAGGGATAAAGAGGTGAGACCCACCTTTATGTTGCCTATGGGAGGCTCAATTTTGTCCTAAGGACACACTTAAACTGAAAGTGAAGGGATGGAAAAAGATACTTTATGCAAGTTAAAGAGAGCAAAGGGCAGGACCCGCAATACTTATATAAGATAAACTGGACAGGAAACGAAGTGATGGGAACATCAAGGACACTATGGCGATATGAAGGAATCAGTCTGAGGAGATGGCAATAACAACTGGGTAAGTGACTGTGCACGCAACACAGGAGGACTTAAATGGGTAAAGAAAAATTTATGCAGAAGTATGTCCGTATTTGGCACTTACTTACAGAACTAAAGGGAGCAGTAGATAGCAGGAAAATAATACTATGAGATTTTTAACACTCATTCCATCAATGGTTATTTCACCCAGAGGGAAAATAAATAAGGAAACTGTGGCATTCTATGACACAGTAGTCCAGAGAGACTTAAAAGATTTATACCAGAACATGACAGCCGAAAGCAGCAGGATACACATTCTTCTCAGGAACACTTGGAATGTTCTTCAGTAGAGATCACAAATTAGGACAGGAAAATGTCTCAATAAATTTAAGAAGACTGGAATTGTATTAAGCATCTTTTCCGACCAAAAGTGTATGAAACTAGGAATGAATGACATAAAGAAAACCAGAGAAAACACAAACAGGAGAAGCTAAACCTCATAATTGTAAATAATCAGTGATTCAATGAGGAAACCAAAGAAGAAAACAAACAATGTATGGAAGCAAATAAGACAGGAACCCAATGGATCAAAGTATGTAAAATGGACCTAGAGTGATTCTAGGAGTTACGTACATAGCAATGGAGGCCTCCATCCAGAAAGAAAGACAATCCCGAACGAACAATATCCTTTCACTATGAAAGGAACTAGGAAAAGAAGTACAAACCGGTCTAGGTTCCCATTCTTGAGTCACCATAGCACGGGGAAGAAGAGCAGAGTCTGTTCAGTCAGACTGTCTCGGTGTGTTCCCATCATCTCTCTGAATTTGGGCAAAGGCAGCTGTGAGGATGTCAGTTTCTCTGTGTGTGTGATGATGGGGATACTAAAGAAGCTAGCTCAGAGATTCTGGGGAGTGCAAAGTGCTTGCCAAAGTACCTTGTGTATAGGGTTCAACAAATCTTTGGATGAAGGTTTCTACAGGCCTACCAGTGTTATATATGTAATTCAGGAAAACACACTAAAAAAGAGTACACATATTAAGTCAAAAAAGAATAACGAATCAATTTGTTTCACATGTCGTAGGGAAAAGGAGTTGCCATGGCCAGGGTGCTCGCCTGACCGCGAACTCCCTGCCCACGGCGCAAACGCCGTGCCGTCTCCTGAGAGCCAGCCTGCATTGTGACCTCAGCCCCGTTTACTGCGCATGCGCAGCTCGGGGAATTGTTGACAAGAGGGTCCCTATCGTCTGAGTTGCTGAGTAGGGACCTCGCCCGAGTGCTCTCTGCCGCTTGTGGATCTCAGAGCAGCTCCGTGCAGCTGCAGCGGATGTAATCTCAGCACTCGATCGACCTGCTGCCACCAAAGTAAAACTGGGTTGGAACAGCGGAGCCTCGCTGTTTTCCAGTCTCACCAAATCCAGTAGGAAATACGCTGGGACTCCTGTGCTACAACGTCTTCTCAAGTTCATAGTAGGTGTGATGGTAGCAGAGTTGTAAAATTTGAATTGTCCTGAGGTTTTGACTTCTCATGCTGATTAAAAACACCGCCACTGCCATGTTCTCTGAAAGTACTCGTAAGAGAGGTAAGCGCTTGGATCTAAGTCCGGGTCACGGACACAGTTGAATGAATTCTGGGGAGGAGGTATTTATCCACTTTTAATGAAGGATATGTCTACCTGAGAAAAAGTCAGACTGAGTGATATTATTTCCATAAAGAGTACTGGTTTTCATACGTTTTAAAAATGTTAACATAAATTCTCGGTATGGAATGCATTCTGGAATTTTCATAGAGCAGACATTAGGTGGATTTTAAATGTCAGTTGTTTTTCCCATCTCATTTACTCACCACGAATAACTCTTCATTATATATATAAATATTCACATACATAAGGAAACAACAAAGCTAAAGAGTCAGTTTATGGTCTCTGGATTTCACATTCATTTTCATAGACATGCTTCCTGAAAATGAGCCACGCTCTAAAGACATCAGGTGAGGTCTGGGAATCCCGGAAAACACGAATATCTGAACTGTCTACTTTTTCTAGTTATTTTTGATATCGTTATGGTCACATCAAGTGTCTTTAAATGTATCCGGACTATCCAGACCGATTTAGCTTACATGTGGAAAAGATAAATTCAACTGTAACCTGATCTTTAGAGCAGATACCGAAAAAGCGGAGGGAAGCATGCTCTAGCGGGACTCAGAGGAATGGAATTTGATTGCTTGTCTGACTTCGGAGGAGTAACTAGAAATCGTTCCCGTCAAATTTTAGGTCCAAATAGGATATCTACACATGAAAAGGTGAACATTCTACATAAAACAAGGATGCGATGATTCATGGGAGAACACTTGGGATATCTTGTTCCCCCCTAACCGTACAAGGTAGTACTCTGTGAGTGGGTATGAGAAATAATTTCATGAATTCAGCCTTCCACTGGGCCTCACTTTTACACTCTTGAAAGCTACATGAGTAACTGCTTTCAATGTAAACGGACTAGAATTAGGGTGGCTGAAGGGATAAAGAGGTGAGACCCACCTTTATGTTGCCTATGGGAGGCTCATTTTTGTCCTAAGGACACACTTAAACTGAAAGTGAAGGGATGGAAAAAGATACTTTATGCAAGTTAAAGAGAGCAAAGGGCAGGACCCGCAATACTTATATAAGATAAACTGGACAGGAAACGAAGTGATGGGAACATCAAGGACACTATGGCGATATGAAGGAATCAGTCCGAGGAGATGGCAATAACAACTGGGTAAGTGACTGTGCACGCAACACAGGAGGACTTAAATGGGTAAAGAAAAATTTATGCAGAAGTATGTCCGTATTTGGCACTTACTTACAGAACTAAAGGGAGCAGTAGATAGCAGGAAAATAATACTATGAGATTTTTAACACTCATTCCATCAATGGTTAGATCACCCAGAGGGAAAATAAATAAGGAAACTGTGGCATTCTATGACACAGTAGTCCAGAGAGACTTAAAAGATTTACACCCGAACATGACAGCCGAAAGCAGCAGGATACACATTCTTCTCAGGAACACTTGGAATGTTCTTCAGTAGAGATCACAAATTAGGACAGGAAAATGTCTCAATAAATTTAAGAAGACTGGAATTGTATTAAGCATCTTTTCCGACCAAAAGTGTATGAAACTAGGAATGAATGACATGAAGAAAACCAGAGAAAACACAAACAGGAGAAGCTAAACCACATAATTGTAAATAATCAGTGATTCAATGAGGAAACCAAAGAAGAAAACAAACAATGTATGGAAGCAAATAAGACAGGAACCCAATGGATCAAAGTATGTAAAATGGACCTAGAGTGATTCTAGGAGTTACGTACATAGCAATGGAGGCCTCCACCCAGAAAGAAAGACAATCCCGAACGAACAAAATCCTTTCACTATGAAAGGAACTAGGAAAAGAAGTACAAACCGGTCTAGGTTCCCATTCTTGAGTCACCATAGCACGGGGAAGAAGAGCAGAGTCTGTTCAGTCAGACTGTCTCGGTGTGTTCCCATCATCTCTCTGAATTTGGGCAAAGGCAGCTGTGAGGATGTCAATTTCTCTTTGTGTGTGATGATGGGGATACTAAAGAAGCTAGCTCAGAGATTCTGGGGAGTGCAAAGTGCTTGCCAAAGTACCTTGTGTATAGGGTTCAACAAATCTTTGGATGAAGGTTTCTACAGGCCTACCAGTGTTATATATGTAATTCAGGAAAACACACTAAAAAATAGTACACATATTAAGTCAAAAAAGAATAACGAATCAATTTGTTTCACATGTCGTAGGGAAAAGGAGTTGCCATGGCCAGGGTGCTCGAATGACCGCGAACTCCCTGCCCACGGCGCAAACGCCGTGCTTTTACACTCTTGAAAGCTACATGAGTAACTGCTTTCAATGTAAACGGACTAGAATTAGGGTGGCTGAAGGGATAAAGAAGTGAGACCCACCTTTATGTTGCCTATGGGAGGCTCATTTTTGTCCTAAGGACACACTTAAACTGAAAGTGAAGGGATGGAAAAAGATACTTTATGCAAGTTAAAGAGAGCAAAGGGCAGGACCCGCAATACTTATATAAGATAAACTGGACAGGAAACGTAGTGATGGGAACATCAAGGACACTATGGCGATATGAAGGAATCAGTCTGAGGAGATGGCAATAACAACTGGGTAAGTGACTGTGCACGCAACACAGGAGGACTTAAATGGGTAAAGAAAAATTTATGCAGAAGTATGTCCGTATTTGGCACTTACTTACAGAACTAAAGGGAGCAGTAGATAGAAGGAAAATAATACTATGAGATTTTTAACACTCATTCCATCAATGGTTAGATCACCCAGAGGGAAAATAAATAAGGAAACTGTGGCATTCTATGACACAGTAGTCCAGAGAGACTTAAAAGATTTATACCAGAACATGACAGCCGAAAGCAGCAGGATACACATTCTTCTCAGGAACACTTGGAATGTTCTTCAGTAGAGATCACAAATTAGGACAGGAAAATGTCTCAATAAATTTAAGAAGACTGGAATTGTATTAAGCATCTTTTCCGACCAAAAGTGTATGAAACTAGGAATGAATGACATAAAGAAAACCAGAGAAAACACAAACAGGAGAAGCTAAACCTCTTAATTGTAAATAATCAGTGATTCAATGAGGAAACCAAAGAAGAAAACAAACAATGTATGGAAGCAAATAAGACAGGAACCCAATGGATCAAAGTATGTAAAATGGACCTAGAGTGATTCTAGGAGTTACGTACATAGCAATGGAGGCCTCCATCAGGAAAGAAAGACAATCCCGAACGAACAATATCCTTTCACTATGAAAGGAACTAGGAAAAGAAGTACAAACCGGTCTAGGTTCCCATTCTTGAGTCACCATAGCACGGGGAAGAAGAGCAGAGTCTGTTCAGTCAGACTGTCTCGGTGTGTTCCCATCATCTCTCTGAATTTGGGCAAAGGCAGCTGTGAGGATGTCAGTTTCTCTGTGTGTGTGATGATGGGGATACTAAAGAAGCTAGCTCAGAGATTCTGGGGAGTGCAAAGTGCTTGCCAAAGTACCTTGTGTATAGGGTTCAACAAATCTTTGGATGAAGGTTTCTACAGGCCTACCAGTGTTATATATGTAATTCAGGAAAACACACTAAAAAAGAGTACACATATTAAGTCAAAAAAGAATAACGAATCAATTTGTTTCACATGTCGTAGGGAAAAGGAGTTGCCATGGCCAGGGTGCTCGCCTGACCGCGAACTCCCTGCCCACGGCGCAAACGCCGTGCCGTCTCCTGAGAGCCAGCCTGCATTGTGACCTCAGCCCCGTTTACTGCGCATGCGCAGCTCGGGGAATTGTTGACAAGAGGGTCCCTATCGTCTGAGTTGCTGAGTAGGGACCTCGCCCGAGTGCTCTCTGCCGCTTGTGGATCTCAGAGCAGCTCCGTGCAGCTGCAGCGGATGTAATCTCAGCACTCGATCGACCTGCTGCCACCAAAGTAAAACTGGGTTGGAACAGCGGAGCCTCGCTGTTTTCCAGTCTCACCAAATCCAGTAGGAAATACGCTGGGACTCCTGTGCTACAACGTCTTCTCAAGTTCATAGTAGGTGTGATGGTAGCAGAGTTGTAAAATTTGAATTGTCCTGAGGTTTTGACTTCTCATGCTGATTAAAAACACCGCCACTGCCATGTTCTCTGAAAGTACTCGTAAGAGAGGTAAGCGCTTGGATCTAAGTCCGGGTCACGGACACAGTTGAATGAATTCTGGGGAGGAGGTATTTATCCACTTTTAATGAAGGATATGTCTACCTGAGAAAAAGTCAGACTGAGTGATATTATTTCCATAAAGAGTACTGGTTTTCATACGTTTTAAAAATGTTAACATAAATTCTCGGTATGGAATGCATTCTGGAATTTTCATAGAGCAGACATTAGGTGGATTTTAAATGTCAGTTGTTTTTCCCATCTCATTTACTCACCACGAATAACTCTTCATTATATATATAAATATTCACATACATAAGGAAACAACAAAGCTACAGAGTCAGTTTATGGTCTCTGGATTTCACATTCATTTTCATAGACATGCTTCCTGAAAATGAGCCACGCTCTAAAGACATCAGGTGAGGTCTGGGAATCCCGGAAAACACGAATGTCTGAACTGTCTACTTTTTCTAGTTATTTTTGATATCGTTATGATCACATCAAGTGTCTTTAAATGTATCCGGACTATCCAGACCGATTTAGCTTACATGTGGAAAAGATAAATTCAACTGTAACCTGATCTTTAGAGCAGATACCGAACAAGCGGAGGGAAGCATGCTCTAGCGGGACTCAGAGGAATGGAATTTGATGGCTTGTCTGACTTCCGAGGAGTAAGTAGAAATTGTTCCGGTCAAATTTTAGGTCCAAATAGGATATCTGCACATGAAAAGGTGAACATTCTACATAAAACAAGGATGCGATGATTCATGGGAGAACACTTGGGATATCTTGTTCCCCCCTAACCGTACAAGGTAGTACTCTGTGAGTGGGTATGAGAAATAATTTCATGAATTCAGCCTTCCACTGGGCCTCACTTTTACACTCTTGAAAGCTACATGAGTAACTGCTTTCAATGTAAACGGACTAGAATTAGGGTGGCTGAAGGGATAAAGAGGTGAGACCCACCTTTATGTTGCCTATGGGAGGCTCATTTTTGTCCTAAGGACACACTTAAACTGAAAGTGAAGGGATGGAAAAAGATACTTTATGCAAGTTAAAGAGAGCAAAGGGCAGGACCCGCAATACTTATATAAGATAAACTGGACAGGAAACGAAGTGATGGGAACATCAAGGACACTATGGCGATATGAAGGAATCAGTCTGAGGAGATGGCAATAACAACTGGGTAAGTGACTGTGCACGCAACACAGGAGGACTTAAATGGGTAAAGAAAAATTTATGCAGAAGTATGTCCGTATTTGGCACTTACTTACAGAACTAAAGGGAGCAGTAGATAGCAGGAAAATAATACTATGAGATTTTTAACACTCATTCCATCAATGGTTATTTCACCCAGAGGGAAAATAAATAAGGAAACTGTGGCATTCTATGACACAGTAGTCCAGAGAGACTTAAAAGATTTATACCAGAACATGACAGCCGAAAGCAGCAGGATACACATTCTTCTCAGGAACACTTGGAATGTTCTTCAGTAGAGATCACAAATTAGGACAGGAAAATGTCTCAATAAATTTAAGAAGACTGGAATTGTATTAAGCATCTTTTCCGACCAAAAGTGTATGAAACTAGGAATGAATGACATAAAGAAAACCAGAGAAAACACAAACAGGAGAAGCTAAACCTCATAATTGTAAATAATCAGTGATTCAATGAGGAAACCAAAGAAGAAAACAAACAATGTATGGAAGCAAATAAGACAGGAACCCAATGGATCAAAGTATGTAAAATGGACCTAGAGTGATTCTAGGAGTTACGTACATAGCAATGGAGGCCTCCATCCAGAAAGAAAGACAATCCCGAACGAACAATATCCTTTCACTATGAAAGGAACTAGGAAAAGAAGTACAAACCGGTCTAGGTTCCCATTCTTGAGTCACCATAGCACGGGGAAGAAGAGCAGAGTCTGTTCAGTCAGACTGTCTCGGTGTGTTCCCATCATCTCTCTGAATTTGGGCAAAGGCAGCTGTGAGGATGTCAGTTTCTCTGTGTGTGTGATGATGGGGATACTAAAGAAGCTAGCTCAGAGATTCTGGGGAGTGCAAAGTGCTTGCCAAAGTACCTTGTGTATAGGGTTCAACAAATCTTTGGATGAAGGTTTCTACAGGCCTACCAGTGTTATATATGTAATTCAGGAAAACACACTAAA
The DNA here is from genome assembly GCF_030020395.1 of Manis pentadactyla. NCBI lineage: Eukaryota > Metazoa > Chordata > Mammalia > Pholidota > Manidae > Manis > Manis pentadactyla. The sequence continues at coordinate 32,506,763 of NC_080019.1, forward strand.
AAAGAGTACACATATTAAGTCAAAAAAGAATAACGAATCAATTTGTTTCACATGTCGTAGGGAAAAGGAGTTGCCATGGCCAGGGTGCTCGAATGACCGCGAACTCCCTGCCCATGGCGCAAACGCCGTGCTGTCTCCTGAGAGCCAGCCTGCATTATGACCTCAGCCCCGTTTACTGCGCATGTGCAGCTCGGGGAATTGTTGACAAGAGGGTCCCTATCGTCTGAGTTGCTGAGTAGGGACCTCGCCCGAGTGCTCTCTGCCGCTTGTGGATCTCAGAGCAGCTCCGTGCAGCTGCAGCGGATGTAATCTCAGCACTCGATCGACCTGCTGCCACCGAAGTAAAACTGGGTTGGAACAGCGGAGCCTCGCTGTTTTCCAGTCTCACCAAATCCAGTAGGAAATACGCTGGGACTCCTGTGCTACAACGTCTTCTCAAGTTCATAGTAGGTGTGATGGTAGCAGAGTTGTAAAATTTGAATTGTCCTGAGGTTTTGACTTCTCATGCTGATTAAAAACACCGCCACTGCCATGTTCACTGAAAGTACTCGTAAGAGAGGTAAGCGCTTGGATCTAAGTCCGGGTCACGGACACAGTTGAATGAATTCCGGGGAGGAGGTATTTATCCACTTTTAATGAACAATATGTCTACCTGAGAAAAAGTCAGACTGAGTGATATTATTTCCATAAAGAGTACTGGTTTTCATACGTTTTAAAAATGTTAACATAAATTCTCGGTATGGAATGCATTCTGGAATTTTCATAGAGCAGACATTAGGTGGATTTTAAATGTCAGTTGTTTTTCCCATCTCATTTACTCACCACGAATAACTCTTTATTATATATATAAATATTCACGTACATAAGGAAACAGCAAAGCTAAAGAGTCAGTTTATGGTCTCTGGATTTCACATTCATTTTCATAGACATGCTTCCTGAAAAAGAGCCACGCTCTAAAGACATCAGGTGAGGTCTGGGAATCCCGGAAAACACGAATGTCTGAACTGTCTACTTTTTCTAGTTATTTTTGATATCGTTATGTTCACACCAAGTGTCTTTAAATGTATCCGGACTATCCAGACCGATTTAGCTTACATGTGGAAAAGATAAATTCAACTGTAACCTGATCTTTAGAGCAGATACCGAAAAAGCGGAGGGAAGCATGCTCTAGCGGGACTCAGAGGAATGGAATTTGATTGCTTGTCTGACTTCGGAGGAGTAACTAGAAATCGTTCCGGTCAAATTTTAGGTCCAAATAGGATATCTACACATGAAAAGGTGAACATTCTACATAAAACAAGGATGCGATGATTCATGGGAGAACACTTGGGATATCTTGTTCCCCCCTAACCGTACAAGGTAGTACTCTGTGAGTGGGTATGAGAAATAATTTCATGAATTCAGCCTTCCACTGGGCCTCACTTTTACACTCTTGAAAGCTACATGAGTAACTGCTTTCAATGTAAACGGACTAGAATTAGGGTGGCTGAAGGGATAAAGAGGTGAGACCCACCTTTATGTTGCCTATGGGAGGCTCATTTTTGTCCTAAGGACACACTTAAACTGAAAGTGAAGGGATGGAAAAAGATACTTTATGCAAGTTAAAGAGAGCAAAGGGCAGGACCCGCAATACTTATATAAGATAAACTGGACAGGAAACGAAGTGATGGGAACATCAAGGACACTATGGCGATATGAAGGAATCAGTCTGAGGAGATGGCAATAACAACTGGGTAAGTGACTGTGCACGCAACACAGGAGGACTTAAATGGGTAAAGAAAAATTTATGCAGAAGTATGTCCGTATTTGGCACTTACTTACAGAACTAAAGGGAGCAGTAGATAGCAGGAAAATAATACTATGAGATTTTTAACACTCATTCCATCAATGGTTAGATCACCCAGAGGGAAAATAAATAAGGAAACTGTGGCATTCTATGACACAGTAGTCCAGAGAGACTTAAAAGATTTACACCAGAACATGACAGCCGAAAGCAGCAGGATACACATTCTTCTCAGGAACACTTGGAATGTTCTTCAGTAGAGATCACAAATTAGGACAGGAAAATGTCTCAATAAATTTAAGAAGACTGGAATTGTATTAAGCATCTTTTCCGACCAAAAGTGTATAAACTAGGAATGAATGACATGAAGAAAACCAGAGAAAACACAAACAGGAGAAGCTAAACCTCTTAATTGTAAATAATCAGTGATTCAATGAGGAAACCAAAGAAGAAAACAAACAATGTATGGAAGCAAATAAGACAGGAACCCAATGGATCAAAGTATGTAAAATGGACCTAGAGTGATTCTAGGAGTTACGTACATAGCAATGGAGGCCTCCATCCAGAAAGAAAGACAATCCCGAACGAACAATATCCTTTCACTATGAAAGGAACTAGGAAAAGAAGTACAAACCGGTCTAGGTTCCCATTCTTGAGTCACCATAGCACGGGGAAGAAGAGCAGAGTCTGTTCAGTCAGACTGTCTCGGTGTGTTCCCATCATCTCTCTGAATTTGGGCAAAGGCAGCTGTGAGGATGTCAGTTTCTCTGTGTGTGTGATGATGGGGATACTAAAGAAGCTAGCTCAGAGATTCTGGGGAGTGCAAAGTGCTTGCCAAAGTACCTTGTGTATAGGGTTCAACAAATCTTTGGATGAAGGTTTCTACAGGCCTACCAGTGTTATATATGTAATTCAGGAAAACACACTAAAAAATAGTACACATATTAAGTCAAAAAAGAATAACGAATCAATTTGTTTCACATGTCGTAGGGAAAAGGAGTTGCCATGGCCAGGGTGCTCGAATGACCGCGAACTCCCTGCCCACGGCGCAAACGCCGTGCCGTCTCCTGAGAGCCAGCCTGCATTATGACCTCAGCCCCGTTTACTGCGCATGTGCAGCTCGGGGAATTGTTGACAAGAGGGTCCCTATCGTCTGAGTTGCTGAGTAGGGACCTCGCCCGAGTGCTCTCTGCCGCTTGTGGATCTCAGAGCAGCTCCGTGCAGCTGCAGCGGATGTAATCTCAGCACTCGATCGACCTGCTGCCACCGAAGTAAAACTGGGTTGGAACAGCGGAGCCTCGCTGTTTTCCAGTCTCACCAAATCCAGTAGGAAATACGCTGGGACTCCTGTGCTACAACGTCTTCTCAAGCTCATAGTAGGTGTGATGGTAGCAGAGTTGTAAAATTTGAATTGTCCTGAGGTTTTGACTTCTCATGCTGATTAAAAACACCGCCACTGCCATGTTCTCTGAAAGTACTCGTAAGAGAGGTAAGCGCTTGGATCTAAGTCCGGGTCACGGACACAGTTGAATGAATTCCGGGGAGGAGGTATTTATCCACTTTTAATGAAGGATATGTCTACCTGAGAAAAAGTCAGACTGAGTGATATTATTTCCATAAAGAGTACTGGTTTTCATACGTTTTAAAAATGTTAACATAAATTCTCGGTATGGAATGCATTCTGGAATTTTCATAGAGCAGACATTAGGTGGATTTTAAATGTCAGTTGTTTTTCCCATCTCATTTACTCACCACGAATAACTCTTCATTATATATATAAATATTCACATACATAAGGAAACAACAAAGCTAAAGAGTCAGTTTATGGTCTCTGGATTTCACATTCATTTTCATAGACATGCTTCCTGAAAATGAGCCACGCTCTAAAGACATCAGGTGAGGTCTGGGAATCCCGGAAAACACGAATGTCTGAACTGTCTACTTTTTCTAGTTATTTTTGATATCGTTATGATCACATCAAGTGTCTTTAAATGTATCCGGACTATCCAGACCGATTTAGCTTACATGTGGAAAAGATAAATTCAACTGTAACCTGATCTTTAGAGCAGATACCGAGCAAGCGGAGGGAAGCATGCTCTAGCGGGACTCAGAGGAATGGAATTTGATGGCTTGTCTGACTTCCGAGGAGTAAGTAGAAATTGTTCCGGTCAAATTTTAGGTCCAAATAGGATATCTACACATGAAAAGGTGAACATTCTACATAAAACAAGGATGCGATGATTCATGGGAGAACACTTGGGATATCTTGTTCCCCCCTAACCGTACAAGGTAGTACTCTGTGAGTGGGTATGAGAAATAATTTCATGAATTCAGCCTTCCACTGGGCCTCACTTTTACACTCTTGAAAGCTACATGAGTAACTGCTTTCAATGTAAACGGACTAGAATTAGGGTGGCTGAAGGGATAAAGAAGTGAGACCCACCTTTATGTTGCCTATGGGAGGCTCATTTTTGTCCTAAGGACACACTTAAACTGAAAGTGAAGGGATGGAAAAAGATACTTTATGCAAGTTAAAGAGAGCAAAGGGCAGGACCCGCAATACTTATATAAGATAAAATGGACAGGAAACGTAGTGATGGGAACATCAAGGACACTATGGCGATATGAAGGAATCAGTCTGAGGAGATGGCAATAACAACTGGGTAAGTGACTGTGCACGCAACACAGGAGGACTTAAATGGGTAAAGAAAAATTTATGCAGAAGTATGTCCGTATTTGGCACTTACTTACAGAACTAAAGGGAGCAGTAGATAGAAGGAAAATAATACTATGAGATTTTTAACACTCATTCCATCAATGGTTAGATCACCCAGAGGGAAAATAAATAAGGAAACTGTGGCATTCTATGACACAGTAGTCCAGAGAGACTTAAAAGATTTATACCAGAACATGACAGCCGAAAGCAGCAGGATACACATTCTTCTCAGGAACACTTGGAATGTTCTTCAGTAGAGATCACAAATTAGGACAGGAAAATGTCTCAATAAATTTAAGAAGACTGGAATTGTATTAAGCATCTTTTCCGACCAAAAGTGTATGAAACTAGGAATGAATGACATAAAGAAAACCAGAGAAAACACAAACAGGAGAAGCTAAACCTCTTAATTGTAAATAATCAGTGATTCAATGAGGAAACCAAAGAAGAAAACAAACAATGTATGGAAGCAAATAAGACAGGAACCCAATGGATCAAAGTATGTAAAATGGACCTAGAGTGATTCTAGGAGTTACGTACATAGCAATGGAGGCCTCCATCCAGAAAGAAAGACAATCCCGAACGAACAATATCCTTTCACTATGAAAGGAACTAGGAAAAGAAGTACAAACCGGTCTAGGTTCCCATTCTTGAGTCACCATAGCACGGGGAAGAAGAGCAGAGTCTGTTCAGTCAGACTGTCTCGGTGTGTTCAGATCATCTCTCTGAATTTGGGCAAAGGCAGCTGTGAGGATGTCAGTTTCTCTGTGTGTGTGATGATGGGGATACTAAAGAAGCTAGCTCAGAGATTCTGGGGAGTGCAAAGTGCTTGCCAAAGTACCTTGTGTATAGGGTTCAACAAATCTTTGGATGAAGGTTTCTACAGGCCTACCAGTGTTATATATGTAATTCAGGAAAACACACTAAAAAAGAGTACACATATTAAGTCAAAAAAGAATAACGAATCAATTTGTTTCACATGTCGTAGGGAAAAGGAGTTGCCATGGCCAGGGTGCTCGCCTGACCGCGAACTCCCTGCCCACGGCGCAAACGCCATGCCGTCTCCTGAGAGCCAGCCTGCATTGTGACCTCAGCCCCGTTTACTGCGCATGCGCAGCTCGGGGAATTGTTGACAAGAGGGTCCCTATCGTCTGAGTTGCTGAGTAGGGACCTCGCCCGAGTGCTCTCTGCCGCTTGTGGATCTCAGAGCAGCTCCGTGCAGCTGCAGCGGATGTAATCTCAGCACTCGATCGACCTGCTGCCACCAAAGTAAAACTGGGTTGGAACAGCGGAGCCTCGCTGTTTTCCAGTCTCACCAAATCCAGTAGGAAATACGCTGGGACTCCTGTGCTACAACGTCTTCTCAAGTTCATAGTAGGTGTGATGGTAGCAGAGTTGTAAAATTTGAATTGTCCTGAGGTTTTGACTTCTCATGCTGATTAAAAACACCGCCACTGCCATGTTCTCTGAAAGTACTCGTAAGAGAGGTAAGCGCTTGGATCTAAGTCCGGGTCACGGACACAGTTGAATGAATTCTGGGGAGGAGGTATTTATCCACTTTTAATGAAGGATATGTCTACCTGAGAAAAAGTCAGACTGAGTGATATTATTTCCATAAAGAGTACTGGTTTTCATACGTTTTAAAAATGTTAACATAAATTCTCGGTATGGAATGCATTCTGGAATTTTCATAGAGCAGACATTAGGTGGATTTTAAATGTCAGTTGTTTTTCCCATCTCATTTACTCACCACGAATAACTCTTCATTATATATATAAATATTCACATACATAAGGAAACAACAAAGCTAAAGAGTCAGTTTATGGTCTCTGGATTTCACATTCATTTTCATAGACATGCTTCCTGAAAATGAGCCACGCTCTAAAGACATCAGGTGAGGTCTGGGAATCCCGGAAAACACGAATGTCTGAACTGTCTACTTTTTCTAGTTATTTTTGATATCGTTATGATCACATCAAGTGTCTTTAAATGTATCCGGACTATCCAGACCGATTTAGCTTACATGTGGAAAAGATAAATTCAACTGTAACCTGATCTTTAGAGCAGATACCGAACAAGCGGAGGGAAGCATGCTCTAGCGGGACTCAGAGGAATGGAATTTGATGGCTTGTCTGACTTCCGAGGAGTAAGTAGAAATTGTTCCGGTCAAATTTTAGGTCCAAATAGGATATCTACACATGAAAAGGTGAACATTCTACATAAAACAAGGATGCGATGATTCATGGGAGAACACTTGGGATATCTTGTTCCCCCCTAACCGTACAAGGTAGTACTCTGTGAGTGGGTATGAGAAATAATTTCATGAATTCAGCCTTCCACTGGGCCTCACTTTTACACTCTTGAAAGCTACATGAGTAACTGCTTTCAATGTAAACGGACTAGAATTAGGGTGGCTGAAGGGATAAAGAGGTGAGACCCACCTTTATGTTGCCTATGGGAGGCTCATTTTTGTCCTAAGGACACACTTAAACTGAAAGTGAAGGGATGGAAAAAGATACTTTATGCAAGTTAAAGAGAGCAAAGGGCAGGACCCGCAATACTTATATAAGATAAACTGGACAGGAAACGAAGTGATGGGAACATCAAGGACACTATATCGATATGAAGGAATCAGTCTGAGGAGATGGCAATAACAACTGGGTAAGTGACTGTGCACGCAACACAGGAGGACTTAAATGGGTAAAGAAAAATTTATGCAGAAGTATGTCCGTATTTGGCACTTACTTACAGAACTAAAGGGAGCAGTAGATAGCAGGAAAATAATACTATGAGATTTTTAACACTCATTCCATCAATGGTTAGATCACCCAGAGGGAAAATAAATAAGGAAACTGTGGCATTCTATGACACAGTAGTCCAGAGAGACTTAAAAGATTTATACCAGAACATGACAGCCGAAAGCAGCAGGATACACATTCTTCTCAGGAACACTTGGAATGTTCTTCAGTAGAGATCACAAATTAGGACAGGAAAATGTCTCAATAAATTTAAGAAGACTGGAATTGTATTAAGCATCTTTTCCGACCAAGAGTGTATGAAACTAGGAATGAATGACATAAAGAAAACCAGAGAAAACACAAACAGGAGAAGCTAAACCTCATAATTGTAAATAATCAGTGATTCAATGAGGAAACCAAAGAAGAAAACAAACAATGTATGGAAGCAAATAAGACAGGAACCCAATGGATCAAAGTATGTAAAATGGACCTAGAGTGATTCTAGGAGTTACGTACATAGCAATGGAGGCCTCCATCCAGAAAGAAAGACAATCCCGAACGAACAATATCCTTTCACTATGAAAGGAACTAGGAAAAGAAGTACAAACCGGTCTAGGTTCCCATTCTTGAGTCACCGTAGCACGGGGAAGAAGAGCAGAGTCTGTTCAGTCAGACTGTCTCGGTGTGTTCCCATCATCTCTCTGAATTTGGGCAAAGGCAGCTGTGAGGATGTCAGTTTCTCGGTGTGTGTGATGATGGGGATACTAAAGAAGCTAGCTCAGAGATTCTGGGGAGTGCAAAGTGCTTGCCAAAGTACCTTGTGTATAGGGTTCAACAAATCTTTGGATGAAGGTTTCTACAGGCCTACCAGTGTTATATATGTAATTCAGGAAAACACACTAAAAAAGAGTACACATATTAAGTCAAAAAAGAATAACGAATCAATTTGTTTCACATGTCGTAGGGAAAAGGAGTTGCCATGGCCAGGGTGCTCGCCTGACCGCGAACTCCCTGCCCACGACGCAAACGCCGTGCTGTCTCCTGAGAGCCAGCCTGCATTGTGACCTCAGCCCCGTTTACTGCGCATGCGCAGCTCGGGGAATTGTTGACAAGAGGGTCCCTATCGTCTGAGTTGCTGAGTAGGGACCTCGCCCGAGTGCTCTCTGCCGCTTGTGGATCTCAGAGCAGCTCCGTGCAGCTGCAGCGGATGTAATCTCAGCACTCGATCGACCTGCTGCCACCAAAGTAAAACTGGGTTGGAACAGCGGAGCCTCGCTGTTTTCCAGTCTCACCAAATCCAGTAGGAAATACGCTGGGACTCCTGTGCTACAACGTCTTCTCAAGCTCATAGTAGGTGTGATGGTAGCAGAGTTGTAAAATTTGAATTGTCCTGAGGTTTTGACTTCTCATGCTGATTAAAAACACCGCCACTGCCATATTCTCTGAAAGTACTCGTAAGAGAGGTAAGCGCTTGCATCTAAGTCCGGGTCACGGACACAGTTGAATGAATTCCGGGGAGGAGGTATTTATCCACTTTTAATGAAGGATATGTCTACCTGAGAAAAGTCAGACTGAGTGATATTATTTCCATAAAGAGTACTGGTTTTCATACGTTTTAAAAATGTTAACATAAATTCTCGGTATGGAATGCATTCTGGAATTTTCATAGAGCAGACATTAGGTGGATTTTAAATGTCAGTTGTTTTTCCCATCTCATTTACTCACCACGAATAACTCTTTATTATATATATAAATATTCACATACATAAGGAAACAACAAAGCTAAAGAGTCAGTTTATGGTCTCTGGATTTCACATTCATTTTCATAGACATGCTTCCTGAAAATGAGCCATGCTCTAAAGACATCAGGTGAGGTCTGGGAATCCCGGAAAACACGAATGTCTGAACTGTCTACTTTTTCTAGTTATTTTTGATATCGTTATGATCACATCAAGTGTCTTTAAATGTATCCGGACTATCCAGACCGATTTAGCTTACATGTGGAAAAGATAAATTCAACTGTAAAATGATCTTTAGAGCAGATACCGAACAAGCGGAGGGAAGCATGCTCTAGCGGGACTCAGAGGAATGGAATTTGATGGCTTGTCTGACTTCGGAGGAGTAAGTAGAAATTGTTCCGGTCAAATTTTAGGTCCAAATAGGATATCTACACATGAAAAGGTGAACATTCTACATAAAACAAGGATGCGATGATTCATAGGAGAACACTAGGGATATCTTGTTCCCCCCTAACCGTACAAGGTAGTACTCTGTGAGTGGGTATGAGAAATAATTTCATGAATTCAGCCTTCCACTGGGCCTCACTTTTACACTCTTGAAAGCTACATGAGTAACTGCTTTCAATGTAAACGGACTAGAATTAGGGTGGCTGAAGGGATAAAGAGGTGAGACCCACCTTTATGTTGCCTATGGGAGGCTCATTTTTGACCTAAGGACACACATAAACTGAAAGTGAAGGGATGGAAAAAGATACTTTATGCAAGTTAAAGAGAGCAAAGGGCAGGACCCGCAATACTTATATAAGATAAACTGGACAGGAAACGAAGTGATGGGAACATCAAGGACACTATGGCGATATGAAGGAATCAGTCTGAGGAGATGGCAATAACAACTGGGTAAGTGACTGTGCACGCAACACAGGAGGACTTAAATGGGTAAAGAAAAATTTATGCACAAGTATGTCCGTATTTGGCACTTACTTACAGAACTAAAGGGAGCAGTAGATAGCAGGAAAATAATACTATGAGATTTTTAACACTCATTCCATCAATGGTTAGATCACCCAGAGGGAAAATAAATAAGGAAACTGTGGCATTCTATGACACAGTAGTCCAGAGAGACTTAAAAGATTTATACCAGAACATGACAGCCGAAAGCAGCAGGATACACATTCTTCTCAGGAACACTTGGAATGTTCTTCAGTAGAGATCACAAATTAGGACAGGAAAATGTCTCAATAAATTTAAGAAGACTGGAATTGTATTAAGCATCTTTTCCGACCAAGAGTGTATGAAACTAGGAATGAATGACATAAAGAAAACCAGAGAAAACACAAACAGGAGAAGCTAAACCTCATAATTGTAAATAATCAGTGATTCAATGAGGAAACCAAAGAAGAAAACAAACAATGTATGGAAGCAAATAAGACAGGAACCCAATGGATCAAAGTATGTAAAATGGACCTAGAGTGATTCTAGGAGTTACGTACATAGCAATGGAGTCCTCCATCCAGAAAGAAAGACAATCCCGAACGAACAATATCCTTTCACTATGAAAGGAACTAGGAAAAGAAGTACAAACCGGTCTAGGTTCCCATTCTTGAGTCACCATAGCACGGGGAAGAAGAGCAGAGTCTGTTCAGTCAGACTGTCTCGGTGTGTTCCCATCATCTCTCTGAATTTGGGCAAAGGCAGCTGTGAGGATGTCAGTTTCTCTGTGTGTGTGATGATGGGGATACTAAAGAAGCTAGCTCAGAGATTCTGGGGAGTGCAAAGTGCTTGCCAAAGTACCTTGTGTATAGGGTTCAACAAATCTTTGGATGAAGGTTTCTACAGGCCTACCAGTGTTATATATGTAATTCAGGAAAACACACTAAAAAAGAGTACACATATTAAGTCAAAAAAGAATAACGAATCAATTTGTTTCACATGTCGTAGGGAAAAGGAGTTGCCATGGCCAGGGTGCTCGCCTGACCGCGAACTCCCTGCCCACGGCGCAAACGCCGTGCTGTCTCCTGAGAGCCAGCCTGCATTGTGACCTCAGCCCCGTTTACTGCGCATGCGCAGCTCGGGGAATTGTTGACAAGAGGGTCCCTATCGTCTGAGTTGCTGAGTAGGGACCTCGCCCGAGTGCTCTCTGCCGCTTGTGGATCTCAGAGCAGCTCCGTGCAGCTGCAGCGGATATAATCTCAGCACTCGATCGACCTGCTGCCACCGAAGTAAAACTGGGTTGGAACAGCGGAGCCTCGCTGTTTTCCAGTCTCACCAAATCCAGTAGGAAATACGCTGGGACTCCTGTGCTACAACGTCTTCTCAAGTTCATAGTAGGTGTGATGGTAGCAGAGTTGTAAAATTTGAATTGTCCTGAGGTTTTGACTTCTCATGCTGATTAAAAACACCGCCACTGCCATGTTCTCTGAAAGTACTCGTAAGAGAGGTAAGCGCTTGGATCTAAGTCCGGGTCACGGACACAGTTGAATGAATTCCGGGGAGGAGGTATTTATCCACTTTTAATGAAGGATATGTCTACCTGAGAAAAGTCAGACTGAGTGATATTATTTCCATAAAGAGTACTGGTTTTCATACGTTTTAAAAATGTTAACATAAATTCTCGGTATGGAATGCATTCTGGAATTTTCATAGAGCAGACATTAGGTGGATTTTAAATGTCAGTTGTTTTTCCCATCTCATTTACTCACCACGAATAACTCATTATTATATACATAAATATTCACATACATAAGGAAACAACAAAGCTAAAGAGTCAGTTTATGGTCTCTGGATTTCACATTCATTTTCATAGACATGCTTCCTGAAAATGAGCCACGCTCTAAAGACATCAGGTGAGGTCTGGGAATCCCGGAAAACACGAATGTCTGAACTGTCTAGTTTTTCTAGTTATTTTTGATATCGTTATGGTCACATCAAGTGTCTTTAAATGTATCCGGACTATCCAGACCGATTTAGCTTACGTGTGGAAAAGATAAATTCAACTGTAACCTGAGGTCTAGAGCAGATACCGAACAAGCGGAGGGAAGCATGCTCTAGCGGGACTCAGAGGAATGGAATTTGATGGCTTGTCTGACTTCGGAGGAGTAAGTAGAAATTGTTCCGGTCAAATTTTAGGTCCAAATAGGATATCTACACATGAAAAGGTGAACATTCTACATAAAACAAGGATGCGATGATTCATAGGAGAACACTAGGGATATCTTGTTCCCCCCTAACCGTACAAGGTAGTACTCTGTGAGTGGGTATGAGAAATAATTTCATGAATTCAGCCTTCCACTGGGCCTCACTTTTACACTCTTGAAAGCTACATGAGTAACTGCTTTCAATGTAAACGGACTAGAATTAGGGTGGCTGAAGGGATAAAGAGGTGAGACCCACCTTTATGTTGCCTATGGGAGGCTCATTTTTGACCTAAGGACACACATAAACTGAAAGTGAAGGGATGGAAAAAGATACTTTATGCAAGTTAAAGAGAGCAAAGGGCAGGACCCGCAATACTTATATAAGATAAACTGGACAGGAAACGAAGTGATGGGAACATCAAGGACACTATGGCGATATGAAGGAATCAGTCTGAGGAGATGGCAATAACAACTGGGTAAGTGACTGTGCACGCAACACAGGAGGACTTAAATGGGTAAAGAAAAATTTATGCACAAGTATGTCCGTATTTGGCACTTACTTACAGAACTAAAGGGAGCAGTAGATAGCAGGAAAATAATACTATGAGATTTTTAACACTCATTCCATCAATGGTTAGATCACCCAGAGGGAAAATAAATAAGGAAACTGTGGCATTCTATGACACAGTAGTCCAGAGAGACTTAAAAGATTTATACCAGAACATGACAGCCGAAAGCAGCAGGATACACATTCTTCTCAGGAACACTTGGAATGTTCTTCAGTAGAGATCACAAATTAGGACAGGAAAATGTCTCAATAAATTTAAGAAGACTGGAATTGTATTAAGCATCTTTTCCGACCAAGAGTGTATGAAACTAGGAATGAATGACATAAAGAAAACCAGAGAAAACACAAACAGGAGAAGCTAAACCTCATAATTGTAAATAATCAGTGATTCAATGAGGAAACCAAAGAAGAAAACAAACAATGTATGGAAGCAAATAAGACAGGAACCCAATGGATCAAAGTATGTAAAATGGACCTAGAGTGATTCTAGGAGTTACGTACATAGCAATGGAGTCCTCCATCCAGAAAGAAAGACAATCCCGAACGAACAATATCCTTTCACTATGAAAGGAACTAGGAAAAGAAGTACAAACCGGTCTAGGTTCCCATTCTTGAGTCACCATAGCACGGGGAAGAAGAGCAGAGTCTGTTCAGTCAGACTGTCTCGGTGTGTTCCCATCATCTCTCTGAATTTGGGCAAAGGCAGCTGTGAGGATGTCAGTTTCTCTGTGTGTGTGATGATGGGGATACTAAAGAAGCTAGCTCAGAGATTCTGGGGAGTGCAAAGTGCTTGCCAAAGTACCTTGTGTATAGGGTTCAACAAATCTTTGGATGAAGGTTTCTACAGGCCTACCAGTGTTATATATGTAATTCAGGAAAACACACTAAAAAAGAGTACACATATTAAGTCAAAAAAGAATAACGAATCAATTTGTTTCACATGTCGTAGGGAAAAGGAGTTGCCATGGCCAGGGTGCTCGCCTGACCGCGAACTCCCTGCCCACGGCGCAAACGCCGTGCTGTCTCCTGAGAGCCAGCCTGCATTGTGACCTCAGCCCCGTTTACTGCGCATGCGCAGCTCGGGGAATTGTTGACAAGAGGGTCCCTATCGTCTGAGTTGCTGAGTAGGGACCTCGCCCGAGTGCTCTCTGCCGCTTGTGGATCTCAGAGCAGCTCCGTGCAGCTGCAGCGGATATAATCTCAGCACTCGATCGACCTGCTGCCACCGAAGTAAAACTGGGTTGGAACAGCGGAGCCTCGCTGTTTTCCAGTCTCACCAAATCCAGTAGGAAATACGCTGGGACTCCTGTGCTACAACGTCTTCTCAAGTTCATAGTAGGTGTGATGGTAGCAGAGTTGTAAAATTTGAATTGTCCTGAGGTTTTGACTTCTCATGCTGATTAAAAACACCGCCACTGCCATGTTCTCTGAAAGTACTCGTAAGAGAGGTAAGCGCTTGGATCTAAGTCCGGGTCACGGACACAGTTGAATGAATTCCGGGGAGGAGGTATTTATCCACTTTTAATGAAGGATATGTCTACCTGAGAAAAGTCAGACTGAGTGATATTATTTCCATAAAGAGTACTGGTTTTCATACGTTTTAAAAATGTTAACATAAATTCTCGGTATGGAATGCATTCTGGAATTTTCATAGAGCAGACATTAGGTGGATTTTAAATGTCAGTTGTTTTTCCCATCTCATTTACTCACCACGAATAACTCATTATTATATACATAAATATTCACATACATAAGGAAACAACAAAGCTAAAGAGTCAGTTTATGGTCTCTGGATTTCACATTCATTTTCATAGACATGCTTCCTGAAAATGAGCCACGCTCTAAAGACATCAGGTGAGGTCTGGGAATCCCGGAAAACACGAATGTCTGAACTGTCTAGTTTTTCTAGTTATTTTTGATATCGTTATGGTCACATCAAGTGTCTTTAAATGTATCCGGACTATCCAGACCGATTTAGCTTACGTGTGGAAAAGATAAATTCAACTGTAACCTGAGGTCTAGAGCAGATACCGAACAAGCGGAGGGAAGCATGCTCTAGCGGGACTCAGAGGAATGGAATTTGATGGCTTGTCTGACTTCCGAGGAGTAAGTAGAAATTGTTCCGGTCAAATTTTAGGTCCAAATAGGATATCTACACATGAAAAGGTGAACATTCTACATTAAACAAGGATGCGATGATTCATGGGAGAACACTAGGGATATCTTGTTCCCCCCTAACCGTACAAGGTAGTACTCTGTGAGTGGGTATGAGAAATAATTTCATGAATTCAGCCTTCCACTGGGCCTCACTTTTACACTCTTGAAAGCTACATGAGTAACTGTTTTCAATGTAAACGGACTAGAATTAGGGTGGCTGAAGGGATAAAGAGGTGAGACCCACCTTTATGTTGCCTATGGGAGGCTCATTTTTGACCTAAGGACACACATAAACTGAAAGTGAAGGGATGGAAAAAGATACTTTATGCAAGTTAAAGAGAGCAAAGGGCAGGACCCGCAATACTTATATAAGATAAACTGGACAGGAAACGAAGAGATGGGAACATCAAGGACACTATGGCGATATGAAGGAATCAGTCTGAGGAGATGGCAATAACAACTGGGTAAGTGACTGTGCACGCAACACAGGAGGACTTAAATGGGTAAAGAAAAATTTATGCAGAAGTATGTCCGTATTTGGCACTTACTTACAGAACTAAAGGGAGCAGTAGATAGCAGGAAAATAATACTATGAGATTTTTAACACTCATTCCATCAATGGTTATTTCACCCAGAGGGAAAATAAATAAGGAGACTGTGGCATTCTATGACACAGTAGTCCAGAGAGACTTAAAAGATTTATACCAGAACATGACAGCCGAAAGCAGCAGGATACACATTCTTCTCAGGAACACTTGGAATGTTCTTCAGTAGAGATCACAAATTAGGACAGGAAAATGTCTCAATAAATTTAAGAAGACTGGAATTGTATTAAGCATCTTTTCCGACCAAGAGTGTATGAAACTAGGAATGAATGACATAAAGAAAACCAGAGAAAACACAAACAGGAGAAGCTAAACCTCATAATTGTAAATAATCAGTGATTCAATGAGGAAACCAAAGAAGAAAACAAACAATGTATGGAAGCAAATAAGACAGGAACCCAATGGATCAAAGTATGTAAAATGGACCTAGAGTGATTCTAGGAGTTACGTACATAGCAATGGAGGCCTCCATCCAGAAAGAAAGACAATCCCGAACGAACAATATCCTTTCACTATGAAAGGAACTAGGAAAAGAAGTACAAACCGGTCTAGGTTCCCATTCTTGAGTCACCATAGCACGGGGAAGAAGAGCAGAGTCTGTTCAGTCAGACTGTCTCGGTGTGTTCCCATCATCTCTCTGAATTTGGGCAAAGGCAGCTGTGAGGATGTCAGTTTCTCTGTGTGTGTGATGATGGGGATACTAAAGAAGCTAGCTCAGAGATTCTGGGGAGTGCAAAGTGCTTGCCAAAGTACCTTGTGTATAGGGTTCAACAAATCTTTGGATGAAGGTTTCTACAGGCCTACCAGTGTTATATATGTAATTCAGGAAAACACACTAAAAAAGAGTACACATATTAAGTCAAAAAAGAATAACGAATCAATTTGTTTCACATGTCGTAGGGAAAAGGAGTTGCCATGGCCAGGGTGCTCGCCTGACCGCGAACTCCCTGCCCACGGCGCAAACGCCGTGCTGTCTCCTGAGAGCCAGCCTGCATTGTGACCTCAGCCCCGTTTACTGCGCATGCGCAGCTCGGGGAATTGTTGACAAGAGGGTCCCTATCGTCTGAGTTGCTGAGTAGGGACCTCGCCCGAGTGCTCTCTGCCGCTTGTGGATCTCAGAGCAGCTCCGTGCAGCTGCAGCGGATGTAATCTCAGCACTCGATCGACCTGCTGCCACCAAAGTAAAACTGGGTTGGAACAGCGGAGCCTCGCTGTTTTCCAGTCTCACCAAATCCAGTAGGAAATACGCTGGGACTCCTGTGCTACAACGTCTTCTCAAGCTCATAGTAGGTGTGATGGTAGCAGAGTTGTAAAATTTGAATTGTCCTGAGGTTTTGACTTCTCATGCTGATTAAAAACACCGCCACTGCCATGTTCTCTGAAAGTACTCGTAAGAGAGGTAAGCGCTTGGATCTAAGTCCGGGTCACGGACACAGTTGAATGAATTCCGGGGAGGAGGTATTTATCCACTTTTAATGACGGATATGTCTACCTGAGAAAAGTCAGACTGAGTGATATTATTTCCATAAAGAGTACTGGTTTTCATACGTTTTAAAAATGTTAACATAAATTCTCGGTATGGAATGCATTCTGGAATTTTCATAGAGCAGACATTAGGTGGATTTTAAATGTCAGTTGTTTTTCCCATCTCATTTACTCACCACGAATAACTCTTTATTATATATATAAATATTCACATACATAAGGAAACAACAAAGCTACAGAGTCAGTTTATGGTCTCTGGATTTCACATTCATTTTCATAGACATGCTTCCTGAAAATGAGCCACGCTCTAAAGACATCAGGTGAGGTCTGGGAATCCCGGAAAACACGAATGTCTGAACTGTCTACTTTTTCTAGTTATTTTTGATATCGTTATGATCACATCAAGTGTCTTTAAATGTATCCGGACTATCCAGACCGATTTAGCTTACATGTGGAAAAGATAAATTCAACTGTAAAATGATCTTTAGAGCAGATACCGAACAAGCGGAGGGAAGCATGCTCTAGCGGGACTCAGAGGAATGGAATTTGATGGCTTGTCTGACTTCGGAGGAGTAAGTAGAAATTGTTCCGGTCAAATTTTAGGTCCAAATAGGATATCTACACATGAAAAGGTGAACATTCTACATAAAACAAGGATGCGATGATTCATAGGAGAACACTAGGGATATCTTGTTCCCCCCTAACCGTACAAGGTAGTACTCTGTGAGTGGGTATGAGAAATAATTTCATGAATTCAGCCTTCCACTGGGCCTCACTTTTACACTCTTGAAAGCTACATGAGTAACTGCTTTCAATGTAAACGGACTAGAATTAGGGTGGCTGAAGGGATAAAGAGGTGAGACCCACCTTTATGTTGCCTATGGGAGGCTCATTTTTGACCTAAGGACACACATAAACTGAAAGTGAAGGGATGGAAAAAGATACTTTATTCAAGTTAAAGAGAGCAAAGAGCAGGACCCGCAATACTTATATAAGATAAACTGGACAGGAAACGAAGTGATGGGAACATCAAGGACACTATGGCGATATGAAGGAATCAGTCTGAGGAGATGGCAATAACAACTGGGTAAGTGACTGTGCACGCAACACAGGAGGACTTAAATGGGTAAAGAAAAATTTATGCACAAGTATGTCCGTATTTGGCACTTACTTACAGAACTAAAGGGAGCAGTAGATAGCAGGAAAATAATACTATGAGATTTTTAACACTCATTCCATCAATGGTTAGATCACCCAGAGGGAAAATAAATAAGGAAACTGTGGCATTCTATGACACAGTAGTCCAGAGAGACTTAAAAGATTTATACCAGAACATGACAGCCGAAAGCAGCAGGATACACATTCTTCTCAGGAACACTTGGAATGTTCTTCAGTAGAGATCACAAATTAGGACAGGAAAATGTCTCAATAAATTTAAGAAGACTGGAATTGTATTAAGCATCTTTTCCGACCAAGAGTGTATGAAACTAGGAATGAATGACATAAAGAAAACCAGAGAAAACACAAACAGGAGAAGCTAAACCTCATAATTGTAAATAATCAGTGATTCAATGAGGAAACCAAAGAAGAAAACAAACAATGTATGGAAGCAAATAAGACAGGAACCCAATGGATCAAAGTATGTAAAATGGACCTAGAGTGATTCTAGGAGTTACGTACATAGCAATGGAGGCCTCCATCCAGAAAGAAAGACAATCCCGAACGAACAATATCCTTTCACTATGAAAGGAACTAGGAAAAGAAGTACAAACCGGTCTAGGTTCCCATTCTTGAGTCACCATAGCACGGGGAAGAAGAGCAGAGTCTGTTCAGTCAGACTGTCTCGGTGTGTTCCCATCATCTCTCTGAATTTGGGCAAAGGCAGCTGTGAGGATGTCAGTTTCTCTGTCTGTGTGATGATGGGGATACTAAAGAAGCTAGCTCAGAGATTCTGGGGAGTGCAAAGTGCTTGCCAAAGTACCTTGTGTATAGGGTTCAACAAATCTTTGGATGAAGGTTTCTACAGGCCTACCAGTGTTATATATGTAATTCAGGAAAACACACTAAAAAAGAGTACACATATTAAGTCAAAAAAGAATAACGAATCAATTTGTTTCACATGTCGTAGGGAAAAGGAGTTGCCATGGCCAGGGTGCTCGCCTGACCGCGAACTCCCTGCCCACGGCGCAAACGCCGTGCTGTCTCCTGAGAGCCAGCCTGCATTGTGACCTCAGCCCCGTTTACTGCGCATGTGCAGCTCGGGGAATTGTTGAAAAGAGGGTCCCTATCGTCTGAGTTGCTGAGTAGGGACCTCGCCCGAGTGCTCTCTGCCGCTTGTGGATCTCAGAGCAGCTCCGTGCAGCTGCAGCGGATGTAATCTCAGCACTCGATCGACCTGCTGCCACCAAAGTAAAACTGGGTTGGAACAGCGGAGCCTCGCTGTTTTCCAGTCTCACCAAATCCAGTAGGAAATACGCTGGGACTCCTGTGCTACAACGTCTTCTCAAGTTCATAGTAGGTGTGATGGTAGCAGAGTTGTAAAATTTGAATTGTCCTGAGGTTTTGACTTCTCATGCTGATTAAAAACACCGCCACTGCCATGTTCTCTGAAAGTACTCGTAAGAGAGGTAAGCGCTTGGATCTAAGTCCGGGTCACGGACACAGTTGAATGAATTCCGGGGAGGAGGTATTTATCCACTTTTAATGAAGGATATGTCTACCTGAGAAAAAGTCAGACTGAGTGATATTATTTCCATAAAGAGTACTGGTTTTCATACGTTTTAAAAATGTTAACATAAATTCTCGGTATGGAAATTCATTCTGGAATTTTCATAGAGCAGACATTAGGTGGATTTTAAATGTCAGTTGTTTTTCCCATCTCATTTACTCACCACGAATAACTCATTATTATATACATAAATATTCACATACATAAGGAAACAACAAAGCTAAAGAGTCAGTTTATGGTCTCTGGATTTCACATTCATTTTCATAGACATGCTTCCTGAAAATGAGCCACGCTCTAAAGACATCAGGTGAGGTCTGGGAATCCCGGAAAACACGAATGTCTGAACTGTCTACTTTTTCTAGTTATTTTTGATATCGTTATGGTCACATCAAGTGTCTTTAAATGTATCCGGACTATCCAGACCGATTTAGCTTACATGTGGAAAAGATAAATTCAACTGTAACCTGAGGTCTAGAGCAGATACCGAACAAGCGGAGGGAAGCATGCTGTAGCGGGACTCAGAGGAATGGAATTTGATGGCTTGTCTGACTTCCGCGGAGTAAGTAGAAATTGTTCCGGTCAAATTTAAGGTCCAAATAGGATATCTACACATGAAAAGGTGAACATTCTACATTAAACAAGGATGCGTTGATTCATGGGAGAACACTTGGGATATCTTGTTCTCCCCTAACCGTACAAGGTAGTACTCTGTGAGTGGTTATGAGAAATAATTTCATGAATTCAGCCTTCCACTGGGCCTCACTTTTACACTCTTGAAAGCTACATGAGTAACTGCTTTCAATGTAAACGGACTAGAATTAGGGTGGCTGAAGGGATAAAGAGGTGAGACCCACCTTTATGTTGCCTATGGGAGGCTCATTTTTGTCCTAAGGACACACTTAAACTGAAAGTGAAGGGATGGAAAAAGATACTTTATGCAAGTTAAAGAGAGCAAAGAGGTAGACCCGCAATACTTATATAAGATAAACTGGACAGGAAACGAAGTGATGGGAACATCAAGGACACTATGTCGACATGAAGGAATCAGTCCGAGGAGATGGCAATAACAACTGGGTAAGTGACTGTGCACGCAACACAGGAGGACTTAAATGGGTAAAGAAAAATTTATGCAGAAGTATGTCCGTATTTGGCACTTACTTACAGAACTAAAGGGAGCAGTAGATAGCAGGAAAATAATACTATGAGATTTTTAACACTCATTCCATCAATGGTTAGATCACCCAGAGGGAAAATAAATAAGGAAACTGTGGCATTCTATGACACAGTAGTCCAGAGAGACTTAAAAGATTTATACCAGAACATGACAGCCGAAAGCAGCAGGATACACATTCTTCTCAGGAACACTTGGAATGTTCTTCAGTAGAGATCACAAATTAGGACAGGAAAATGTCTCAATAAATTTAAGAAGACTGGAATTGTATTAAGCATCTTTTCCGACCAAAAGTGTATGAAACTAGGAATGAATGACATGAAGAAAACCAGAGAAAACACAAACTGGAGAAGCTAAACCTCATAATTGTAAATAATCAGTGATTCAATGAGGAAACCAAAGAAGAAAACAAACAATGTATGGAAGCAAATAAGACAGGAACCCAATGGATCAAAGTATGTAAAATGGACCTAGAGTGATTCTAGGAGTTACGTACATAGCAATGGAGGCCTCCACCCAGAAAGAAAGACAATCCCGAACGAACAAAATCCTTTCACTATGAAAGGAACTAGGAAAAGAAGTACAAACCGGTCTAGGTTCCCATTCTTGAGTCACCATAGCACGGGAAAGAAGAGCAGAGTCTGTTCAGTCAGACTGTCTCGGTGTGTTCCCATCATCTCTCTGAATTTGGGCAAAGGCAGCTGTGAGGATGTCAGTTTCTCTGTGTGTGTGATGATGGGGATACTAAAGAAGCTAGCTCAGAGATTCTGGGGAGTGCAAAGTGCTTGCCAAAGTACCTTGTGTATAGGGTTCAACAAATCTTTGGATATAGGTTTCTACAGGCCTACCAGTGTTATATATGTAATTCAGGAAAACACACTAAAAAAGAGTACACATATTAAGTCAAAAAAGAATAACGAATCAATTTGTTTCACATGTCGTAGGGAAAAGGAGTTGCCATGGCCAGGGTGCTCGCCTGACCGCGAACTCCCTGCCCACGGCGCAAACGCCGTGCTGTCTCCTGAGAGCCAGCCTGCATTGTGACCTCAGCCCCGTTTACTGCGCATGTGCAGCTCGGGGAATTGTTGACAAGAGGGTCCCTATCGTCTGAGTTGCTGAGTAGGGACCTCGCCCGAGTGCTCTCTGCCGCTTGTGGATCTCAGAGCAGCTCCGTGCAGCTGCAGCGGATGTAATCTCAGCACTCGATCGACCTGCTGCCACCGAAGTAAAACTGGGTTGGAACAGCGGAGCCTCGCTGTTTTCCAGTCTCACCAAATCCAGTAGGAAATACTCTGGGACTCCTGTGCTACAACGTCTTCTCAAGTTCATAGTAGGTGTGATGGTAGCAGAGTTGTAAAATTTTAATTGTCCTGAGGTTTTGACTTCTCATGCTGATTAAAAACACCGCCACTGCCATGTTCTCTGAAAGTACTCGTAAGAGAGGTAAGCGCTTGGATCTAAGTCCGGGTCACGGACACAGTTGAATGAATTCCGGGGAGGAGGTATTTATCCACTTTTAATGAAGGATATGTCTACCTGAGAAAAAGTCAGACTGAGTGATATTATTTCCATAAAGAGTACTGGTTTTCATACGTTTTAAAAATGTTAACATAAATTCTCGGTATGGAATGCATTCTGGAATTTTCATAGAGCAGACATTAGGTGGATTTTAAATGTCAGTTGTTTTTCCCATCTCATTTACTCACCACGAATAACTCTTTATTACATATATAAATATTCACGTACATAAGGAAACAGCAAAGCTAAAGAGTCAGTTTATGGTCTCTGGATTTCACATTCATTTTCATAGACATGCTTCCTGAAAATGAGCCACGCTCTAAAGACATCAGGTGAGGTCTGGGAATCCCGGAAAACACGAATGTCTGAACTGTCTACTTTTTCTAGTTATTTTTGATATCGTTATGGTCACACCAAGTGTCTTTAAATGTATCCGGACTATCCAGACCGATTTAGCTTACATGTGGGAAAGATAAATTCAACTGTAACCTGATCTTTAGAGCAGATACCGAACAAGCGGAGGGAAGCATGCTGTAGCGGGACTCAGAGGAATGGAATTTGATGGCTTGTCTGACTTCCGAGGAGTAAGTAGAAATTGTTCCGGTCAAATTTAAGGTCCAAATAGGATATCTACACATGAAAAGGTGAACATTCTACATTAAACAAGGATGCGTTGATTCATGGGAGAACACTTGGGATATCTTGTTCTCCCCTAACCGTACAAGGTAGTACTCTGTGAGTGGTTATGAGAAATAATTTCATGAATTCAGCCTTCCACTGGGCCTCACTTTTACACTCTTGAAAGCTACATGAGTAACTGCTTTCAATGTAAACGGACTAGAATTAGGGTGGCTGAAGGGATAAAGAGGTGAGACCCACCTTTATGTTGCCTATGGGAGGCTCATTTTTGTCCTAAGGACACACTTAAACTGAAAGTGAAGGGATGGAAAAAGATACTTTATGCAAGTTAAAGAGAGCAAAGAGGTGGACCCGCAATACTTATATAAGATAAACTGGACAGGAAACGAAGTGATGGGAACATCAAGGACACTATGTCGACATGAAGGAATCAGTCCGAGGAGATGGCAATAACAACTGGGTAAGTGACTGTGCACGCAACACAGGAGGACTTAAATGGGTAAAGAAAAATTTATGCAGAAGTATGTCCGTATTTGGCACTTACTTACAGAACTAAAGGGAGCAGTAGATAGCAGGAAAATAATACTATGAGATTTTTAACACTCATTCCATCAATGGTTAGATCACCCAGAGGGAAAATAAATAAGGAAACTGTGGCATTCTATGACACAGTAGTCCAGAGAGACTTAAAAGATTTATACCAGAACATGACAGCCGAAAGCAGCAGGATACACATTCTTCTCAGGAACACTTGGAATGTTCTTCAGTAGAGATCACAAATTAGGACAGGAAAATGTCTCAATAAATTTAAGAAGACTGGAATTGTATTAAGCATCTTTTCCGACCAAAAGTGTATGAAACTAGGAATGAATGACATGAAGAAAACCAGAGAAAACACAAACTGGAGAAGCTAAACCTCATAATTGTAAATAATCAGTGATTCAATGAGGAAACCAAAGAAGAAAACAAACAATGTATGGAAGCAAATAAGACAGGAACCCAATGGATCAAAGTATGTAAAATGGACCTAGAGTGATTCTAGGAGTTACGTACATAGCAATGGAGGCCTCCACCCAGAAAGAAAGACAATCCCGAACGAACAAAATCCTTTCACTATGAAAGGAACTAGGAAAAGAAGTACAAACCGGTCTAGGTTCCCATTCTTGAGTCACCATAGCACGGGAAAGAAGAGCAGAGTCTGTTCAGTCAGACTGTCTCGGTGTGTTCCCATCATCTCTCTGAATTTGGGCAAAGGCAGCTGTGAGGATGTCAGTTTCTCTGTGTGTGTGATGATGGGGATACTAAAGAAGCTAGCTCAGAGATTCTGGGGAGTGCAAAGTGCTTGCCAAAGTACCTTGTGTATAGGGTTCAACAAATCTTTGGATATAGGTTTCTACAGGCCTACCAGTGTTATATATGTAATTCAGGAAAACACACTAAAAAAGAGTACACATATTAAGTCAAAAAAGAATAACGAATCAATTTGTTTCACATGTCGTAGGGAAAAGGAGTTGCCATGGCCAGGGTGCTCGCCTGACCGCGAACTCCCTGCCCACGGCGCAAACGCCGTGCTGTCTCCTGAGAGCCAGCCTGCATTGTGACCTCAGCCCCGTTTACTGCGCATGCGCAGCTCGGGGAATTGTTGACAAGAGGGTCCCTATCGTCTGAGTTGCTGAGTAGGGACCTCGCCCGAGTGCTCTCTGCCGCTTGTGGATCTCAGAGCAGCTCCGTGCAGCTGCAGCGGATGTAATCTCAGCACTCGATCGACCTGCTGCCACCAAAGTAAAACTGGGTTGGAACAGCGGAGCCTCGCTGTTTTCCAGTCTCACCAAATCCAGTAGGAAATACGCTGGGACTCCTGTGCTACAACGTCTTCTCAAGCTCATAGTAGGTGTGATGGTAGCAGAGTTGTAAAATTTGAATTGTCCTGAGGTTTTGACTTCTCATGCTGATTAAAAACACCGCCACTGCCATGTTCTCTGAAAGTACTCGTAAGAGAGGTAAGCGCTTGGATCTAAGTCCGGGTCACGGACACAGTTGAATGAATTCCGGGGAGGAGGTATTTATCCACTTTTAATGACGGATATGTCTACCTGAGAAAAGTCAGACTGAGTGATATTATTTCCATAAAGAGTACTGGTTTTCATACGTTTTAAAAATGTTAACATAAATTCTCGGTATGGAATGCATTCTGGAATTTTCATAGAGCAGACATTAGGTGGATTTTAAATGTCAGTTGTTTTTCCCATCTCATTTACTCACCACGAATAACTCTTTATTATATATATAAATATTCACATACATAAGGAAACAACAAAGCTACAGAGTCAGTTTATGGTCTCTGGATTTCACATTCATTTTCATAGACATGCTTCCTGAAAATGAGCCACGCTCTAAAGACATCAGGTGAGGTCTGGGAATCCCGGAAAACACGAATGTCTGAACTGTCTACTTTTTCTAGTTATTTTTGATATCGTTATGATCACATCAAGTGTCTTTAAATGTATCCGGACTATCCAGACCGATTTAGCTTACATGTGGAAAAGATAAATTCAACTGTAAAATGATCTTTAGAGCAGATACCGAACAAGCGGAGGGAAGCATGCTCTAGCGGGACTCAGAGGAATGGAATTTGATGGCTTGTCTGACTTCGGAGGAGTAAGTAGAAATTGTTCCGGTCAAATTTTAGGTCCAAATAGGATATCTACACATGAAAAGGTGAACATTCTACATAAAACAAGGATGCGATGATTCATAGGAGAACACTAGGGATATCTTGTTCCCCCCTAACCGTACAAGGTAGTACTCTGTGAGTGGGTATGAGAAATAATTTCATGAATTCAGCCTTCCACTGGGCCTCACTTTTACACTCTTGAAAGCTACATGAGTAACTGCTTTCAATGTAAACGGACTAGAATTAGGGTGGCTGAAGGGATAAAGAGGTGAGACCCACCTTTATGTTGCCTATGGGAGGCTCATTTTTGACCTAAGGACACACATAAACTGAAAGTGAAGGGATGGAAAAAGATACTTTATTCAAGTTAAAGAGAGCAAAGAGCAGGACCCGCAATACTTATATAAGATAAACTGGACAGGAAACGAAGTGATGGGAACATCAAGGACACTATGGCGATATGAAGGAATCAGTCTGAGGAGATGGCAATAACAACTGGGTAAGTGACTGTGCACGCAACACAGGAGGACTTAAATGGGTAAAGAAAAATTTATGCACAAGTATGTCCGTATTTGGCACTTACTTACAGAACTAAAGGGAGCAGTAGATAGCAGGAAAATAATACTATGAGATTTTTAACACTCATTCCATCAATGGTTAGATCACCCAGAGGGAAAATAAATAAGGAAACTGTGGCATTCTATGACACAGTAGTCCAGAGAGACTTAAAAGATTTATACCAGAACATGACAGCCGAAAGCAGCAGGATACACATTCTTCTCAGGAACACTTGGAATGTTCTTCAGTAGAGATCACAAATTAGGACAGGAAAATGTCTCAATAAATTTAAGAAGACTGGAATTGTATTAAGCATCTTTTCCGACCAAGAGTGTATGAAACTAGGAATGAATGACATAAAGAAAACCAGAGAAAACACAAACAGGAGAAGCTAAACCTCATAATTGTAAATAATCAGTGATTCAATGAGGAAACCAAAGAAGAAAACAAACAATGTATGGAAGCAAATAAGACAGGAACCCAATGGATCAAAGTATGTAAAATGGACCTAGAGTGATTCTAGGAGTTACGTACATAGCAATGGAGGCCTCCATCCAGAAAGAAAGACAATCCCGAACGAACAATATCCTTTCACTATGAAAGGAACTAGGAAAAGAAGTACAAACCGGTCTAGGTTCCCATTCTTGAGTCACCATAGCACGGGGAAGAAGAGCAGAGTCTGTTCAGTCAGACTGTCTCGGTGTGTTCCCATCATCTCTCTGAATTTGGGCAAAGGCAGCTGTGAGGATGTCAGTTTCTCTGTGTGTGTGATGATGGGGATACTAAAGAAGCTAGCTCAGAGATTCTGGGGAGTGCAAAGTGCTTGCCAAAGTACCTTGTGTATAGGGTTCAACAAATCTTTGGATGAAGGTTTCTACAGGCCTACCAGTGTTATATATGTAATTCAGGAAAACACACTAAAAAAGAGTACACATATTAAGTCAAAAAAGAATAACGAATCAATTTGTTTCACATGTCGTAGGGAAAAGGAGTTGCCATGGCCAGGGTGCTCGCCTGACCGCGAACTCCCTGCCCACGGCGCAAACGCCGTGCTGTCTCCTGAGAGCCAGCCTGCATTGTGACCTCAGCCCCGTTTACTGCGCATGTGCAGCTCGGGGAATTGTTGAAAAGAGGGTCCCTATCGTCTGAGTTGCTGAGTAGGGACCTCGCCCGAGTGCTCTCTGCCGCTTGTGGATCTCAGAGCAGCTCCGTGCAGCTGCAGCGGATGTAATCTCAGCACTCGATCGACCTGCTGCCACCAAAGTAAAACTGGGTTGGAACAGCGGAGCCTCGCTGTTTTCCAGTCTCACCAAATCCAGTAGGAAATACGCTGGGACTCCTGTGCTACAACGTCTTCTCAAGTTCATAGTAGGTGTGATGGTAGCAGAGTTGTAAAATTTGAATTGTCCTGAGGTTTTGACTTCTCATGCTGATTAAAAACACCGCCACTGCCATGTTCTCTGAAAGTACTCGTAAGAGAGGTAAGCGCTTGGATCTAAGTCCGGGTCACGGACACAGTTGAATGAATTCCGGGGAGGAGGTATTTATCCACTTTTAATGAAGGATATGTCTACCTGAGAAAAAGTCAGACTGAGTGATATTATTTCCATAAAGAGTACTGGTTTTCATACGTTTTAAAAATGTTAACATAAATTCTCGGTATGGAAATTCATTCTGGAATTTTCATAGAGCAGACATTAGGTGGATTTTAAATGTCAGTTGTTTTTCCCATCTCATTTACTCACCACGAATAACTCATTATTATATACATAAATATTCACATACATAAGGAAACAACAAAGCTAAAGAGTCAGTTTATGGTCTCTGGATTTCACATTCATTTTCATAGACATGCTTCCTGAAAATGAGCCACGCTCTAAAGACATCAGGTGAGGTCTGGGAATCCCGGAAAACACGAATGTCTGAACTGTCTACTTTTTCTAGTTATTTTTGATATCGTTATGGTCACATCAAGTGTCTTTAAATGTATCCGGACTATCCAGACCGATTTAGCTTACATGTGGAAAAGATAAATTCAACTGTAACCTGAGGTCTAGAGCAGATACCGAACAAGCGGAGGGAAGCATGCTGTAGCGGGACTCAGAGGAATGGAATTTGATGGCTTGTCTGACTTCCGCGGAGTAAGTAGAAATTGTTCCGGTCAAATTTAAGGTCCAAATAGGATATCTACACATGAAAAGGTGAACATTCTACATTAAACAAGGATGCGTTGATTCATGGGAGAACACTTGGGATATCTTGTTCTCCCCTAACCGTACAAGGTAGTACTCTGTGAGTGGTTATGAGAAATAATTTCATGAATTCAGCCTTCCACTGGGCCTCACTTTTACACTCTTGAAAGCTACATGAGTAACTGCTTTCAATGTAAACGGACTAGAATTAGGGTGGCTGAAGGGATAAAGAGGTGAGACCCACCTTTATGTTGCCTATGGGAGGCTCATTTTTGTCCTAAGGACACACTTAAACTGAAAGTGAAGGGATGGAAAAAGATACTTTATGCAAGTTAAAGAGAGCAAAGAGGTAGACCCGCAATACTTATATAAGATAAACTGGACAGGAAACGAAGTGATGGGAACATCAAGGACACTATGTCGACATGAAGGAATCAGTCCGAGGAGATGGCAATAACAACTGGGTAAGTGACTGTGCACGCAACACAGGAGGACTTAAATGGGTAAAGAAAAATTTATGCAGAAGTATGTCCGTATTTGGCACTTACTTACAGAACTAAAGGGAGCAGTAGATAGCAGGAAAATAATACTATGAGATTTTTAACACTCATTCCATCAATGGTTAGATCACCCAGAGGGAAAATAAATAAGGAAACTGTGGCATTCTATGACACAGTAGTCCAGAGAGACTTAAAAGATTTATACCAGAACATGACAGCCGAAAGCAGCAGGATACACATTCTTCTCAGGAACACTTGGAATGTTCTTCAGTAGAGATCACAAATTAGGACAGGAAAATGTCTCAATAAATTTAAGAAGACTGGAATTGTATTAAGCATCTTTTCCGACCAAAAGTGTATGAAACTAGGAATGAATGACATGAAGAAAACCAGAGAAAACACAAACTGGAGAAGCTAAACCTCATAATTGTAAATAATCAGTGATTCAATGAGGAAACCAAAGAAGAAAACAAACAATGTATGGAAGCAAATAAGACAGGAACCCAATGGATCAAAGTATGTAAAATGGACCTAGAGTGATTCTAGGAGTTACGTACATAGCAATGGAGGCCTCCACCCAGAAAGAAAGACAATCCCGAACGAACAAAATCCTTTCACTATGAAAGGAACTAGGAAAAGAAGTACAAACCGGTCTAGGTTCCCATTCTTGAGTCACCATAGCACGGGAAAGAAGAGCAGAGTCTGTTCAGTCAGACTGTCTCGGTGTGTTCCCATCATCTCTCTGAATTTGGGCAAAGGCAGCTGTGAGGATGTCAGTTTCTCTGTGTGTGTGATGATGGGGATACTAAAGAAGCTAGCTCAGAGATTCTGGGGAGTGCAAAGTGCTTGCCAAAGTACCTTGTGTATAGGGTTCAACAAATCTTTGGATATAGGTTTCTACAGGCCTACCAGTGTTATATATGTAATTCAGGAAAACACACTAAAAAAGAGTACACATATTAAGTCAAAAAAGAATAACGAATCAATTTGTTTCACATGTCGTAGGGAAAAGGAGTTGCCATGGCCAGGGTGCTCGCCTGACCGCGAACTCCCTGCCCACGGCGCAAACGCCGTGCTGTCTCCTGAGAGCCAGCCTGCATTGTGACCTCAGCCCCGTTTACTGCGCATGTGCAGCTCGGGGAATTGTTGACAAGAGGGTCCCTATCGTCTGAGTTGCTGAGTAGGGACCTCGCCCGAGTGCTCTCTGCCGCTTGTGGATCTCAGAGCAGCTCCGTGCAGCTGCAGCGGATGTAATCTCAGCACTCGATCGACCTGCTGCCACCGAAGTAAAACTGGGTTGGAACAGCGGAGCCTCGCTGTTTTCCAGTCTCACCAAATCCAGTAGGAAATACTCTGGGACTCCTGTGCTACAACGTCTTCTCAAGTTCATAGTAGGTGTGATGGTAGCAGAGTTGTAAAATTTGAATTGTCCTGAGGTTTTGACTTCTCATGCTGATTAAAAACACCGCCACTGCCATGTTCTCTGAAAGTACTCGTAAGAGAGGTAAGCGCTTGGATCTAAGTCCGGGTCACGGACACAGTTGAATGAATTCCGGGGAGGAGGTATTTATCCACTTTTAATGAAGGATATGTCTACCTGAGAAAAAGTCAGACTGAGTGATATTATTTCCATAAAGAGTACTGGTTTTCATACGTTTTAAAAATGTTAACATAAATTCTCGGTATGGAATGCATTCTGGAATTTTCATAGAGCAGACATTAGGTGGATTTTAAATGTCAGTTGTTTTTCCCATCTCATTTACTCACCACGAATAACTCTTTATTACATATATAAATATTCACGTACATAAGGAAACAGCAAAGCTAAAGAGTCAGTTTATGGTCTCTGGATTTCACATTCATTTTCATAGACATGCTTCCTGAAAATGAGCCACGCTCTAAAGACATCAGGTGAGGTCTGGGAATCCCGGAAAACACGAATGTCTGAACTGTCTACTTTTTCTAGTTATTTTTGATATCGTTATGGTCACACCAAGTGTCTTTAAATGTATCCGGACTATCCAGACCGATTTAGCTTACATGTGGGAAAGATAAATTCAACTGTAACCTGATCTTTAGAGCAGATACCGAACAAGCGGAGGGAAGCATGCTGTAGCGGGACTCAGAGGAATGGAATTTGATGGCTTGTCTGACTTCCGAGGAGTAAGTAGAAATTGTTCCGGTCAAATTTAAGGTCCAAATAGGATATCTACACATGAAAAGGTGAACATTCTACATTAAACAAGGATGCGTTGATTCATGGGAGAACACTTGGGATATCTTGTTCTCCCCTAACCGTACAAGGTAGTACTCTGTGAGTGGTTATGAGAAATAATTTCATGAATTCAGCCTTCCACTGGGCCTCACTTTTACACTCTTGAAAGCTACATGAGTAACTGCTTTCAATGTAAACGGACTAGAATTAGGGTGGCTGAAGGGATAAAGAGGTGAGACCCACCTTTATGTTGCCTATGGGAGGCTCATTTTTGTCCTAAGGACACACTTAAACTGAAAGTGAAGGGATGGAAAAAGATACTTTATGCAAGTTAAAGAGAGCAAAGAGGTGGACCCGCAATACTTATATAAGATAAACTGGACAGGAAACGAAGTGATGGGAACATCAAGGACACTATGTCGACATGAAGGAATCAGTCCGAGGAGATGGCAATAACAACTGGGTAAGTGACTGTGCACGCAACACAGGAGGACTTAAATGGGTAAAGAAAAATTTATGCAGAAGTATGTCCGTATTTGGCACTTACTTACAGAACTAAAGGGAGCAGTAGATAGCAGGAAAATAATACTATGAGATTTTTAACACTCATTCCATCAATGGTTAGATCACCCAGAGGGAAAATAAATAAGGAAACTGTGGCATTCTATGACACAGTAGTCCAGAGAGACTTAAAAGATTTATACCAGAACATGACAGCCGAAAGCAGCAGGATACACATTCTTCTCAGGAACACTTGGAATGTTCTTCAGTAGAGATCACAAATTAGGACAGGAAAATGTCTCAATAAATTTAAGAAGACTGGAATTGTATTAAGCATCTTTTCCGACCAAAAGTGTATGAAACTAGGAATGAATGACATGAAGAAAACCAGAGAAAACACAAACTGGAGAAGCTAAACCTCATAATTGTAAATAATCAGTGATTCAATGAGGAAACCAAAGAAGAAAACAAACAATGTATGGAAGCAAATAAGACAGGAACCCAATGGATCAAAGTATGTAAAATGGACCTAGAGTGATTCTAGGAGTTACGTACATAGCAATGGAGGCCTCCACCCAGAAAGAAAGACAATCCCGAACGAACAAAATCCTTTCACTATGAAAGGAACTAGGAAAAGAAGTACAAACCGGTCTAGGTTCCCATTCTTGAGTCACCATAGCACGGGAAAGAAGAGCAGAGTCTGTTCAGTCAGACTGTCTCGGTGTGTTCCCATCATCTCTCTGAATTTGGGCAAAGGCAGCTGTGAGGATGTCAGTTTCTCTGTGTGTGTGATGATGGGGATACTAAAGAAGCTAGCTCAGAGATTCTGGGGAGTGCAAAGTGCTTGCCAAAGTACCTTGTGTATAGGGTTCAACAAATCTTTGGATATAGGTTTCTACAGGCCTACCAGTGTTATATATGTAATTCAGGAAAACACACTAAAAAAGAGTACACATATTAAGTCAAAAAAGAATAACGAATCAATTTGTTTCACATGTCGTAGGGAAAAGGAGTTGCCATGGCCAGGGTGCTCGCCTGACCGCGAACTCCCTGCCCACGGCGCAAACGCCGTGCTGTCTCCTGAGAGCCAGCCTGCATTGTGACCTCAGCCCCGTTTACTGCGCATGTGCAGCTCGGGGAATTGTTGACAAGAGGGTCCCTATCGTCTGAGTTGCTGAGTAGGGACCTCGCCCGAGTGCTCTCTGCCGCTTGTGGATCTCAGAGCAGCTCCGTGCAGCTGCAGCGGATGTAATCTCAGCACTCGATCGACCTGCTGCCACCAAAGTAAAACTGGGTTGGAACAGCGGAGCCTCGCTGTTTTCCAGTCTCACCAAATCCAGTAGGAAATACTCTGGGACTCCTGTGCTACAACGTCTTCTCAAGTTCATAGTAGGTGTGATGGTAGCAGAGTTGTAAAATTTGAATTGTCCTGAGGTTTTGACTTCTCATGCTGATTAAAAACACCGCCACTGCCATGTTCTCTGAAAGTACTCGTAAGAGAGGTAAGCGCTTGGATCTAAGTCCGGGTCACGGACACAGTTGAATGAATTCCGGGGAGGAGGTATTTATCCACTTTTAATGAAGGATATGTCTACCTGAGAAAAAGTCAGACTGAGTGATATTATTTCCATAAAGAGTACTGGTTTTCATACGTTTTAAAAATGTTAACATAAATTCTCGGTATGGAATGCATTCTGGAATTTTCATAGAGCAGACATTAGGTGGATTTTAAATGTCAGTTGTTTTTCCCATCTCATTTACTCACCACGAATAACTCTTTATTACATATATAAATATTCACGTACATAAGGAAACAGCAAAGCTAAAGAGTCAGTTTATGGTCTCTGGATTTCACATTCATTTTCATAGACATGCTTCCTGAAAATGAGCCACGCTCTAAAGACATCAGGTGAGGTCTGGGAATCCCGGAAAACACGAATGTCTGAACTGTCTACTTTTTCTAGTTATTTTTGATATCGTTATGGTCACACCAAGTGTCTTTAAATGTATCCGGACTATCCAGACCGATTTAGCTTACATGTGGGAAAGATAAATTCAACTGTAACTTGATCTTTAGAGCAGATACCGAACAACCGGAGGGAAGCATGCTCTAGCGGGACTCAGAGGAATGGAATTTGATTGCTTGTCTGACTTCGGAGGAGTAAGTAGAAATTGTTCCGGTCAAATTTTAGGTCCAAATAGGATATCTACACATGAAAAGGTGAACATTCTACATAAAACAAGGATGCGATGATTCATGGGAGAACACTTGGGATATCTTGTTCCCCCCTAACCGTACAAGGTAGTTCTCTGTGAGTGGGTATGAGAAATAATTTCATGAATTCAGCCTTCCACTGGGCCTCACTTTTACACTCTTGAAAGCTACATGAGTAACTGCATTCAATGTAAACGGACTAGAATTAGGGTGGCTGAAGGGATAAAGAGGTGAGACCCACCTTTATGTTGCCTATGGGAGGCTCATTTTTGTCCTAAGGACACACTTAAACTGAAAGTGAAGGGATGGAAAAAGATACTTTATGCAAGTTAAAGAGAGCAAAGGGCAGGACCCACAATACTTATATAAGATAAACTGGACAGGAAACGAAGTGATGGGAACATCAAGGACACTATGGCGATATGAAGGAATCAGTCCGAGGAGATGGCAATAACAACTGGGTAAGTGACTGTGCACGCAACACAGGAGGACTTAAATGGGTAAAGAAAAATTTATGCAGAAGTATGTCCGTATTTGGCACTTACTTACAGAACTAAAGGGAGCAGTAGATAGCAGGAAAATAATACTATGAGATTTTTAACACTCATTCCATCAATGGTTAGATCACCCAGAGGGAAAATAAATAAGGAAACTGTGGCATTCTATGACACAGTAGTCCAGAGAGACTTAAAAGATTTACACCAGAACATGACAGCCGAAAGCAGCAGGATACACATTCTTCTCAGGAACACTTGGAATGTTCTTCAGTAGAGATCACAAATTAGGACAGGAAAATGTCTCAATAAATTTAAGAAGACTGGAATTGTATTAAGCATCTTTTCCGACCAAAAGTGTATGAAACTAGGAATGAATGACATAAAGAAAACCAGAGAAAACACAAACAGGAGAAGCTAAACCTCATAATTGTAAATAATCAGTGATTCAATGAGGAAACCAAAGAAGAAAACAAACAATGTATGGAAGCAAATAAGACAGGAACCCAATGGATCAAAGTATGTAAAATGGACCTAGAGTGATTCTAGGAGTTACGTACATAGCAATGGAGGCCTCCATCCATAAAGAAAGACAATCCCGAACGAACAATATCCTTTCACTATGAAAGGAACTAGGAAAAGAAGTACAAACCGGTCTAGGTTCCCATTCTTGAGTCACCATAGCACGGGGAAGAAGAGCAGAGTCTGTTCAGTCAGACTGTCTCGGTGTGTTCCCATCATCTCTCTGAATTTGGGCAAAGGCAGCTGTGAGGATGTCAGTTTCTCTGTGTGTGTGATGATGGGGATACTAAAGAAGCTAGCTCAGAGATTCTGGGGAGTGCAAAGTGCTTGCCAAAGTACCTTGTGTATAGGGTTCAACAAATCTTTGGATGAAGGTTTCTACAGGCCTACCAGTGTTATATATGTAATTCAGGAAAACACACTAAAAAACAGTACACATATTAAGTCAAAAAAGAATAACGAATCAATTTGTTTCACATGTCGTAGGGAAAAGGAGTTGCCATGGCCAGGGTGCTCGAATGACCGCGAACTCCCTGCCCACGGCGCAAACGCCGTGCTGTCTCCTGAGAGCCAGCCTGCATTATGACCTCAGCCCCGTTTACTGCGCATGTGCAGCTCGGGGAATTGTTGACAAGAGGGTCCCTATCGTCTGAGTTGCTGAGTAGGGACCTCGCCCGAGTGCTCTCTGCCGCTTGTGGATCTCAGAGCAGCTCCGTGCAGCTGCAGCGGATGTAATCTCAGCACTCGATCGACCTGCTGCCACCGAAGTAAAACTGGGTTGGAACAGCGGAGCCTCGCTGTTTTCCAGTCTCACCAAATCCAGTAGGAAATACGCTGGGACTCCTGTGCTACAACGTCTTCTCAAGTTCATAGTAGGTGTGATGGTAGCAGAGTTGTAAAATTTGAATTGTCCTGAGGTTTTGACTTCTCATGCTGATTAAAAACACCGCCACTGCCATGTTCACTGAAAGTACTCGTAAGAGAGGTAAGCGCTTGGATCTAAGTCCGGGTCACGGACACAGTTGAATGAATTCCTGGGAGGAGGTATTTATCCACTTTTAATGAAGGATATGTCTACCTGAGAAAAAGTCAGACTGAGTGATATTATTTCCATAAAGAGTACTGGTTTTCATACGTTTTAAAAATGTTAACATAAATTCTCGGTATGGAATGCATTCTGGAATTTTCATAGAGCAGACATTAGGTGGATTTTAAATGTCAGTTGTTTTTCCCATCTCATTTACTTACCACGAATAACTCTTTATTATATATATAAATATTCACGTACATAAGGAAACAGCAAAGCTAAAGAGTCAGTTTATGGTCTCTGGATTTCACATTCATTTTCATAGACATGCTTCCTGAAAATGAGCCACGCTCTAAAGACATCAGGTGAGGTCTGGGAATCCCGGAAAACACGAATGTCTGAACTGTCTACTTTTTCTAGTTATTTTTGATATCGTTATGGTCACACCAAGTGTCTTTAAATGTATCCGGACTATCCAGACCGATTTAGCTTACATGTGGAAAAGATAAATTCAACTGTAACCTGATCTTTAGAGCAGATACCGAAAAAGCGGAGGGAAGCATGCTCTAGCGGGACTCAGAGGAATGGAATTTGATTGCTTGTCTGACTTCGGAGGAGTAACTAGAAATCGTTCCCGTCAAATTTTAGGTCCAAATAGGATATCTACACATGAAAAGGTGAACATTCTACATAAAACAAGGATGCGATGATTCATGGGAGAACACTTGGGATATCTTGTTCCCCCCTAACCGTACAAGGTAGTACTCTGTGAGTGGGTATGAGAAATAATTTCATGAATTCAGCCTTCCACTGGGCCTCACTTTTACACTCTTGAAAGCTACATGAGTAACTGCTTTCAATGTAAACGGACTAGAATTAGGGTGGCTGAAGGGATAAAGAGGTGAGACCCACCTTTATGTTGCCTATGGGAGGCTCATTTTTGTCCTAAGGACACACTTAAACTGAAAGTGAAGGGATGGAAAAAGATACTTTATGCAAGTTAAAGAGAGCAAAGGGCAGGACCCGCAATACTTATATAAGATAAACTGGACAGGAAACGAAGTGATGGGAACATCAAGGACACTATGGCGATATGAAGGAATCAGTCCGAGGAGATGGCAATAACAACTGGGTAAGTGACTGTGCACGCAACACAGGAGGACTTAAATGGGTAAAGAAAAATTTATGCAGAAGTATGTCCGTATTTGGCACTTACTTACAGAACTAAAGGGAGCAGTAGATAGCAGGAAAATAATACTATGAGATTTTTAACACTCATTCCATCAATGGTTAGATCACCCAGAGGGAAAATAAATAAGGAAACTGTGGCATTCTATGACACAGTAGTCCAGAGAGACTTAAAAGATTTACACCAGAAAATGACAGCCGAAAGCAGCAGGATACACATTCTTCTCAGGAACACTTGGAATGTTCTTCAGTAGAGATCACAAATTAGGACAGGAAAATGTCTCAATAAATTTAAGAAGACTGGAATTGTATTAAGCATCTTTTCCGACCAAAAGTGTATGAAACTAGGAATGAATGACATGAAGAAAACCAGAGAAAACACAAACTGGAGAAGCTAAACCTCATAATTGTAAATAATCAGTGATTCAATGAGGAAACCAAAGAAGAAAACAAACAATGTATGGAAGCAAATAAGACAGGAACCCAATGGATCAAAGTATGTAAAATGGACCTAGAGTGATTCTAGGAGTTACGTACATAGCAATGGAGGCCTCCACCCAGAAAGAAAGACAATCCCGAACGAACAAAATCCTTTCACTATGAAAGGAACTAGGAAAAGAAGTACAAACCGGTCTAGGTTCCCATTCTTGAGTCACCATAGCACGGGAAAGAAGAGCAGAGTCTGTTCAGTCAGACTGTCTCGGTGTGTTCCCATCATCTCTCTGAATTTGGGCAAAGGCAGCTGTGAGGATGTCAGTTTCTCTGTGTGTGTGATGATGGGGATACTAAAGAAGCTAGCTCAGAGATTCTGGGGAGTGCAAAGTGCTTGCCAAAGTACCTTGTGTATAGGGTTCAACAAATCTTTGGATATAGGTTTCTACAGGCCTACCAGTGTTATATATGTAATTCAGGAAAACACACTAAAAAAGAGTACACATATTAAGTCAAAAAAGAATAACGAATCAATTTGTTTCACATGTCGTAGGGAAAAGGAGTTGCCATGGCCAGGGTGCTCGCCTGACCGCGAACTCCCTGCCCACGGCGCAAACGCCGTGCTGTCTCCTGAGAGCCAGCCTGCATTGTGACCTCAGCCCCGTTTACTGCGCATGTGCAGCTCGGGGAATTGTTGACAAGAGGGTCCCTATCGTCTGAGTTGCTGAGTAGGGACCTCGCCCGAGTGCTCTCTGCCGCTTGTGGATCTCAGAGCAGCTCCGTGCAGCTGCAGCGGATGTAATCTCAGCACTCGATCGACCTGCTGCCACCAAAGTAAAACTGGGTTGGAACAGCGGAGCCTCGCTGTTTTCCAGTCTCACCAAATCCAGTAGGAAATACTCTGGGACTCCTGTGCTACAACGTCTTCTCAAGTTCATAGTAGGTGTGATGGTAGCAGAGTTGTAAAATTTGAATTGTCCTGAGGTTTTGACTTCTCATGCTGATTAAAAACACCGCCACTGCCATGTTCTCTGAAAGTACTCGTAAGAGAGGTAAGCGCTTGGATCTAAGTCCGGGTCACGGACACAGTTGAATGAATTCCGGGGAGGAGGTATTTATCCACTTTTAATGAAGGATATGTCTACCTGAGAAAAAGTCAGACTGAGTGATATTATTTCCATAAAGAGTACTGGTTTTCATACGTTTTAAAAATGTTAACATAAATTCTCGGTATGGAATGCATTCTGGAATTTTCATAGAGCAGACATTAGGTGGATTTTAAATGTCAGTTGTTTTTCCCATCTCATTTACTCACCACGAATAACTCTTTATTACATATATAAATATTCACGTACATAAGGAAACAGCAAAGCTAAAGAGTCAGTTTATGGTCTCTGGATTTCACATTCATTTTCATAGACATGCTTCCTGAAAATGAGCCACGCTCTAAAGACATCAGGTGAGGTCTGGGAATCCCGGAAAACACGAATGTCTGAACTGTCTACTTTTTCTAGTTATTTTTGATATCGTTATGGTCACACCAAGTGTCTTTAAATGTATCCGGACTATCCAGACCGATTTAGCTTACATGTGGGAAAGATAAATTCAACTGTAACTTGATCTTTAGAGCAGATACCGAACAACCGGAGGGAAGCATGCTCTAGCGGGACTCAGAGGAATGGAATTTGATTGCTTGTCTGACTTCGGAGGAGTAAGTAGAAATTGTTCCGGTCAAATTTTAGGTCCAAATAGGATATCTACACATGAAAAGGTGAACATTCTACATAAAACAAGGATGCGATGATTCATGGGAGAACACTTGGGATATCTTGTTCCCCCCTAACCGTACAAGGTAGTACTCTGTGAGTGGGTATGAGAAATAATTTCATGAATTCAGCCTTCCACTGGGCCTCACTTTTACACTCTTGAAAGCTACATGAGTAACTGCATTCAATGTAAACGGACTAGAATTAGGGTGGCTGAAGGGATAAAGAGGTGAGACCCACCTTTATGTTGCCTATGGGAGGCTCATTTTTGTCCTAAGGACACACTTAAACTGAAAGTGAAGGGATGGAAAAAGATACTTTATGCAAGTTAAAGAGAGCAAAGGGCAGGACCCACAATACTTATATAAGATAAACTGGACAGGAAACGAAGTGATGGGAACATCAAGGACACTATGGCGATATGAAGGAATCAGTCCGAGGAGATGGCAATAACAACTGGGTAAGTGACTGTGCACGCAACACAGGAGGACTTAAATGGGTAAAGAAAAATTTATGCAGAAGTATGTCCGTATTTGGCACTTACTTACAGAACTAAAGGGAGCAGTAGATAGCAGGAAAATAATACTATGAGATTTTTAACACTCATTCCATCAATGGTTAGATCACCCAGAGGGAAAATAAATAAGGAAACTGTGGCATTCTATGACACAGTAGTCCAGAGAGACTTAAAAGATTTACACCAGAACATGACAGCCGAAAGCAGCAGGATACACATTCTTCTCAGGAACACTTGGAATGTTCTTCAGTAGAGATCACAAATTAGGACAGGAAAATGTCTCAATAAATTTAAGAAGACTGGAATTGTATTAAGCATCTTTTCCGACCAAAAGTGTATGAAACTAGGAATGAATGACATAAAGAAAACCAGAGAAAACACAAACAGGAGAAGCTAAACCTCATAATTGTAAATAATCAGTGATTCAATGAGGAAACCAAAGAAGAAAACAAACAATGTATGGAAGCAAATAAGACAGGAACCCAATGGATCAAAGTATGTAAAATGGACCTAGAGTGATTCTAGGAGTTACGTACATAGCAATGGAGGCCTCCATCCATAAAGAAAGACAATCCCGAACGAACAATATCCTTTCACTATGAAAGGAACTAGGAAAAGAAGTACAAACCGGTCTAGGTTCCCATTCTTGAGTCACCATAGCACGGGGAAGAAGAGCAGAGTCTGTTCAGTCAGACTGTCTCGGTGTGTTCCCATCATCTCTCTGAATTTGGGCAAAGGCAGCTGTGAGGATGTCAGTTTCTCTGTGTGTGTGATGATGGGGATACTAAAGAAGCTAGCTCAGAGATTCTGGGGAGTGCAAAGTGCTTGCCAAAGTACCTTGTGTATAGGGTTCAACAAATCTTTGGATGAAGGTTTCTACAGGCCTACCAGTGTTATATATGTAATTCAGGAAAACACACTAAAAAACAGTACACATATTAAGTCAAAAAAGAATAACGAATCAATTTGTTTCACATGTCGTAGGGAAAAGGAGTTGCCATGGCCAGGGTGCTCGAATGACCGCGAACTCCCTGCCCACGGCGCAAACGCCGTGCTGTCTCCTGAGAGCCAGCCTGCATTATGACCTCAGCCCCGTTTACTGCGCATGTGCAGCTCGGGGAATTGTTGACAAGAGGGTCCCTATCGTCTGAGTTGCTGAGTAGGGACCTCGCCCGAGTGCTCTCTGCCGCTTGTGGATCTCAGAGCAGCTCCGTGCAGCTGCAGCGGATGTAATCTCAGCACTCGATCGACCTGCTGCCACCGAAGTAAAACTGGGTTGGAACAGCGGAGCCTCGCTGTTTTCCAGTCTCACCAAATCCAGTAGGAAATACGCTGGGACTCCTGTGCTACAACGTCTTCTCAAGTTCATAGTAGGTGTGATGGTAGCAGAGTTGTAAAATTTGAATTGTCCTGAGGTTTTGACTTCTCATGCTGATTAAAAACACCGCCACTGCCATGTTCACTGAAAGTACTCGTAAGAGAGGTAAGCGCTTGGATCTAAGTCCGGGTCACGGACACAGTTGAATGAATTCCTGGGAGGAGGTATTTATCCACTTTTAATGAAGGATATGTCTACCTGAGAAAAAGTCAGACTGAGTGATATTATTTCCATAAAGAGTACTGGTTTTCATACGTTTTAAAAATGTTAACATAAATTCTCGGTATGGAATGCATTCTGGAATTTTCATAGAGCAGACATTAGGTGGATTTTAAATGTCAGTTGTTTTTCCCATCTCATTTACTTACCACGAATAACTCTTTATTATATATATAAATATTCACGTACATAAGGAAACAGCAAAGCTAAAGAGTCAGTTTATGGTCTCTGGATTTCACATTCATTTTCATAGACATGCTTCCTGAAAATGAGCCACGCTCTAAAGACATCAGGTGAGGTCTGGGAATCCCGGAAAACACGAATGTCTGAACTGTCTACTTTTTCTAGTTATTTTTGATATCGTTATGGTCACACCAAGTGTCTTTAAATGTATCCGGACTATCCAGACCGATTTAGCTTACATGTGGAAAAGATAAATTCAACTGTAACCTGATCTTTAGAGCAGATACCGAAAAAGCGGAGGGAAGCATGCTCTAGCGGGACTCAGAGGAATGGAATTTGATTGCTTGTCTGACTTCGGAGGAGTAACTAGAAATCGTTCCCGTCAAATTTTAGGTCCAAATAGGATATCTACACATGAAAAGGTGAACATTCTACATAAAACAAGGATGCGATGATTCATGGGAGAACACTTGGGATATCTTGTTCCCCCCTAACCGTACAAGGTAGTACTCTGTGAGTGGGTATGAGAAATAATTTCATGAATTCAGCCTTCCACTGGGCCTCACTTTTACACTCTTGAAAGCTACATGAGTAACTGCTTTCAATGTAAACGGACTAGAATTAGGGTGGCTGAAGGGATAAAGAGGTGAGACCCACCTTTATGTTGCCTATGGGAGGCTCATTTTTGTCCTAAGGACACACTTAAACTGAAAGTGAAGGGATGGAAAAAGATACTTTATGCAAGTTAAAGAGAGCAAAGGGCAGGACCCGCAATACTTATATAAGATAAACTGGACAGGAAACGAAGTGATGGGAACATCAAGGACACTATGGCGATATGAAGGAATCAGTCCGAGGAGATGGCAATAACAACTGGGTAAGTGACTGTGCACGCAACACAGGAGGACTTAAATGGGTAAAGAAAAATTTATGCAGAAGTATGTCCGTATTTGGCACTTACTTACAGAACTAAAGGGAGCAGTAGATAGCAGGAAAATAATACTATGAGATTTTTAACACTCATTCCATCAATGGTTAGATCACCCAGAGGGAAAATAAATAAGGAAACTGTGGCATTCTATGACACAGTAGTCCAGAGAGACTTAAAAGATTTACACCAGAAAATGACAGCCGAAAGCAGCAGGATACACATTCTTCTCAGGAACACTTGGAATGTTCTTCAGTAGAGATCACAAATTAGGACAGGAAAATGTCTCAATAAATTTAAGAAGACTGGAATTGTATTAAGCATCTTTTCCGACCAAAAGTGTATGAAACTAGGAATGAATGACATGAAGAAAACCAGAGAAAACACAAACAGGAGAAGCTAAACCACATAATTGTAAATAATCAGTGATTCAATGAGGAAACCAAAGAAGAAAACAAACAATGTATGGAAGCAAATAAGACAGGAACCCAATGGATCAAAGTATGTAAAATGGACCTAGAGTGATTCTAGGAGTTACGTACATAGCAATGGAGGCCTCCACCCAGAAAGAAAGACAATCCCGAACGAACAAAATCCTTTCACTATGAAAGGAACTAGGAAAAGAAGTACAAACCGGTCTAGGTTCCCATTCTTGAGTCACCATAGCACGGGGAAGAAGAGCAGAGTCTGTTCAGTCAGACTGTCTCGGTGTGTTCCCATCATCTCTCTGAATTTGGGCAAAGGCAGCTGTGAGGATGTCAATTTCTCTTTGTGTGTGATGATGGGGATACTAAAGAAGCTAGCTCAGAGATTCTGGGGAGTGCAAAGTGCTTGCCAAAGTACCTTGTGTATAGGGTTCAACAAATCTTTGGATGAAGGTTTCTACAGGCCTACCAGTGTTATATATGTAATTCAGGAAAACACACTAAAAAATAGTACACATATTAAGTCAAAAAAGAATAACGAATCAATTTGTTTCACATGTCGTAGGGAAAAGGAGTTGCCATGGCCAGGGTGCTCGAATGACCGCGAACTCC
This sequence comes from Manis pentadactyla, assembly GCF_030020395.1. Classification (NCBI taxonomy): domain Eukaryota; kingdom Metazoa; phylum Chordata; class Mammalia; order Pholidota; family Manidae; genus Manis; species Manis pentadactyla. The sequence goes on from NC_080019.1 coordinate 32,550,290, forward strand.
CTGCCCACGGCGCAAACGCCGTGCTTTTACACTCTTGAAAGCTACATGAGTAACTGCTTTCAATGTAAACGGACTAGAATTAGGGTGGCTGAAGGGATAAAGAAGTGAGACCCACCTTTATGTTGCCTATGGGAGGCTCATTTTTGTCCTAAGGACACACTTAAACTGAAAGTGAAGGGATGGAAAAAGATACTTTATGCAAGTTAAAGAGAGCAAAGGGCAGGACCCGCAATACTTATATAAGATAAAATGGACAGGAAACGTAGTGATGGGAACATCAAGGACACTATGGCGATATGAAGGAATCAGTCTGAGGAGATGGCAATAACAACTGGGTAAGTGACTGTGCACGCAACACAGGAGGACTTAAATGGGTAAAGAAAAATTTATGCAGAAGTATGTCCGTATTTGGCACTTACTTACAGAACTAAAGGGAGCAGTAGATAGAAGGAAAATAATACTATGAGATTTTTAACACTCATTCCATCAATGGTTAGATCACCCAGAGGGAAAATAAATAAGGAAACTGTGGCATTCTATGACACAGTAGTCCAGAGAGACTTAAAAGATTTATACCAGAACATGACAGCCGAAAGCAGCAGGATACACATTCTTCTCAGGAACACTTGGAATGTTCTTCAGTAGAGATCACAAATTAGGACAGGAAAATGTCTCAATAAATTTAAGAAGACTGGAATTGTATTAAGCATCTTTTCCGACCAAAAGTGTATGAAACTAGGAATGAATGACATAAAGAAAACCAGAGAAAACACAAACAGGAGAAGCTAAACCTCTTAATTGTAAATAATCAGTGATTCAATGAGGAAACCAAAGAAGAAAACAAACAATGTATGGAAGCAAATAAGACAGGAACCCAATGGATCAAAGTATGTAAAATGGACCTAGAGTGATTCTAGGAGTTACGTACATAGCAATGGAGGCCTCCATCAGGAAAGAAAGACAATCCCGAACGAACAATATCCTTTCACTATGAAAGGAACTAGGAAAAGAAGTACAAACCGGTCTAGGTTCCCATTCTTGAGTCACCATAGCACGGGGAAGAAGAGCAGAGTCTGTTCAGTCAGACTGTCTCGGTGTGTTCCCATCATCTCTCTGAATTTGGGCAAAGGCAGCTGTGAGGATGTCAGTTTCTCTGTGTGTGTGATGATGGGGATACTAAAGAAGCTAGCTCAGAGATTCTGGGGAGTGCAAAGTGCTTGCCAAAGTACCTTGTGTATAGGGTTCAACAAATCTTTGGATGAAGGTTTCTACAGGCCTACCAGTGTTATATATGTAATTCAGGAAAACACACTAAAAAAGAGTACACATATTAAGTCAAAAAAGAATAACGAATCAATTTGTTTCACATGTCGTAGGGAAAAGGAGTTGCCATGGCCAGGGTGCTCGCCTGACCGCGAACTCCCTGCCCACGGCGCAAACGCCGTGCCGTCTCCTGAGAGCCAGCCTGCATTGTGACCTCAGCCCCGTTTACTGCGCATGCGCAGCTCGGGGAATTGTTGACAAGAGGGTCCCTATCGTCTGAGTTGCTGAGTAGGGACCTCGCCCGAGTGCTCTCTGCCGCTTGTGGATCTCAGAGCAGCTCCGTGCAGCTGCAGCGGATGTAATCTCAGCACTCGATCGACCTGCTGCCACCAAAGTAAAACTGGGTTGGAACAGCGGAGCCTCGCTGTTTTCCAGTCTCACCAAATCCAGTAGGAAATACGCTGGGACTCCTGTGCTACAACGTCTTCTCAAGTTCATAGTAGGTGTGATGGTAGCAGAGTTGTAAAATTTGAATTGTCCTGAGGTTTTGACTTCTCATGCTGATTAAAAACACCGCCACTGCCATGTTCTCTGAAAGTACTCGTAAGAGAGGTAAGCGCTTGGATCTAAGTCCGGGTCACGGACACAGTTGAATGAATTCCGGGGAGGAGGTATTTATCCACTTTTAATGAAGGATATGTCTACCTGAGAAAAAGTCAGACTGAGTGATATTATTTCCATAAAGAGTACTGGTTTTCATACGTTTTAAAAATGTTAACATAAATTCTCGGTATGGAATGCATTCTGGAATTTTCATAGAGCAGACATTAGGTGGATTTTAAATGTCAGTTGTTTTTCCCATCTCATTTACTCACCACGAATAACTCTTCATTATATATATAAATATTCACATACATAAGGAAACAACAAAGCTAAAGAGTCAGTTTATGGTCTCTGGATTTCACATTCATTTTCATAGACATGCTTCCTGAAAATGAGCCACGCTCTAAAGACATCAGGTGAGGTCTGGGAATCCCGGAAAACACGAATGTCTGAACTGTCTACTTTTTCTAGTTATTTTTGATATCGTTATGATCACATCAAGTGTCTTTAAATGTATCCGGACTATCCAGACCGATTTAGCTTACATGTGGAAAAGATAAATTCAACTGTAACCTGATCTTTAGAGCAGATACCGAACAAGCGGAGGGAAGCATGCTCTAGCGGGACTCAGAGGAATGGAATTTGATGGCTTGTCTGACTTCCGAGGAGTAAGTAGAAATTGTTCCGGTCAAATTTTAGGTCCAAATAGGATATCTACACATGAAAAGGTGAACATTCTACATAAAACAAGGATGCGATGATTCATGGGAGAACACTTGGGATATCTTGTTCCCCCCTAACCGTACAAGGTAGTACTCTGTGAGTGGGTATGAGAAATAATTTCATGAATTCAGCCTTCCACTGGGCCTCACTTTTACACTCTTGAAAGCTACATGAGTAACTGCTTTCAATGTAAACGGACTAGAATTAGGGTGGCTGAAGGGATAAAGAAGTGAGACCCACCTTTATGTTGCCTATGGGAGGCTCATTTTTGTCCTAAGGACACACTTAAACTGAAAGTGAAGGGATGGAAAAAGATACTTTATGCAAGTTAAAGAGAGCAAAGGGCAGGACCCGCAATACTTATATAAGATAAAATGGACAGGAAACGTAGTGATGGGAACATCAAGGACACTATGGCGATATGAAGGAATCAGTCTGAGGAGATGGCAATAACAACTGGGTAAGTGACTGTGCACGCAACACAGGAGGACTTAAATGGGTAAAGAAAAATTTATGCAGAAGTATGTCCGTATTTGGCACTTACTTACAGAACTAAAGGGAGCAGTAGATAGAAGGAAAATAATACTATGAGATTTTTAACACTCATTCCATCAATGGTTAGATCACCCAGAGGGAAAATAAATAAGGAAACTGTGGCATTCTATGACACAGTAGTCCAGAGAGACTTAAAAGATTTATACCAGAACATGACAGCCGAAAGCAGCAGGATACACATTCTTCTCAGGAACACTTGGAATGTTCTTCAGTAGAGATCACAAATTAGGACAGGAAAATGTCTCAATAAATTTAAGAAGACTGGAATTGTATTAAGCATCTTTTCCGACCAAAAGTGTATGAAACTAGGAATGAATGACATAAAGAAAACCAGAGAAAACACAAACAGGAGAAGCTAAACCTCTTAATTGTAAATAATCAGTGATTCAATGAGGAAACCAAAGAAGAAAACAAACAATGTATGGAAGCAAATAAGACAGGAACCCAATGGATCAAAGTATGTAAAATGGACCTAGAGTGATTCTAGGAGTTACGTACATAGCAATGGAGGCCTCCATCCAGAAAGAAAGACAATCCCGAACGAACAATATCCTTTCACTATGAAAGGAACTAGGAAAAGAAGTACAAACCGGTCTAGGTTCCCATTCTTGAGTCACCATAGCACGGGGAAGAAGAGCAGAGTCTGTTCAGTCAGACTGTCTCGGTGTGTTCCCATCATCTCTCTGAATTTGGGCAAAGGCAGCTGTGAGGATGTCAGTTTCTCTGTGTGTGTGATGATGGGGATACTAAAGAAGCTAGCTCAGAGATTCTGGGGAGTGCAAAGTGCTTGCCAAAGTACCTTGTGTATAGGGTTCAACAAATCTTTGGATGAAGGTTTCTACAGGCCTACCAGTGTTATATATGTAATTCAGGAAAACACACTAAAAAAGAGTACACATATTAAGTCAAAAAAGAATAACGAATCAATTTGTTTCACATGTCGTAGGGAAAAGGAGTTGCCATGGCCAGGGTGCTCGCCTGACCGCGAACTCCCTGCCCACGGCGCAAACGCCGTGCCGTCTCCTGAGAGCCAGCCTGCATTGTGACCTCAGCCCCGTTTACTGCGCATGCGCAGCTCGGGGAATTGTTGACAAGAGGGTCCCTATCGTCTGAGTTGCTGAGTAGGGACCTCGCCCGAGTGCTCTCTGCCGCTTGTGGATCTCAGAGCAGCTCCGTGCAGCTGCAGCGGATGTAATCTCAGCACTCGATCGACCTGCTGCCACCAAAGTAAAACTGGGTTGGAACAGCGGAGCCTCGCTGTTTTCCAGTCTCACCAAATCCAGTAGGAAATACGCTGGGACTCCTGTGCTACAACGTCTTCTCAAGTTCATAGTAGGTGTGATGGTAGCAGAGTTGTAAAATTTGAATTGTCCTGAGGTTTTGACTTCTCATGCTGATTAAAAACACCGCCACTGCCATGTTCTCTGAAAGTACTCGTAAGAGAGGTAAGCGCTTGGATCTAAGTCCGGGTCACGGACACAGTTGAATGAATTCTGGGGAGGAGGTATTTATCCACTTTTAATGAAGGATATGTCTACCTGAGAAAAAGTCAGACTGAGTGATATTATTTCCATAAAGAGTACTGGTTTTCATACGTTTTAAAAATGTTAACATAAATTCTCGGTATGGAATGCATTCTGGAATTTTCATAGAGCAGACATTAGGTGGATTTTAAATGTCAGTTGTTTTTCCCATCTCATTTACTCACCACGAATAACTCTTCATTATATATATAAATATTCACATACATAAGGAAACAACAAAGCTAAAGAGTCAGTTTATGGTCTCTGGATTTCACATTCATTTTCATAGACATGCTTCCTGAAAATGAGCCACGCTCTAAAGACATCAGGTGAGGTCTGGGAATCCCGGAAAACACGAATGTCTGAACTGTCTACTTTTTCTAGTTATTTTTGATATCGTTATGATCACATCAAGTGTCTTTAAATGTATCCGGACTATCCAGACCGATTTAGCTTACATGTGGAAAAGATAAATTCAACTGTAACCTGATCTTTAGAGCAGATACCGAACAAGCGGAGGGAAGCATGCTCTAGTGGGACTCAGAGGAATGGAATTTGATGGCTTGTCTGACTTCCGAGGAGTAAGTAGAAATTGTTCCGGTCAAATTTTAGGTCCAAATAGGATATCTACACATGAAAAGGTGAACATTCTACATAAAACAAGGATGCGATGATTCATGGGAGAACACTTGGGATATCTTGTTCCCCCCTAACCGTACAAGGTAGTACTCTGTGAGTGGGTATGAGAAATAATTTCATGAATTCAGCCTTCCACTGGGCCTCACTTTTACACTCTTGAAAGCTACATGAGTAACTGCTTTCAATGTAAACGGACTAGAATTAGGGTGGCTGAAGGGATAAAGAGGTGAGACCCACCTTTATGTTGCCTATGGGAGGCTCATTTTTGTCCTAAGGACACACTTAAACTGAAAGTGAAGGGATGGAAAAAGATACTTTATGCAAGTTAAAGAGAGCAAAGGGCAGGACCCGCAATACTTATATAAGATAAACTGGACAGGAAACGAAGTGATGGGAACATCAAGGACACTATGGCGATATGAAGGAATCAGTCTGAGGAGATGGCAATAACAACTGGGTAAGTGACTGTGCACGCAACACAGGAGGACTTAAATGGGTAAAGAAAAATTTATGCAGAAGTATGTCCGTATTTGGCACTTACTTACAGAACTAAAGGGAGCAGTAGATAGCAGGAAAATAATACTATGAGATTTTTAACACTCATTCCATCAATGGTTAGATCACCCAGAGGGAAAATAAATAAGGAAACTGTGGCATTCTATGACACAGTAGTCCAGAGAGACTTAAAAGATTTATACCAGAACATGACAGCCGAAAGCAGCAGGATACACATTCTTCTCAGGAACACTTGGAATGTTCTTCAGTAGAGATCACAAATTAGGACAGGAAAATGTCTCAATAAATTTAAGAAGACTGGAATTGTATTAAGCATCTTTTCCGACCAAGAGTGTATGAAACTAGGAATGAATGACATAAAGAAAACCAGAGAAAACACAAACAGGAGAAGCTAAACCTCATAATTGTAAATAATCAGTGATTCAATGAGGAAACCAAAGAAGAAAACAAACAATGTATGGAAGCAAATAAGACAGGAACCCAATGGATCAAAGTATGTAAAATGGACCTAGAGTGATTCTAGGAGTTACGTACATAGCAATGGAGGCCTCCATCCAGAAAGAAAGACAATCCCGAACGAACAATATCCTTTCACTATGAAAGGAACTAGGAAAAGAAGTACAAACCGGTCTAGGTTCCCATTCTTGAGTCACCGTAGCACGGGGAAGAAGAGCAGAGTCTGTTCAGTCAGACTGTCTCGGTGTGTTCCCATCATCTCTCTGAATTTGGGCAAAGGCAGCTGTGAGGATGTCAGTTTCTCTGTGTGTGTGATGATGGGGATACTAAAGAAGCTAGCTCAGAGATTCTGGGGAGTGCAAAGTGCTTGCCAAAGTACCTTGTGTATAGGGTTCAACAAATCTTTGGATGAAGGTTTCTACAGGCCTACCAGTGTTATATATGTAATTCAGGAAAACACACTAAAAAATAGTACACATATTAAGTCAAAAAAGAATAACGAATCAATTTGTTTCACATGTCGTAGGGAAAAGGAGTTGCCATGGCCAGGGTGCTCGAATGACCGCGAACTCCCTGCCCACGGCGCAAACGCCGTGCTGTCTCCTGAGAGCCAGCCTGCATTATGACCTCAGCCCCGTTTACTGCGCATGTGCAGCTCGGGGAATTGTTGACAAGAGGGTCCCTATCGTCTGAGTTGCTGAGTAGGGACCTCGCCCGAGTGCTCTCTGCCGCTTGTGGATCTCAGAGCAGCTCCGTGCAGCTGCAGCGGATGTAATCTCAGCACTCGATCGACCTGCTGCCACCAAAGTAAAACTGGGTTGGAACAGCGGAGCCTCGCTGTTTTCCAGTCTCACCAAATCCAGTAGGAAATACGCTGGGACTCCTGTGCTACAACGTCTTCTCAAGTTCATAGTAGGTGTGATGGTAGCAGAGTTGTAAAATTTGAATTGTCCTGAGGTTTTGACTTCTCATGCTGATTAAAAACACCGCCACTGCCATGTTCTCTGAAAGTACTCGTAAGAGAGGTAAGCGCTTGGATCTAAGTCCGGGTCACGGACACAGTTGAATGAATTCCGGGGAGGAGGTATTTATCCACTTTTAATGAAGGATATGTCTACCTGAGAAAAAGTCAGACTGAGTGATATTATTTCCATAAAGAGTACTGGTTTTCATACGTTTTAAAAATGTTAACATAAATTCTCGGTATGGAATGCATTCTGGAATTTTCATAGAGCAGACATTAGGTGGATTTTAAATGTCAGTTGTTTTTCCCATCTCATTTACTCACCACGAATAACTCTTCATTATATATATAAATATTCACATACATAAGGAAACAACAAAGCTAAAGAGTCAGTTTATGGTCTCTGGATTTCACATTCATTTTCATAGACATGCTTCCTGAAAATGAGCCACGCTCTAAAGACATCAGGTGAGGTCTGGGAATCCCGGAAAACACGAATGTCTGAACTGTCTACTTTTTCTAGTTATTTTTGATATCGTTATGATCACATCAAGTGTCTTTAAATGTATCCGGACTATCCAGACCGATTTAGCTTACATGTGGAAAAGATAAATTCAACTGTAACCTGATCTTTAGAGCAGATACCGAACAAGCGGAGGGAAGCATGCTCTAGCGGGACTCAGAGGAATGGAATTTGATGGCTTGTCTGACTTCCGAGGAGTAAGTAGAAATTGTTCCGGTCAAATTTTAGGTCCAAATAGGATATCTACACATGAAAAGGTGAACATTCTACATAAAACAAGGATGCGATGATTCATGGGAGAACACTTGGGATATCTTGTTCCCCCCTAACCGTACAAGGTAGTACTCTGTGAGTGGGTATGAGAAATAATTTCATGAATTCAGCCTTCCACTGGGCCTCACTTTTACACTCTTGAAAGCTACATGAGTAACTGCTTTCAATGTAAACGGACTAGAATTAGGGTGGCTGAAGGGATAAAGAAGTGAGACCCACCTTTATGTTGCCTATGGGAGGCTCATTTTTGTCCTAAGGACACACTTAAACTGAAAGTGAAGGGATGGAAAAAGATACTTTATGCAAGTTAAAGAGAGCAAAGGGCAGGACCCGCAATACTTATATAAGATAAAATGGACAGGAAACGTAGTGATGGGAACATCAAGGACACTATGGCGATATGAAGGAATCAGTCTGAGGAGATGGCAATAACAACTGGGTAAGTGACTGTGCACGCAACACAGGAGGACTTAAATGGGTAAAGAAAAATTTATGCAGAAGTATGTCCGTATTTGGCACTTACTTACAGAACTAAAGGGAGCAGTAGATAGAAGGAAAATAATACTATGAGATTTTTAACACTCATTCCATCAATGGTTAGATCACCCAGAGGGAAAATAAATAAGGAAACTGTGGCATTCTATGACACAGTAGTCCAGAGAGACTTAAAAGATTTATACCAGAACATGACAGCCGAAAGCAGCAGGATACACATTCTTCTCAGGAACACTTGGAATGTTCTTCAGTAGAGATCACAAATTAGGACAGGAAAATGTCTCAATAAATTTAAGAAGACTGGAATTGTATTAAGCATCTTTTCCGACCAAAAGTGTATGAAACTAGGAATGAATGACATAAAGAAAACCAGAGAAAACACAAACAGGAGAAGCTAAACCTCTTAATTGTAAATAATCAGTGATTCAATGAGGAAACCAAAGAAGAAAACAAACAATGTATGGAAGCAAATAAGACAGGAACCCAATGGATCAAAGTATGTAAAATGGACCTAGAGTGATTCTAGGAGTTACGTACATAGCAATGGAGGCCTCCATCCAGAAAGAAAGACAATCCCGAACGAACAATATCCTTTCACTATGAAAGGAACTAGGAAAAGAAGTACAAACCGGTCTAGGTTCCCATTCTTGAGTCACCATAGCACGGGGAAGAAGAGCAGAGTCTGTTCAGTCAGACTGTCTCGGTGTGTTCCCATCATCTCTCTGAATTTGGGCAAAGGCAGCTGTGAGGATGTCAGTTTCTCTGTGTGTGTGATGATGGGGATACTAAAGAAGCTAGCTCAGAGATTCTGGGGAGTGCAAAGTGCTTGCCAAAGTACCTTGTGTATAGGGTTCAACAAATCTTTGGATGAAGGTTTCTACAGGCCTACCAGTGTTATATATGTAATTCAGGAAAACACACTAAAAAAGAGTACACATATTAAGTCAAAAAAGAATAACGAATCAATTTGTTTCACATGTCGTAGGGAAAAGGAGTTGCCATGGCCAGGGTGCTCGCCTGACCGCGAACTCCCTGCCCACGGCGCAAACGCCGTGCCGTCTCCTGAGAGCCAGCCTGCATTGTGACCTCAGCCCCGTTTACTGCGCATGCGCAGCTCGGGGAATTGTTGACAAGAGGGTCCCTATCGTCTGAGTTGCTGAGTAGGGACCTCGCCCGAGTGCTCTCTGCCGCTTGTGGATCTCAGAGCAGCTCCGTGCAGCTGCAGCGGATGTAATCTCAGCACTCGATCGACCTGCTGCCACCAAAGTAAAACTGGGTTGGAACAGCGGAGCCTCGCTGTTTTCCAGTCTCACCAAATCCAGTAGGAAATACGCTGGGACTCCTGTGCTACAACGTCTTCTCAAGTTCATAGTAGGTGTGATGGTAGCAGAGTTGTAAAATTTGAATTGTCCTGAGGTTTTGACTTCTCATGCTGATTAAAAACACCGCCACTGCCATGTTCTCTGAAAGTACTCGTAAGAGAGGTAAGCGCTTGGATCTAAGTCCGGGTCACGGACACAGTTGAATGAATTCTGGGGAGGAGGTATTTATCCACTTTTAATGAAGGATATGTCTACCTGAGAAAAAGTCAGACTGAGTGATATTATTTCCATAAAGAGTACTGGTTTTCATACGTTTTAAAAATGTTAACATAAATTCTCGGTATGGAATGCATTCTGGAATTTTCATAGAGCAGACATTAGGTGGATTTTAAATGTCAGTTGTTTTTCCCATCTCATTTACTCACCACGAATAACTCTTCATTATATATATAAATATTCACATACATAAGGAAACAACAAAGCTAAAGAGTCAGTTTATGGTCTCTGGATTTCACATTCATTTTCATAGACATGCTTCCTGAAAATGAGCCACGCTCTAAAGACATCAGGTGAGGTCTGGGAATCCCGGAAAACACGAATGTCTGAACTGTCTACTTTTTCTAGTTATTTTTGATATCGTTATGATCACATCAAGTGTCTTTAAATGTATCCGGACTATCCAGACCGATTTAGCTTACATGTGGAAAAGATAAATTCAACTGTAACCTGATCTTTAGAGCAGATACCGAACAAGCGGAGGGAAGCATGCTCTAGTGGGACTCAGAGGAATGGAATTTGATGGCTTGTCTGACTTCCGAGGAGTAAGTAGAAATTGTTCCGGTCAAATTTTAGGTCCAAATAGGATATCTACACATGAAAAGGTGAACATTCTACATAAAACAAGGATGCGATGATTCATGGGAGAACACTTGGGATATCTTGTTCCCCCCTAACCGTACAAGGTAGTACTCTGTGAGTGGGTATGAGAAATAATTTCATGAATTCAGCCTTCCACTGGGCCTCACTTTTACACTCTTGAAAGCTACATGAGTAACTGCTTTCAATGTAAACGGACTAGAATTAGGGTGGCTGAAGGGATAAAGAGGTGAGACCCACCTTTATGTTGCCTATGGGAGGCTCATTTTTGTCCTAAGGACACACTTAAACTGAAAGTGAAGGGATGGAAAAAGATACTTTATGCAAGTTAAAGAGAGCAAAGGGCAGGACCCGCAATACTTATATAAGATAAACTGGACAGGAAACGAAGTGATGGGAACATCAAGGACACTATGGCGATATGAAGGAATCAGTCTGAGGAGATGGCAATAACAACTGGGTAAGTGACTGTGCACGCAACACAGGAGGACTTAAATGGGTAAAGAAAAATTTATGCAGAAGTATGTCCGTATTTGGCACTTACTTACAGAACTAAAGGGAGCAGTAGATAGCAGGAAAATAATACTATGAGATTTTTAACACTCATTCCATCAATGGTTAGATCACCCAGAGGGAAAATAAATAAGGAAACTGTGGCATTCTATGACACAGTAGTCCAGAGAGACTTAAAAGATTTATACCAGAACATGACAGCCGAAAGCAGCAGGATACACATTCTTCTCAGGAACACTTGGAATGTTCTTCAGTAGAGATCACAAATTAGGACAGGAAAATGTCTCAATAAATTTAAGAAGACTGGAATTGTATTAAGCATCTTTTCCGACCAAGAGTGTATGAAACTAGGAATGAATGACATAAAGAAAACCAGAGAAAACACAAACAGGAGAAGCTAAACCTCATAATTGTAAATAATCAGTGATTCAATGAGGAAACCAAAGAAGAAAACAAACAATGTATGGAAGCAAATAAGACAGGAACCCAATGGATCAAAGTATGTAAAATGGACCTAGAGTGATTCTAGGAGTTACGTACATAGCAATGGAGGCCTCCATCCAGAAAGAAAGACAATCCCGAACGAACAATATCCTTTCACTATGAAAGGAACTAGGAAAAGAAGTACAAACCGGTCTAGGTTCCCATTCTTGAGTCACCGTAGCACGGGGAAGAAGAGCAGAGTCTGTTCAGTCAGACTGTCTCGGTGTGTTCCCATCATCTCTCTGAATTTGGGCAAAGGCAGCTGTGAGGATGTCAGTTTCTCTGTGTGTGTGATGATGGGGATACTAAAGAAGCTAGCTCAGAGATTCTGGGGAGTGCAAAGTGCTTGCCAAAGTACCTTGTTTATAGGGTTCAACAAATCTTTGGATGAAGGTTTCTACAGGCCTACCAGTGTTATATATGTAATTCAGGAAAACACACTAAAAAAGAGTACACATATTAAGTCAAAAAAGAATAACGAATCAATTTGTTTCACATGTCGTAGGGAAAAGGAGTTGCCATGGCCAGGGTGCTCGCCTGACCGCGAACTCCCTGCCCACGGCGCAAACGCCGTGCTGTCTCCTGAGAGCCAGCCTGCATTGTGACCTCAGCCCCGTTTACTGCGCATGCGCAGCTCGGGGAATTGTTGACAAGAGGGTCCCTATCGTCTGAGTTGCTGAGTAGGGACCTCGCCCGAGTGCTCTCTGCCGCTTGTGGATCTCAGAGCAGCTCCGTGCAGCTGCAGCGGATGTAATCTCAGCACTCGATCGACCTGCTGCCACCAAAGTAAAACTGGGTTGGAACAGCGGAGCCTCGCTGTTTTCCAGTCTCACCAAATCCAGTAGGAAATACGCTGGGACTCCTGTGCTACAACGTCTTCTCAAGTTCATAGTAGGTGTGATGGTAGCAGAGTTGTAAAATTTGAATTGTCCTGAGGTTTTGACTTCTCATGCTGATTAAAAACACCGCCACTGCCATGTTCTCTGAAAGTACTCGTAAGAGAGGTAAGCGCTTGGATCTAAGTCCGGGTCACGGACACAGTTGAATGAATTCCGGGGAGGAGGTATTTATCCACTTTTAATGAAGGATATGTCTACCTGAGAAAAAGTCAGACTGAGTGATATTATTTCCATAAAGAGTACTGGTTTTCATACGTTTTAAAAATGTTAACATAAATTCTCGGTATGGAATGCATTCTGGAATTTTCATAGAGCAGACATTAGGTGGATTTTAAATGTCAGTTGTTTTTCCCATCTCATTTACTCACCACGAATAACTCTTCATTATATATATAAATATTCACATACATAAGGAAACAACAAAGCTAAAGAGTCAGTTTATGGTCTCTGGATTTCACATTCATTTTCATAGACATGCTTCCTGAAAATGAGCCACGCTCTAAAGACATCAGGTGAGGTCTGGGAATCCCGGAAAACACGAATGTCTGAACTGTCTACTTTTTCTAGTTATTTTTGATATCGTTATGATCACATCAAGTGTCTTTAAATGTATCCGGACTATCCAGACCGATTTAGCTTACATGTGGAAAAGATAAATTCAACTGTAACCTGATCTTTAGAGCAGATACCGAACAAGCGGAGGGAAGCATGCTCTAGCGGGACTCAGAGGAATGGAATTTGATGGCTTGTCTGACTTCCGAGGAGTAAGTAGAAATTGTTCCGGTCAAATTTTAGGTCCAAATAGGATATCTACACATGAAAAGGTGAACATTCTACATAAAACAAGGATGCGATGATTCATGGGAGAACACTTGGGATATCTTGTTCCCCCCTAACCGTACAAGGTAGTACTCTGTGAGTGGGTATGAGAAATAATTTCATGAATTCAGGCTTCCACTGGGCCTCACTTTTACACTCTTGAAAGCTACATGAGTAACTGCTTTCAATGTAAACGGACTAGAATTAGGGTGGCTGAAGGGATAAAGAAGTGAGACCCACCTTTATGTTGCCTATGGGAGGCTCATTTTTGTCCTAAGGACACACTTAAACTGAAAGTGAAGGGATGGAAAAAGATACTTTATGCAAGTTAAAGAGAGCAAAGGGCAGGACCCGCAATACTTATATAAGATAAAATGGACAGGAAACGTAGTGATGGGAACATCAAGGACACTATGGCGATATGAAGGAATCAGTCTGAGGAGATGGCAATAACAACTGGGTAAGTGACTGTGCACGCAACACAGGAGGACTTAAATGGGTAAAGAAAAATTTATGCAGAAGTATGTCCGTATTTGGCACTTACTTACAGAACTAAAGGGAGCAGTAGATAGAAGGAAAATAATACTATGAGATTTTTAACACTCATTCCATCAATGGTTAGATCACCCAGAGGGAAAATAAATAAGGAAACTGTGGCATTCTATGACACAGTAGTCCAGAGAGACTTAAAAGATTTATACCAGAACATGACAGCCGAAAGCAGCAGGATACACATTCTTCTCAGGAACACTTGGAATGTTCTTCAGTAGAGATCACAAATTAGGACAGGAAAATGTCTCAATAAATTTAAGAAGACTGGAATTGTATTAAGCATCTTTTCCGACCAAAAGTGTATGAAACTAGGAATGAATGACATAAAGAAAACCAGAGAAAACACAAACAGGAGAAGCTAAACCTCTTAATTGTAAATAATCAGTGATTCAATGAGGAAACCAAAGAAGAAAACAAACAATGTATGGAAGCAAATAAGACAGGAACCCAATGGATCAAAGTATGTAAAATGGACCTAGAGTGATTCTAGGAGTTACGTACATAGCAATGGAGGCCTCCATCCAGAAAGAAAGACAATCCCGAACGAACAATATCCTTTCACTATGAAAGGAACTAGGAAAAGAAGTACAAACCGGTCTAGGTTCCCATTCTTGAGTCACCATAGCACGGGGAAGAAGAGCAGAGTCTGTTCAGTCAGACTGTCTCGGTGTGTTCCCATCATCTCTCTGAATTTGGGCAAAGGCAGCTGTGAGGATGTCAGTTTCTCTGTGTGTGTGATGATGGGGATACTAAAGAAGCTAGCTCAGAGATTCTGGGGAGTGCAAAGTGCTTGCCAAAGTACCTTGTGTATAGGGTTCAACAAATCTTTGGATGAAGGTTTCTACAGGCCTACCAGTGTTATATATGTAATTCAGGAAAACACACTAAAAAAGAGTACACATATTAAGTCAAAAAAGAATAACGAATCAATTTGTTTCACATGTCGTAGGGAAAAGGAGTTGCCATGGCCAGGGTGCTCGCCTGACCGCGAACTCCCTGCCCACGGCGCAAACGCCGTGCCGTCTCCTGAGAGCCAGCCTGCATTGTGACCTCAGCCCCGTTTACTGCGCATGCGCAGCTCGGGGAATTGTTGACAAGAGGGTCCCTATCGTCTGAGTTGCTGAGTAGGGACCTCGCCCGAGTGCTCTCTGCCGCTTGTGGATCTCAGAGCAGCTCCGTGCAGCTGCAGCGGATGTAATCTCAGCACTCGATCGACCTGCTGCCACCAAAGTAAAACTGGGTTGGAACAGCGGAGCCTCGCTGTTTTCCAGTCTCACCAAATCCAGTAGGAAATACGCTGGGACTCCTGTGCTACAACGTCTTCTCAAGTTCATAGTAGGTGTGATGGTAGCAGAGTTGTAAAATTTGAATTGTCCTGAGGTTTTGACTTCTCATGCTGATTAAAAACACCGCCACTGCCATGTTCTCTGAAAGTACTCGTAAGAGAGGTAAGCGCTTGGATCTAAGTCCGGGTCACGGACACAGTTGAATGAATTCTGGGGAGGAGGTATTTATCCACTTTTAATGAAGGATATGTCTACCTGAGAAAAAGTCAGACTGAGTGATATTATTTCCATAAAGAGTACTGGTTTTCATACGTTTTAAAAATGTTAACATAAATTCTCGGTATGGAATGCATTCTGGAATTTTCATAGAGCAGACATTAGGTGGATTTTAAATGTCAGTTGTTTTTCCCATCTCATTTACTCACCACGAATAACTCTTCATTATATATATAAATATTCACATACATAAGGAAACAACAAAGCTAAAGAGTCAGTTTATGGTCTCTGGATTTCACATTCATTTTCATAGACATGCTTCCTGAAAATGAGCCACGCTCTAAAGACATCAGGTGAGGTCTGGGAATCCCGGAAAACACGAATGTCTGAACTGTCTACTTTTTCTAGTTATTTTTGATATCGTTATGATCACATCAAGTGTCTTTAAATGTATCCGGACTATCCAGACCGATTTAGCTTACATGTGGAAAAGATAAATTCAACTGTAACCTGAGGTCTAGAGCAGATACCGAACAAGCGGAGGGAAGCATGCTCTAGCGGGACTCAGAGGAATGGAATTTGATGGCTTGTCTGACTTCCGAGGAGTAAGTAGAAATTGTTCCGGTCAAATTTTAGGTCCAAATAGGATATCTACACATGAAAAGGTGAACATTCTACATTAAACAAGGATGCGATGATTCATGGGAGAACACTAGGGATATCTTGTTCCCCCCTAACCGTACAAGGTAGTACTCTGTGAGTGGGTATGAGAAATAATTTCATGAATTCAGCCTTCCACTGGGCCTCACTTTTACACTCTTGAAAGCTACATGAGTAACTGCTTTCAATGTAAACGGACTAGAATTAGGGTGGCTGAAGGGATAAAGAGGTGAGACCCACCTTTATGTTGCCTATGGGAGGCTCATTTTTGACCTAAGGACACACATAAACTGAAAGTGAAGGGATGGAAAAAGATACTTTATGCAAGTTAAAGAGAGCAAAGGGCAGGACCCGCAATACTTATATAAGATAAACTGGACAGGAAACGAAGAGATGGGAACATCAAGGACACTATGGCGATATGAAGGAATCAGTCTGAGGAGATGGCAATAACAACTGGGTAAGTGACTGTGCACGCAACACAGGAGGACTTAAATGGGTAAAGAAAAATTTATGCAGAAGTATGTCCGTATTTGGCACTTACTTACAGAACTAAAGGGAGCAGTAGATAGCAGGAAAATAATACTATGAGATTTTTAACACTCATTCCATCAATGGTTATTTCACCCAGAGGGAAAATAAATAAGGAAACTGTGGCATTCTATGACACAGTAGTCCAGAGAGACTTAAAAGATTTATACCAGAACATGACAGCCGAAAGCAGCAGGATACACATTCTTCTCAGGAACACTTGGAATGTTCTTCAGTAGAGATCAGAAATTAGGACAGGAAAATGTCTCAATAAATTTAAGAAGACTGGAATTGTATTAAGCATCTTTTCCGACCAAAAGTGTATGAAACTAGGAATGAATGACATAAAGAAAACCAGAGAAAACACAAACAGGAGAAGCTAAACCTCATAATTGTAAATAATCAGTGATTCAATGAGGAAACCAAAGAAGAAAACAAACAATGTATGGAAGCAAATAAGACAGGAACCCAATGGATCAAAGTATGTAAAATGGACCTAGAGTGATTCTAGGAGTTACGTACATAGCAATGGAGGCCTCCATCCAGAAAGAAAGACAATCCCGAACGAACAATATCCTTTCACTATGAAAGGAACTAGGAAAAGAAGTACAAACCGGTCTAGGTTCCCATTCTTGAGTCACCATAGCACGGGGAAGAAGAGCAGAGTCTGTTCAGTCAGACTGTCTCGGTGTGTTCCCATCATCTCTCTGAATTTGGGCAAAGGCAGCTGTGAGGATGTCAGTTTCTCTGTGTGTGTGATGATGGGGATACTAAAGAAGCTAGCTCAGAGATTCTGGGGAGTGCAAAGTGCTTGCCAAAGTACCTTGTGTACAGGGTTCAACAAATCTTTGGATGAAGGTTTCTACAGGCCTACCAGTGTTATATATGTAATTCAGGAAAACACACTAAAAAAGAGTACACATATTAAGTCAAAAAAGAATAACGAATCAATTTGTTTCACATGTCGTAGGGAAAAGGAGTTGCCATGGCCAGGGTGCTCGCCTGACCGCGAACTCCCTGCCCACGGCGCAAACGCCGTGCTGTCTCCTGAGAGCCAGCCTGCATTGTGACCTCAGCCCCGTTTACTGCGCATGCGCAGCTCGGGGAATTGTTGACAAGAGGGTCCCTATCGTCTGAGTTGCTGAGTAGGGACCTCGCCCGAGTGCTCTCTGCCGCTTGTGGATCTCAGAGCAGCTCCGTGCAGCTGCAGCGGATGTAATCTCAGCACTCGATCGACCTGCTGCCACCAAAGTAAAACTGGGTTGGAACAGCGGAGCCTCGCTGTTTTCCAGTCTCACCAAATCCAGTAGGAAATACGCTGGGACTCCTGTGCTACAACGTCTTCTCAAGTTCATAGTAGGTGTGATGGTAGCAGAGTTGTAAAATTTGAATTGTCCTGAGGTTTTGACTTCTCATGCTGATTAAAAACACCGCCACTGCCATGTTCTCTGAAAGTACTCGTAAGAGAGGTAAGCGCTTGGATCTAAGTCCGGGTCACGGACACAGTTGAATGAATTCCGGGGAGGAGGTATTTATCCACTTTTAATGAAGGATATGTCTACCTGAGAAAAGGTCAGACTGAGAGATATTATTTCCATAAAGAGTACTGGTGTTCATACGTTTTAAAAATGTTAACATAAATTCTCGGTATGGAATGCATTCTGGAATTTTCATAGAGCAGACATTAGGTGGATTTTAAATGTCAGTTGTTTTTCCCATCTCATTTACTCACCACGAATAACTCATTATTATATACATAAATATTCACATACATAAGGAAACAACAAAGCTAAAGAGTCAGTTTATGGTCTCTGGATTTCACATTCATTTTCATAGACATGCTTCCTGAAAATGAGCCACGCTCTAAAGACATCAGGTGAGGTCTGGGAATCCCGGAAAACACGAATGTCTGAACTGTCTAGTTCTTCTAGTTATTTTTGATATCGTTATGGTCACATCAAGTGTCTTTAAATGTATCCGGACTATCCAGACCGATTTAGCTTACGTGTGGAAAAGATAAATTCAACTGTAACCTGAGGTCTAGAGCAGATACCGAACAAGCGGAGGGAAGCATGCTCTAGCGGGACTCAGAGGAATGGAATTTGATGGCTTGTCTGACTTCCGAGGAGTAAGTAGAAATTGTTCCGGTCAAATTTTAGGTCCAAATAGGATATCTACACATGAAAAGGTGAACATTCTACATTAAACAAGGATGCGATGATTCATGGGAGAACACTAGGGATATCTTGTTCCCCCCTAACCGTACAAGGTAGTACTCTGTGAGTGGGTATGAGAAATAATTTCATGAATTCAGCCTTCCACTGGGCCTCACTTTTACACTCTTGAAAGCTACATGAGTAACTGCTTTCAATGTAAACGGACTAGAATTAGGGTGGCTGAAGGGATAAAGAGGTGAGACCCACCTTTATGTTGCCTATGGGAGGCTCATTTTTGACCTAAGGACACACATAAACTGAAAGTGAAGGGATGGAAAAAGATACTTTATGCAAGTTAAAGAGAGCAAAGGGCAGGACCCGCAATACTTATATAAGATAAACTGGACAGGAAACGAAGAGATGGGAACATCAAGGACACTATGGCGATATGAAGGAATCAGTCTGAGGAGATGGCAATAACAACTGGGTAAGTGACTGTGCACGCAACACAGGAGGACTTAAATGGGTAAAGAAAAATTTATGCAGAAGTATGTCCGTATTTGGCACTTACTTACAGAACTAAAGGGAGCAGTAGATAGCAGGAAAATAATACTATGAGATTTTTAACACTCATTCCATCAATGGTTATTTCACCCAGAGGGAAAATAAATAAGGAAACTGTGGCATTCTATGACACAGTAGTCCAGAGAGACTTAAAAGATTTATACCAGAACATGACAGCCGAAAGCAGCAGGATACACATTCTTCTCAGGAACACTTGGAATGTTCTTCAGTAGAGATCAGAAATTAGGACAGGAAAATGTCTCAATAAATTTAAGAAGACTGGAATTGTATTAAGCATCTTTTCCGACCAAAAGTGTATGAAACTAGGAATGAATGACATAAAGAAAACCAGAGAAAACACAAACAGGAGAAGCTAAACCTCATAATTGTAAATAATCAGTGATTCAATGAGGAAACCAAAGAAGAAAACAAACAATGTATGGAAGCAAATAAGACAGGAACCCAATGGATCAAAGTATGTAAAATGGACCTAGAGTGATTCTAGGAGTTACGTACATAGCAATGGAGGCCTCCATCCAGAAAGAAAGACAATCCCGAACGAACAATATCCTTTCACTATGAAAGGAACTAGGAAAAGAAGTACAAACCGGTCTAGGTTCCCATTCTTGAGTCACCATAGCACGGGGAAGAAGAGCAGAGTCTGTTCAGTCAGACTGTCTCGGTGTGTTCCCATCATCTCTCTGAATTTGGGCAAAGGCAGCTGTGAGGATGTCAGTTTCTCTGTGTGTGTGATGATGGGGATACTAAAGAAGCTAGCTCAGAGATTCTGGGGAGTGCAAAGTGCTTGCCAAAGTACCTTGTGTACAGGGTTCAACAAATCTTTGGATGAAGGTTTCTACAGGCCTACCAGTGTTATATATGTAATTCAGGAAAACACACTAAAAAAGAGTACACATATTAAGTCAAAAAAGAATAACGAATCAATTTGTTTCACATGTCGTAGGGAAAAGGAGTTGCCATGGCCAGGGTGCTCGCCTGACCGCGAACTCCCTGCCCACGGCGCAAACGCCGTGCTGTCTCCTGAGAGCCAGCCTGCATTGTGACCTCAGCCCCGTTTACTGCGCATGCGCAGCTCGGGGAATTGTTGACAAGAGGGTCCCTATCGTCTGAGTTGCTGAGTAGGGACCTCGCCCGAGTGCTCTCTGCCGCTTGTGGATCTCAGAGCAGCTCCGTGCAGCTGCAGCGGATGTAATCTCAGCACTCGATCGACCTGCTGCCACCAAAGTAAAACTGGGTTGGAACAGCGGAGCCTCGCTGTTTTCCAGTCTCACCAAATCCAGTAGGAAATACGCTGGGACTCCTGTGCTACAACGTCTTCTCAAGTTCATAGTAGGTGTGATGGTAGCAGAGTTGTAAAATTTGAATTGTCCTGAGGTTTTGACTTCTCATGCTGATTAAAAACACCGCCACTGCCATGTTCTCTGAAAGTACTCGTAAGAGAGGTAAGCGCTTGGATCTAAGTCCGGGTCACGGACACAGTTGAATGAATTCCGGGGAGGAGGTATTTATCCACTTTTAATGAAGGATATGTCTACCTGAGAAAAGGTCAGACTGAGAGATATTATTTCCATAAAGAGTACTGGTGTTCATACGTTTTAAAAATGTTAACATAAATTCTCGGTATGGAATGCATTCTGGAATTTTCATAGAGCAGACATTAGGTGGATTTTAAATGTCAGTTGTTTTTCCCATCTCATTTACTCACCACGAATAACTCATTATTATATACATAAATATTCACATACATAAGGAAACAACAAAGCTAAAGAGTCAGTTTATGGTCTCTGGATTTCACATTCATTTTCATAGACATGCTTCCTGAAAATGAGCCACGCTCTAAAGACATCAGGTGAGGTCTGGGAATCCCGGAAAACACGAATGTCTGAACTGTCTAGTTCTTCTAGTTATTTTTGATATCGTTATGGTCACATCAAGTGTCTTTAAATGTATCCGGACTATCCAGACCGATTTAGCTTACGTGTGGAAAAGATAAATTCAACTGTAACCTGAGGTCTAGAGCAGATACCGAACAAGCGGAGGGAAGCATGCTCTAGCGGGACTCAGAGGAATGGAATTTGATGGCTTGTCTGACTTCCGAGGAGTAAGTAGAAATTGTTCCGGTCAAATTTTAGGTCCAAATAGGATATCTACACATGAAAAGGTGAACATTCTACATTAAACAAGGATGCGATGATTCATGGGAGAACACTAGGGATATCTTGTTCCCCCCTAACCGTACAAGGTAGTACTCTGTGAGTGGGTATGAGAAATAATTTCATGAATTCAGCCTTCCACTGGGCCTCACTTTTACACTCTTGAAAGCTACATGAGTAACTGCTTTCAATGTAAACGGACTAGAATTAGGGTGGCTGAAGGGATAAAGAGGTGAGACCCACCTTTATGTTGCCTATGGGAGGCTCATTTTTGACCTAAGGACACACATAAACTGAAAGTGAAGGGATGGAAAAAGATACTTTATGCAAGTTAAAGAGAGCAAAGGGCAGGACCCGCAATACTTATATAAGATAAACTGGACAGGAAACGAAGAGATGGGAACATCAAGGACACTATGGCGATATGAAGGAATCAGTCTGAGGAGATGGCAATAACAACTGGGTAAGTGACTGTGCACGCAACACAGGAGGACTTAAATGGGTAAAGAAAAATTTATGCAGAAGTATGTCCGTATTTGGCACTTACTTACAGAACTAAAGGGAGCAGTAGATAGCAGGAAAATAATACTATGAGATTTTTAACACTCATTCCATCAATGGTTATTTCACCCAGAGGGAAAATAAATAAGGAAACTGTGGCATTCTATGACACAGTAGTCCAGAGAGACTTAAAAGATTTATACCAGAACATGACAGCCGAAAGCAGCAGGATACACATTCTTCTCAGGAACACTTGGAATGTTCTTCAGTAGAGATCAGAAATTAGGACAGGAAAATGTCTCAATAAATTTAAGAAGACTGGAATTGTATTAAGCATCTTTTCCGACCAAAAGTGTATGAAACTAGGAATGAATGACATAAAGAAAACCAGAGAAAACACAAACAGGAGAAGCTAAACCTCATAATTGTAAATAATCAGTGATTCAATGAGGAAACCAAAGAAGAAAACAAACAATGTATGGAAGCAAATAAGACAGGAACCCAATGGATCAAAGTATGTAAAATGGACCTAGAGTGATTCTAGGAGTTACGTACATAGCAATGGAGGCCTCCATCCAGAAAGAAAGACAATCCCGAACGAACAATATCCTTTCACTATGAAAGGAACTAGGAAAAGAAGTACAAACCGGTCTAGGTTCCCATTCTTGAGTCACCGTAGCACGGGGAAGAAGAGCAGAGTCTGTTCAGTCAGACTGTCTCGGTGTGTTCCCATCATCTCTCTGAATTTGGGCAAAGGCAGCTGTGAGGATGTCAGTTTCTCTGTGTGTGTGATGATGGGGATACTAAAGAAGCTAGCTCAGAGATTCTGGGGAGTGCAAAGTGCTTGCCAAAGTACCTTGTTTATAGGGTTCAACAAATCTTTGGATGAAGGTTTCTACAGGCCTACCAGTGTTATATATGTAATTCAGGAAAACACACTAAAAAATAGTACACATATTAAGTCAAAAAAGAATAACGAATCAATTTGTTTCACATGTCGTAGGGAAAAGGAGTTGCCATGGCCAGGGTGCTCGCCTGACCGCGAACTCCCTGCCCACGGCGCAAACGCCGTGCTGTCTCCTGAGAGCCAGCCTGCATTGTGACCTCAGCCCCGTTTACTGCGCATGCGCAGCTCGGGGAATTGTTGACAAGAGGGTCCCTATCGTCTGAGTTGCTGAGTAGGGACCTCGCCCGAGTGCTCTCTGCCGCTTGTGGATCTCAGAGCAGCTCCGTGCAGCTGCAGCGGATGTAATCTCAGCACTCGATCGACCTGCTGCCACCAAAGTAAAACTGGGTTGGAACAGCGGAGCCTCGCTGTTTTCCAGTCTCACCAAATCCAGTAGGAAATACGCTGGGACTCCTGTGCTACAACGTCTTCTCAAGTTCATAGTAGGTGTGATGGTAGCAGAGTTGTAAAATTTGAATTGTCCTGAGGTTTTGACTTCTCATGCTGATTAAAAACACCGCCACTGCCATGTTCTCTGAAAGTACTCGCAAGAGAGGTAAGCGCTTGGATCTAAGTCCGGGTCACGGACACAGTTGAATGAATTCCGGGGAGGAGGTATTTATCCACTTTTAATGAAGGATATGTCTACCTGAGAAAAGGTCAGACTGAGAGATATTATTTCCATAAAGAGTACTGGTGTTCATACGTTTTAAAAATGTTAACATAAATTCTCGGTATGGAATGCATTCTGGAATTTTCATAGAGCAGACATTAGGTGGATTTTAAATGTCAGTTGTTTTTCCCATCTCATTTACTCACCACGAATAACTCATTATTATATACATAAATATTCACATACATAAGGAAACAACAAAGCTAAAGAGTCAGTTTATGGTCTCTGGATTTCACATTCATTTTCATAGACATGCTTCCTGAAAATGAGCCACGCTCTAAAGACATCAGGTGAGGTCTGGGAATCCCGGAAAACACGAATGTCTGAACTGTCTAGTTCTTCTAGTTATTTTTGATATCGTTATGGTCACATCAAGTGTCTTTAAATGTATCCGGACTATCCAGACCGATTTAGCTTACGTGTGGAAAAGATAAATTCAACTGTAACCTGAGGTCTAGAGCAGATACCGAACAAGCGGAGGGAAGCATGCTCTAGCGGGACTCAGAGGAATGGAATTTGATGGCTTGTCTGACTTCCGAGGAGTAAGTAGAAATTGTTCCGGTCAAATTTTAGGTCCAAATAGGATATCTACACATGAAAAGGTGAACATTCTACATTAAACAAGGATGCGATGATTCATGGGAGAACACTAGGGATATCTTGTTCCCCCCTAACCGTACAAGGTAGTACTCTGTGAGTGGGTATGAGAAATAATTTCATGAATTCAGCCTTCCACTGGGCCTCACTTTTACACTCTTGAAAGCTACATGAGTAACTGCTTTCAATGTAAACGGACTAGAATTAGGGTGGCTGAAGGGATAAAGAGGTGAGACCCACCTTTATGTTGCCTATGGGAGGCTCATTTTTGACCTAAGGACACACATAAACTGAAAGTGAAGGGATGGAAAAAGATACTTTATGCAAGTTAAAGAGAGCAAAGGGCAGGACCCGCAATACTTATATAAGATAAACTGGACAGGAAACGAAGAGATGGGAACATCAAGGACACTATGGCGATATGAAGGAATCAGTCTGAGGAGATGGCAATAACAACTGGGTAAGTGACTGTGCACGCAACACAGGAGGACTTAAATGGGTAAAGAAAAATTTATGCAGAAGTATGTCCGTATTTGGCACTTACTTACAGAACTAAAGGGAGCAGTAGATAGCAGGAAAATAATACTATGAGATTTTTAACACTCATTCCATCAATGGTTATTTCACCCAGAGGGAAAATAAATAAGGAAACTGTGGCATTCTATGACACAGTAGTCCAGAGAGACTTAAAAGATTTATACCAGAACATGACAGCCGAAAGCAGCAGGATACACATTCTTCTCAGGAACACTTGGAATGTTCTTCAGTAGAGATCACAAATTAGGACAGGAAAATGTCTCAATAAATTTAAGAAGACTGGAATTGTATTAAGCATCTTTTCCGACCAAAAGTGTATGAAACTAGGAATGAATGACATAAAGAAAACCAGAGAAAACACAAACAGGAGAAGCTAAACCTCATAATTGTAAATAATCAGTGATTCAATGAGGAAACCAAAGAAGAAAACAAACAATGTATGGAAGCAAATAAGACAGGAACCCAATGGATCAAAGTATGTAAAATGGACCTAGAGTGATTCTAGGAGTTACGTACATAGCAATGGAGGCCTCCATCCAGAAAGAAAGACAATCCCGAACGAACAATATCCTTTCACTATGAAAGGAACTAGGAAAAGAAGTACAAACCGGTCTAGGTTCCCATTCTTGAGTCACCGTAGCACGGGGAAGAAGAGCAGAGTCTGTTCAGTCAGACTGTCTCGGTGTGTTCCCATCATCTCTCTGAATTTGGGCAAAGGCAGCTGTGAGGATGTCAGTTTCTCTGTGTGTGTGATGATGGGGATACTAAAGAAGCTAGCTCAGAGATTCTGGGGAGTGCAAAGTGCTTGCCAAAGTACCTTGTTTATAGGGTTCAACAAATCTTTGGATGAAGGTTTCTACAGGCCTACCAGTGTTATATATGTAATTCAGGAAAACACACTAAAAAATAGTACACATATTAAGTCAAAAAAGAATAACGAATCAATTTGTTTCACATGTCGTAGGGAAAAGGAGTTGCCATGGCCAGGGTGCTCGCCTGACCGCGAACTCCCTGCCCACGGCGCAAACGCCGTGCTGTCTCCTGAGAGCCAGCCTGCATTGTGACCTCAGCCCCGTTTACTGCGCATGCGCAGCTCGGGGAATTGTTGACAAGAGGGTCCCTATCGTCTGAGTTGCTGAGTAGGGACCTCGCCCGAGTGCTCTCTGCCGCTTGTGGATCTCAGAGCAGCTCCGTGCAGCTGCAGCGGATGTAATCTCAGCACTCGATCGACCTGCTGCCACCAAAGTAAAACTGGGTTGGAACAGCGGAGCCTCGCTGTTTTCCAGTCTCACCAAATCCAGTAGGAAATACGCTGGGACTCCTGTGCTACAACGTCTTCTCAAGTTCATAGTAGGTGTGATGGTAGCAGAGTTGTAAAATTTGAATTGTCCTGAGGTTTTGACTTCTCATGCTGATTAAAAACACCGCCACTGCCATGTTCTCTGAAAGTACTCGCAAGAGAGGTAAGCGCTTGGATCTAAGTCCGGGTCACGGACACAGTTGAATGAATTCCGGGGAGGAGGTATTTATCCAGTTTTAATGAAGGATATGTCTACCTGAGAAAAGGTCAGACTGAGAGATATTATTTCCATAAAGAGTACTGGTGTTCATACGTTTTAAAAATGTTAACATAAATTCTCGGTATGGAATGCATTCTGGAATTTTCATAGAGCAGACATTAGGTGGATTTTAAATGTCAGTTGTTTTTCCCATCTCATTTACTCACCACGAATAACTCATTATTATATACATAAATATTCACATACATAAGGAAACAACAAAGCTAAAGAGTCAGTTTATGGTCTCTGGATTTCACATTCATTTTCATAGACATGCTTCCTGAAAATGAGCCACGCTCTAAAGACATCAGGTGAGGTCTGGGAATCCCGGAAAACACGAATGTCTGAACTGTCTAGTTCTTCTAGTTATTTTTGATATCGTTATGGTCACATCAAGTGTCTTTAAATGTATCCGGACTATCCAGACCGATTTAGCTTACGTGTGGAAAAGATAAATTCAACTGTAACCTGAGGTCTAGAGCAGATACCGAACAAGCGGAGGGAAGCATGCTCTAGCGGGACTCAGAGGAATGGAATTTGATGGCTTGTCTGACTTCCGAGGAGTAAGTAGAAATTGTTCCGGTCAAATTTTAGGTCCAAATAGGATATCTACACATGAAAAGGTGAACATTCTACATTAAACAAGGATGCGATGATTCATGGGAGAACACTAGGGATATCTTGTTCCCCCCTAACCGTACAAGGTAGTACTCTGTGAGTGGGTATGAGAAATAATTTCATGAATTCAGCCTTCCACTGGGCCTCACTTTTACACTCTTGAAAGCTACATGAGTAACTGCTTTCAATGTAAACGGACTAGAATTAGGGTGGCTGAAGGGATAAAGAGGTGAGACCCACCTTTATGTTGCCTATGGGAGGCTCATTTTTGACCTAAGGACACACATAAACTGAAAGTGAAGGGATGGAAAAAGATACTTTATGCAAGTTAAAGAGAGCAAAGGGCAGGACCCGCAATACTTATATAAGATAAACTGGACAGGAAACGAAGAGATGGGAACATCAAGGACACTATGGCGATATGAAGGAATCAGTCTGAGGAGATGGCAATAACAACTGGGTAAGTGACTGTGCACGCAACACAGGAGGACTTAAATGGGTAAAGAAAAATTTATGCAGAAGTATGTCCGTATTTGGCACTTACTTACAGAACTAAAGGGAGCAGTAGATAGCAGGAAAATAATACTATGAGATTTTTAACACTCATTCCATCAATGGTTATTTCACCCAGAGGGAAAATAAATAAGGAAACTGTGGCATTCTATGACACAGTAGTCCAGAGAGACTTAAAAGATTTATACCAGAACATGACAGCCGAAAGCAGCAGGATACACATTCTTCTCAGGAACACTTGGAATGTTCTTCAGTAGAGATCAGAAATTAGGACAGGAAAATGTCTCAATAAATTTAAGAAGACTGGAATTGTATTAAGCATCTTTTCCGACCAAAAGTGTATGAAACTAGGAATGAATGACATAAAGAAAACCAGAGAAAACACAAACAGGAGAAGCTAAACCTCATAATTGTAAATAATCAGTGATTCAATGAGGAAACCAAAGAAGAAAACAAACAATGTATGGAAGCAAATAAGACAGGAACCCAATGGATCAAAGTATGTAAAATGGACCTAGAGTGATTCTAGGAGTTACGTACATAGCAATGGAGGCCTCCATCCAGAAAGAAAGACAATCCCGAACGAACAATATCCTTTCACTATGAAAGGAACTAGGAAAAGAAGTACAAACCGGTCTAGGTTCCCATTCTTGAGTCACCATAGCACGGGGAAGAAGAGCAGAGTCTGTTCAGTCAGACTGTCTCGGTGTGTTCCCATCATCTCTCTGAATTTGGGCAAAGGCAGCTGTGAGGATGTCAGTTTCTCTGTGTGTGTGATGATGGGGATACTAAAGAAGCTAGCTCAGAGATTCTGGGGAGTGCAAAGTGCTTGCCAAAGTACCTTGTGTACAGGGTTCAACAAATCTTTGGATGAAGGTTTCTACAGGCCTACCAGTGTTATATATGTAATTCAGGAAAACACACTAAAAAAGAGTACACATATTAAGTCAAAAAAGAATAACGAATCAATTTGTTTCACATGTCGTAGGGAAAAGGAGTTGCCATGGCCAGGGTGCTCGCCTGACCGCGAACTCCCTGCCCACGGCGCAAACGCCGTGCTGTCTCCTGAGAGCCAGCCTGCATTGTGACCTCAGCCCCGTTTACTGCGCATGCGCAGCTCGGGGAATTGTTGACAAGAGGGTCCCTATCGTCTGAGTTGCTGAGTAGGGACCTCGCCCGAGTGCTCTCTGCCGCTTGTGGATCTCAGAGCAGCTCCGTGCAGCTGCAGCGGATGTAATCTCAGCACTCGATCGACCTGCTGCCACCAAAGTAAAACTGGGTTGGAACAGCGGAGCCTCGCTGTTTTCCAGTCTCACCAAATCCAGTAGGAAATACGCTGGGACTCCTGTGCTACAACGTCTTCTCAAGTTCATAGTAGGTGTGATGGTAGCAGAGTTGTAAAATTTGAATTGTCCTGAGGTTTTGACTTCTCATGCTGATTAAAAACACCGCCACTGCCATGTTCTCTGAAAGTACTCGTAAGAGAGGTAAGCGCTTGGATCTAAGTCCGGGTCACGGACACAGTTGAATGAATTCCGGGGAGGAGGTATTTATCCACTTTTAATGAAGGATATGTCTACCTGAGAAAAGGTCAGACTGAGAGATATTATTTCCATAAAGAGTACTGGTGTTCATACGTTTTAAAAATGTTAACATAAATTCTCGGTATGGAATGCATTCTGGAATTTTCATAGAGCAGACATTAGGTGGATTTTAAATGTCAGTTGTTTTTCCCATCTCATTTACTCACCACGAATAACTCATTATTATATACATAAATATTCACATACATAAGGAAACAACAAAGCTAAAGAGTCAGTTTATGGTCTCTGGATTTCACATTCATTTTCATAGACATGCTTCCTGAAAATGAGCCACGCTCTAAAGACATCAGGTGAGGTCTGGGAATCCCGGAAAACACGAATGTCTGAACTGTCTAGTTCTTCTAGTTATTTTTGATATCGTTATGGTCACATCAAGTGTCTTTAAATGTATCCGGACTATCCAGACCGATTTAGCTTACGTGTGGAAAAGATAAATTCAACTGTAACCTGAGGTCTAGAGCAGATACCGAACAAGCGGAGGGAAGCATGCTCTAGCGGGACTCAGAGGAATGGAATTTGATGGCTTGTCTGACTTCCGAGGAGTAAGTAGAAATTGTTCCGGTCAAATTTTAGGTCCAAATAGGATATCTACACATGAAAAGGTGAACATTCTACATTAAACAAGGATGCGATGATTCATGGGAGAACACTAGGGATATCTTGTTCCCCCCTAACCGTACAAGGTAGTACTCTGTGAGTGGGTATGAGAAATAATTTCATGAATTCAGCCTTCCACTGGGCCTCACTTTTACACTCTTGAAAGCTACATGAGTAACTGCTTTCAATGTAAACGGACTAGAATTAGGGTGGCTGAAGGGATAAAGAGGTGAGACCCACCTTTATGTTGCCTATGGGAGGCTCATTTTTGACCTAAGGACACACATAAACTGAAAGTGAAGGGATGGAAAAAGATACTTTATGCAAGTTAAAGAGAGCAAAGGGCAGGACCCGCAATACTTATATAAGATAAACTGGACAGGAAACGAAGAGATGGGAACATCAAGGACACTATGGCGATATGAAGGAATCAGTCTGAGGAGATGGCAATAACAACTGGGTAAGTGACTGTGCACGCAACACAGGAGGACTTAAATGGGTAAAGAAAAATTTATGCAGAAGTATGTCCGTATTTGGCACTTACTTACAGAACTAAAGGGAGCAGTAGATAGCAGGAAAATAATACTATGAGATTTTTAACACTCATTCCATCAATGGTTATTTCACCCAGAGGGAAAATAAATAAGGAAACTGTGGCATTCTATGACACAGTAGTCCAGAGAGACTTAAAAGATTTATACCAGAACATGACAGCCGAAAGCAGCAGGATACACATTCTTCTCAGGAACACTTGGAATGTTCTTCAGTAGAGATCAGAAATTAGGACAGGAAAATGTCTCAATAAATTTAAGAAGACTGGAATTGTATTAAGCATCTTTTCCGACCAAAAGTGTATGAAACTAGGAATGAATGACATAAAGAAAACCAGAGAAAACACAAACAGGAGAAGCTAAACCTCATAATTGTAAATAATCAGTGATTCAATGAGGAAACCAAAGAAGAAAACAAACAATGTATGGAAGCAAATAAGACAGGAACCCAATGGATCAAAGTATGTAAAATGGACCTAGAGTGATTCTAGGAGTTACGTACATAGCAATGGAGGCCTCCATCCAGAAAGAAAGACAATCCCGAACGAACAATATCCTTTCACTATGAAAGGAACTAGGAAAAGAAGTACAAACCGGTCTAGGTTCCCATTCTTGAGTCACCGTAGCACGGGGAAGAAGAGCAGAGTCTGTTCAGTCAGACTGTCTCGGTGTGTTCCCATCATCTCTCTGAATTTGGGCAAAGGCAGCTGTGAGGATGTCAGTTTCTCTGTGTGTGTGATGATGGGGATACTAAAGAAGCTAGCTCAGAGATTCTGGGGAGTGCAAAGTGCTTGCCAAAGTACCTTGTTTATAGGGTTCAACAAATCTTTGGATGAAGGTTTCTACAGGCCTACCAGTGTTATATATGTAATTCAGGAAAACACACTAAAAAATAGTACACATATTAAGTCAAAAAAGAATAACGAATCAATTTGTTTCACATGTCGTAGGGAAAAGGAGTTGCCATGGCCAGGGTGCTCGCCTGACCGCGAACTCCCTGCCCACGGCGCAAACGCCGTGCTGTCTCCTGAGAGCCAGCCTGCATTGTGACCTCAGCCCCGTTTACTGCGCATGCGCAGCTCGGGGAATTGTTGACAAGAGGGTCCCTATCGTCTGAGTTGCTGAGTAGGGACCTCGCCCGAGTGCTCTCTGCCGCTTGTGGATCTCAGAGCAGCTCCGTGCAGCTGCAGCGGATGTAATCTCAGCACTCGATCGACCTGCTGCCACCAAAGTAAAACTGGGTTGGAACAGCGGAGCCTCGCTGTTTTCCAGTCTCACCAAATCCAGTAGGAAATACGCTGGGACTCCTGTGCTACAACGTCTTCTCAAGTTCATAGTAGGTGTGATGGTAGCAGAGTTGTAAAATTTGAATTGTCCTGAGGTTTTGACTTCTCATGCTGATTAAAAACACCGCCACTGCCATGTTCTCTGAAAGTACTCGCAAGAGAGGTAAGCGCTTGGATCTAAGTCCGGGTCACGGACACAGTTGAATGAATTCCGGGGAGGAGGTATTTATCCACTTTTAATGAAGGATATGTCTACCTGAGAAAAGGTCAGACTGAGAGATATTATTTCCATAAAGAGTACTGGTGTTCATACGTTTTAAAAATGTTAACATAAATTCTCGGTATGGAATGCATTCTGGAATTTTCATAGAGCAGACATTAGGTGGATTTTAAATGTCAGTTGTTTTTCCCATCTCATTTACTCACCACGAATAACTCATTATTATATACATAAATATTCACATACATAAGGAAACAACAAAGCTAAAGAGTCAGTTTATGGTCTCTGGATTTCACATTCATTTTCATAGACATGCTTCCTGAAAATGAGCCACGCTCTAAAGACATCAGGTGAGGTCTGGGAATCCCGGAAAACACGAATGTCTGAACTGTCTAGTTCTTCTAGTTATTTTTGATATCGTTATGGTCACATCAAGTGTCTTTAAATGTATCCGGACTATCCAGACCGATTTAGCTTACGTGTGGAAAAGATAAATTCAACTGTAACCTGAGGTCTAGAGCAGATACCGAACAAGCGGAGGGAAGCATGCTCTAGCGGGACTCAGAGGAATGGAATTTGATGGCTTGTCTGACTTCCGAGGAGTAAGTAGAAATTGTTCCGGTCAAATTTTAGGTCCAAATAGGATATCTACACATGAAAAGGTGAACATTCTACATTAAACAAGGATGCGATGATTCATGGGAGAACACTAGGGATATCTTGTTCCCCCCTAACCGTACAAGGTAGTACTCTGTGAGTGGGTATGAGAAATAATTTCATGAATTCAGCCTTCCACTGGGCCTCACTTTTACACTCTTGAAAGCTACATGAGTAACTGCTTTCAATGTAAACGGACTAGAATTAGGGTGGCTGAAGGGATAAAGAGGTGAGACCCACCTTTATGTTGCCTATGGGAGGCTCATTTTTGACCTAAGGACACACATAAACTGAAAGTGAAGGGATGGAAAAAGATACTTTATGCAAGTTAAAGAGAGCAAAGGGCAGGACCCGCAATACTTATATAAGATAAACTGGACAGGAAACGAAGAGATGGGAACATCAAGGACACTATGGCGATATGAAGGAATCAGTCTGAGGAGATGGCAATAACAACTGGGTAAGTGACTGTGCACGCAACACAGGAGGACTTAAATGGGTAAAGAAAAATTTATGCAGAAGTATGTCCGTATTTGGCACTTACTTACAGAACTAAAGGGAGCAGTAGATAGCAGGAAAATAATACTATGAGATTTTTAACACTCATTCCATCAATGGTTATTTCACCCAGAGGGAAAATAAATAAGGAAACTGTGGCATTCTATGACACAGTAGTCCAGAGAGACTTAAAAGATTTATACCAGAACATGACAGCCGAAAGCAGCAGGATACACATTCTTCTCAGGAACACTTGGAATGTTCTTCAGTAGAGATCACAAATTAGGACAGGAAAATGTCTCAATAAATTTAAGAAGACTGGAATTGTATTAAGCATCTTTTCCGACCAAAAGTGTATGAAACTAGGAATGAATGACATAAAGAAAACCAGAGAAAACACAAACAGGAGAAGCTAAACCTCATAATTGTAAATAATCAGTGATTCAATGAGGAAACCAAAGAAGAAAACAAACAATGTATGGAAGCAAATAAGACAGGAACCCAATGGATCAAAGTATGTAAAATGGACCTAGAGTGATTCTAGGAGTTACGTACATAGCAATGGAGGCCTCCATCCAGAAAGAAAGACAATCCCGAACGAACAATATCCTTTCACTATGAAAGGAACTAGGAAAAGAAGTACAAACCGGTCTAGGTTCCCATTCTTGAGTCACCGTAGCACGGGGAAGAAGAGCAGAGTCTGTTCAGTCAGACTGTCTCGGTGTGTTCCCATCATCTCTCTGAATTTGGGCAAAGGCAGCTGTGAGGATGTCAGTTTCTCTGTGTGTGTGATGATGGGGATACTAAAGAAGCTAGCTCAGAGATTCTGGGGAGTGCAAAGTGCTTGCCAAAGTACCTTGTTTATAGGGTTCAACAAATCTTTGGATGAAGGTTTCTACAGGCCTACCAGTGTTATATATGTAATTCAGGAAAACACACTAAAAAATAGTACACATATTAAGTCAAAAAAGAATAACGAATCAATTTGTTTCACATGTCGTAGGGAAAAGGAGTTGCCATGGCCAGGGTGCTCGCCTGACCGCGAACTCCCTGCCCACGGCGCAAACGCCGTGCTGTCTCCTGAGAGCCAGCCTGCATTGTGACCTCAGCCCCGTTTACTGCGCATGCGCAGCTCGGGGAATTGTTGACAAGAGGGTCCCTATCGTCTGAGTTGCTGAGTAGGGACCTCGCCCGAGTGCTCTCTGCCGCTTGTGGATCTCAGAGCAGCTCCGTGCAGCTGCAGCGGATGTAATCTCAGCACTCGATCGACCTGCTGCCACCAAAGTAAAACTGGGTTGGAACAGCGGAGCCTCGCTGTTTTCCAGTCTCACCAAATCCAGTAGGAAATACGCTGGGACTCCTGTGCTACAACGTCTTCTCAAGTTCATAGTAGGTGTGATGGTAGCAGAGTTGTAAAATTTGAATTGTCCTGAGGTTTTGACTTCTCATGCTGATTAAAAACACCGCCACTGCCATGTTCTCTGAAAGTACTCGCAAGAGAGGTAAGCGCTTGGATCTAAGTCCGGGTCACGGACACAGTTGAATGAATTCCGGGGAGGAGGTATTTATCCAGTTTTAATGAAGGATATGTCTACCTGAGAAAAGGTCAGACTGAGAGATATTATTTCCATAAAGAGTACTGGTGTTCATACGTTTTAAAAATGTTAACATAAATTCTCGGTATGGAATGCATTCTGGAATTTTCATAGAGCAGACATTAGGTGGATTTTAAATGTCAGTTGTTTTTCCCATCTCATTTACTCACCACGAATAACTCATTATTATATACATAAATATTCACATACATAAGGAAACAACAAAGCTAAAGAGTCAGTTTATGGTCTCTGGATTTCACATTCATTTTCATAGACATGCTTCCTGAAAATGAGCCACGCTCTAAAGACATCAGGTGAGGTCTGGGAATCCCGGAAAACACGAATGTCTGAACTGTCTAGTTCTTCTAGTTATTTTTGATATCGTTATGGTCACATCAAGTGTCTTTAAATGTATCCGGACTATCCAGACCGATTTAGCTTACGTGTGGAAAAGATAAATTCAACTGTAACCTGAGGTCTAGAGCAGATACCGAACAAGCGGAGGGAAGCATGCTCTAGCGGGACTCAGAGGAATGGAATTTGATGGCTTGTCTGACTTCCGAGGAGTAAGTAGAAATTGTTCCGGTCAAATTTTAGGTCCAAATAGGATATCTACACATGAAAAGGTGAACATTCTACATTAAACAAGGATGCGATGATTCATGGGAGAACACTAGGGATATCTTGTTCCCCCCTAACCGTACAAGGTAGTACTCTGTGAGTGGGTATGAGAAATAATTTCATGAATTCAGCCTTCCACTGGGCCTCACTTTTACACTCTTGAAAGCTACATGAGTAACTGCTTTCAATGTAAACGGACTAGAATTAGGGTGGCTGAAGGGATAAAGAGGTGAGACCCACCTTTATGTTGCCTATGGGAGGCTCATTTTTGACCTAAGGACACACATAAACTGAAAGTGAAGGGATGGAAAAAGATACTTTATGCAAGTTAAAGAGAGCAAAGGGCAGGACCCGCAATACTTATATAAGATAAACTGGACAGGAAACGAAGAGATGGGAACATCAAGGACACTATGGCGATATGAAGGAATCAGTCTGAGGAGATGGCAATAACAACTGGGTAAGTGACTGTGCACGCAACACAGGAGGACTTAAATGGGTAAAGAAAAATTTATGCAGAAGTATGTCCGTATTTGGCACTTACTTACAGAACTAAAGGGAGCAGTAGATAGCAGGAAAATAATACTATGAGATTTTTAACACTCATTCCATCAATGGTTATTTCACCCAGAGGGAAAATAAATAAGGAAACTGTGGCATTCTATGACACAGTAGTCCAGAGAGACTTAAAAGATTTATACCAGAACATGACAGCCGAAAGCAGCAGGATACACATTCTTCTCAGGAACACTTGGAATGTTCTTCAGTAGAGATCACAAATTAGGACAGGAAAATGTCTCAATAAATTTAAGAAGACTGGAATTGTATTAAGCATCTTTTCCGACCAAAAGTGTATGAAACTAGGAATGAATGACATAAAGAAAACCAGAGAAAACACAAACAGGAGAAGCTAAACCTCATAATTGTAAATAATCAGTGATTCAATGAGGAAACCAAAGAAGAAAACAAACAATGTATGGAAGCAAATAAGACAGGAACCCAATGGATCAAAGTATGTAAAATGGACCTAGAGTGATTCTAGGAGTTACGTACATAGCAATGGAGGCCTCCATCCAGAAAGAAAGACAATCCCGAACGAACA
Source organism: Manis pentadactyla (assembly GCF_030020395.1). Taxonomy (NCBI): domain Eukaryota; kingdom Metazoa; phylum Chordata; class Mammalia; order Pholidota; family Manidae; genus Manis; species Manis pentadactyla. The sequence goes on from NC_080019.1 coordinate 32,586,549, forward strand.
ATATCCTTTCACTATGAAAGGAACTAGGAAAAGAAGTACAAACCGGTCTAGGTTCCCATTCTTGAGTCACCGTAGCACGGGGAAGAAGAGCAGAGTCTGTTCAGTCAGACTGTCTCGGTGTGTTCCCATCATCTCTCTGAATTTGGGCAAAGGCAGCTGTGAGGATGTCAGTTTCTCTGTGTGTGTGATGATGGGGATACTAAAGAAGCTAGCTCAGAGATTCTGGGGAGTGCAAAGTGCTTGCCAAAGTACCTTGTTTATAGGGTTCAACAAATCTTTGGATGAAGGTTTCTACAGGCCTACCAGTGTTATATATGTAATTCAGGAAAACACACTAAAAAATAGTACACATATTAAGTCAAAAAAGAATAACGAATCAATTTGTTTCACATGTCGTAGGGAAAAGGAGTTGCCATGGCCAGGGTGCTCGCCTGACCGCGAACTCCCTGCCCACGGCGCAAACGCCGTGCTGTCTCCTGAGAGCCAGCCTGCATTGTGACCTCAGCCCCGTTTACTGCGCATGCGCAGCTCGGGGAATTGTTGACAAGAGGGTCCCTATCGTCTGAGTTGCTGAGTAGGGACCTCGCCCGAGTGCTCTCTGCCGCTTGTGGATCTCAGAGCAGCTCCGTGCAGCTGCAGCGGATGTAATCTCAGCACTCGATCGACCTGCTGCCACCAAAGTAAAACTGGGTTGGAACAGCGGAGCCTCGCTGTTTTCCAGTCTCACCAAATCCAGTAGGAAATACGCTGGGACTCCTGTGCTACAACGTCTTCTCAAGTTCATAGTAGGTGTGATGGTAGCAGAGTTGTAAAATTTGAATTGTCCTGAGGTTTTGACTTCTCATGCTGATTAAAAACACCGCCACTGCCATGTTCTCTGAAAGTACTCGCAAGAGAGGTAAGCGCTTGGATCTAAGTCCGGTTCACGGACACAGTTGAATGAATTCCGGGGAGGAGGTATTTATCCAGTTTTAATGAAGGATATGTATACCTGAGAAAAGGTCAGACTGAGAGATATTATTTCCATAAAGAGTACTGGTGTTCATACGTTTTAAAAATGTTAACATAAATTCTCGGTATGGAATGCATTCTGGAATTTTCATAGAGCAGACATTAGGTGGATTTTAAATGTCAGTTGTTTTTCCCATCTCATTTACTCACCACGAATAACTCATTATTATATACATAAATATTCACATACATAAGGAAACAACAAAGCTAAAGAGTCAGTTTATGGTCTCTGGATTTCACATTCATTTTCATAGACATGCTTCCTGAAAATGAGCCACGCTCTAAAGACATCAGGTGAGGTCTGGGAATCCCGGAAAACACGAATGTCTGAACTGTCTAGTTCTTCTAGTTATTTTTGATATCGTTATGGTCACATCAAGTGTCTTTAAATGTATCCGGACTATCCAGACCGATTTAGCTTACGTGTGGAAAAGATAAATTCAACTGTAACCTGAGGTCTAGAGCAGATACCGAACAAGCGGAGGGAAGCATGCTCTAGCGGGACTCAGAGGAATGGAATTTGATGGCTTGTCTGACTTCCGAGGAGTAAGTAGAAATTGTTCCGGTCAAATTTTAGGTCCAAATAGGATATCTACACATGAAAAGGTGAACATTCTACATTAAACAAGGATGCGATGATTCATGGGAGAACACTAGGGATATCTTGTTCCCCCCTAACCGTACAAGGTAGTACTCTGTGAGTGGGTATGAGAAATAATTTCATGAATTCAGCCTTCCACTGGGCCTCACTTTTACACTCTTGAAAGCTACATGAGTAACTGCTTTCAATGTAAACGGACTAGAATTAGGGTGGCTGAAGGGATAAAGAGGTGAGACCCACCTTTATGTTGCCTATGGGAGGCTCATTTTTGACCTAAGGACACACATAAACTGAAAGTGAAGGGATGGAAAAAGATACTTTATGCAAGTTAAAGAGAGCAAAGGGCAGGACCCGCAATACTTATATAAGATAAACTGGACAGGAAACGAAGAGATGGGAACATCAAGGACACTATGGCGATATGAAGGAATCAGTCTGAGGAGATGGCAATAACAACTGGGTAAGTGACTGTGCACGCAACACAGGAGGACTTAAATGGGTAAAGAAAAATTTATGCAGAAGTATGTCCGTATTTGGCACTTACTTACAGAACTAAAGGGAGCAGTAGATAGCAGGAAAATAATACTATGAGATTTTTAACACTCATTCCATCAATGGTTATTTCACCCAGAGGGAAAATAAATAAGGAAACTGTGGCATTCTATGACACAGTAGTCCAGAGAGACTTAAAAGATTTATACCAGAACATGACAGCCGAAAGCAGCAGGATACACATTCTTCTCAGGAACACTTGGAATGTTCTTCAGTAGAGATCACAAATTAGGACAGGAAAATGTCTCAATAAATTTAAGAAGACTGGAATTGTATTAAGCATCTTTTCCGACCAAAAGTGTATGAAACTAGGAATGAATGACATAAAGAAAACCAGAGAAAACACAAACAGGAGAAGCTAAACCTCATAATTGTAAATAATCAGTGATTCAATGAGGAAACCAAAGAAGAAAACAAACAATGTATGGAAGCAAATAAGACAGGAACCCAATGGATCAAAGTATGTAAAATGGACCTAGAGTGATTCTAGGAGTTACGTACATAGCAATGGAGGCCTCCATCCAGAAAGAAAGACAATCCCGAACGAACAATATCCTTTCACTATGAAAGGAACTAGGAAAAGAAGTACAAACCGGTCTAGGTTCCCATTCTTGAGTCACCATAGCACGGGGAAGAAGAGCAGAGTCTGTTCAGTCAGACTGTCTCGGTGTGTTCCCATCATCTCTCTGAATTTGGGCAAAGGCAGCTGTGAGGATGTCAGTTTCTCTGTGTGTGTGATGATGGGGATACTAAAGAAGCTAGCTCAGAGATTCTGGGGAGTGCAAAGTGCTTGCCAAAGTACCTTGTGTACAGGGTTCAACAAATCTTTGGATGAAGGTTTCTACAGGCCTACCAGTGTTATATATGTAATTCAGGAAAACACACTAAAAAAGAGTACACATATTAAGTCAAAAAAGAATAACGAATCAATTTGTTTCACATGTCGTAGGGAAAAGGAGTTGCCATGGCCAGGGTGCTCGCCTGACCGCGAACTCCCTGCCCACGGCGCAAACGCCGTGCTGTCTCCTGAGAGCCAGCCTGCATTGTGACCTCAGCCCCGTTTACTGCGCATGCGCAGCTCGGGGAATTGTTGACAAGAGGGTCCCTATCGTCTGAGTTGCTGAGTAGGGACCTCGCCCGAGTGCTCTCTGCCGCTTGTGGATCTCAGAGCAGCTCCGTGCAGCTGCAGCGGATGTAATCTCAGCACTCGATCGACCTGCTGCCACCAAAGTAAAACTGGGTTGGAACAGCGGAGCCTCGCTGTTTTCCAGTCTCACCAAATCCAGTAGGAAATACGCTGGGACTCCTGTGCTACAACGTCTTCTCAAGTTCATAGTAGGTGTGATGGTAGCAGAGTTGTAAAATTTGAATTGTCCTGAGGTTTTGACTTCTCATGCTGATTAAAAACACCGCCACTGCCATGTTCTCTGAAAGTACTCGTAAGAGAGGTAAGCGCTTGGATCTAAGTCCGGGTCACGGACACAGTTGAATGAATTCCGGGGAGGAGGTATTTATCCACTTTTAATGAAGGATATGTCTACCTGAGAAAAGGTCAGACTGAGAGATATTATTTCCATAAAGAGTACTGGTGTTCATACGTTTTAAAAATGTTAACATAAATTCTCGGTATGGAATGCATTCTGGAATTTTCATAGAGCAGACATTAGGTGGATTTTAAATGTCAGTTGTTTTTCCCATCTCATTTACTCACCACGAATAACTCATTATTATATACATAAATATTCACATACATAAGGAAACAACAAAGCTAAAGAGTCAGTTTATGGTCTCTGGATTTCACATTCATTTTCATAGACATGCTTCCTGAAAATGAGCCACGCTCTAAAGACATCAGGTGAGGTCTGGGAATCCCGGAAAACACGAATGTCTGAACTGTCTAGTTCTTCTAGTTATTTTTGATATCGTTATGGTCACATCAAGTGTCTTTAAATGTATCCGGACTATCCAGACCGATTTAGCTTACGTGTGGAAAAGATAAATTCAACTGTAACCTGAGGTCTAGAGCAGATACCGAACAAGCGGAGGGAAGCATGCTCTAGCGGGACTCAGAGGAATGGAATTTGATGGCTTGTCTGACTTCCGAGGAGTAAGTAGAAATTGTTCCGGTCAAATTTTAGGTCCAAATAGGATATCTACACATGAAAAGGTGAACATTCTACATTAAACAAGGATGCGATGATTCATGGGAGAACACTAGGGATATCTTGTTCCCCCCTAACCGTACAAGGTAGTACTCTGTGAGTGGGTATGAGAAATAATTTCATGAATTCAGCCTTCCACTGGGCCTCACTTTTACACTCTTGAAAGCTACATGAGTAACTGCTTTCAATGTAAACGGACTAGAATTAGGGTGGCTGAAGGGATAAAGAGGTGAGACCCACCTTTATGTTGCCTATGGGAGGCTCATTTTTGACCTAAGGACACACATAAACTGAAAGTGAAGGGATGGAAAAAGATACTTTATGCAAGTTAAAGAGAGCAAAGGGCAGGACCCGCAATACTTATATAAGATAAACTGGACAGGAAACGAAGAGATGGGAACATCAAGGACACTATGGCGATATGAAGGAATCAGTCTGAGGAGATGGCAATAACAACTGGGTAAGTGACTGTGCACGCAACACAGGAGGACTTAAATGGGTAAAGAAAAATTTATGCAGAAGTATGTCCGTATTTGGCACTTACTTACAGAACTAAAGGGAGCAGTAGATAGCAGGAAAATAATACTATGAGATTTTTAACACTCATTCCATCAATGGTTATTTCACCCAGAGGGAAAATAAATAAGGAAACTGTGGCATTCTATGACACAGTAGTCCAGAGAGACTTAAAAGATTTATACCAGAACATGACAGCCGAAAGCAGCAGGATACACATTCTTCTCAGGAACACTTGGAATGTTCTTCAGTAGAGATCACAAATTAGGACAGGAAAATGTCTCAATAAATTTAAGAAGACTGGAATTGTATTAAGCATCTTTTCCGACCAAAAGTGTATGAAACTAGGAATGAATGACATAAAGAAAACCAGAGAAAACACAAACAGGAGAAGCTAAACCTCATAATTGTAAATAATCAGTGATTCAATGAGGAAACCAAAGAAGAAAACAAACAATGTATGGAAGCAAATAAGACAGGAACCCAATGGATCAAAGTATGTAAAATGGACCTAGAGTGATTCTAGGAGTTACGTACATAGCAATGGAGGCCTCCATCCAGAAAGAAAGACAATCCCGAACGAACAATATCCTTTCACTATGAAAGGAACTAGGAAAAGAAGTACAAACCGGTCTAGGTTCCCATTCTTGAGTCACCGTAGCACGGGGAAGAAGAGCAGAGTCTGTTCAGTCAGACTGTCTCGGTGTGTTCCCATCATCTCTCTGAATTTGGGCAAAGGCAGCTGTGAGGATGTCAGTTTCTCTGTGTGTGTGATGATGGGGATACTAAAGAAGCTAGCTCAGAGATTCTGGGGAGTGCAAAGTGCTTGCCAAAGTACCTTGTTTATAGGGTTCAACAAATCTTTGGATGAAGGTTTCTACAGGCCTACCAGTGTTATATATGTAATTCAGGAAAACACACTAAAAAATAGTACACATATTAAGTCAAAAAAGAATAACGAATCAATTTGTTTCACATGTCGTAGGGAAAAGGAGTTGCCATGGCCAGGGTGCTCGCCTGACCGCGAACTCCCTGCCCACGGCGCAAACGCCGTGCTGTCTCCTGAGAGCCAGCCTGCATTGTGACCTCAGCCCCGTTTACTGCGCATGCGCAGCTCGGGGAATTGTTGACAAGAGGGTCCCTATCGTCTGAGTTGCTGAGTAGGGACCTCGCCCGAGTGCTCTCTGCCGCTTGTGGATCTCAGAGCAGCTCCGTGCAGCTGCAGCGGATGTAATCTCAGCACTCGATCGACCTGCTGCCACCAAAGTAAAACTGGGTTGGAACAGCGGAGCCTCGCTGTTTTCCAGTCTCACCAAATCCAGTAGGAAATACGCTGGGACTCCTGTGCTACAACGTCTTCTCAAGTTCATAGTAGGTGTGATGGTAGCAGAGTTGTAAAATTTGAATTGTCCTGAGGTTTTGACTTCTCATGCTGATTAAAAACACCGCCACTGCCATGTTCTCTGAAAGTACTCGTAAGAGAGGTAAGCGCTTGGATCTAAGTCCGGGTCACGGACACAGTTGAATGAATTCCGGGGAGGAGGTATTTATCCACTTTTAATGAAGGATATGTCTACCTGAGAAAAGGTCAGACTGAGAGATATTATTTCCATAAAGAGTACTGGTGTTCATACGTTTTAAAAATGTTAACATAAATTCTCGGTATGGAATGCATTCTGGAATTTTCATAGAGCAGACATTAGGTGGATTTTAAATGTCAGTTGTTTTTCCCATCTCATTTACTCACCACGAATAACTCATTATTATATACATAAATATTCACATACATAAGGAAACAACAAAGCTAAAGAGTCAGTTTATGGTCTCTGGATTTCACATTCATTTTCATAGACATGCTTCCTGAAAATGAGCCACGCTCTAAAGACATCAGGTGAGGTCTGGGAATCCCGGAAAACACGAATGTCTGAACTGTCTAGTTTTTCTAGTTATTTTTGATATCGTTATGGTCACATCAAGTGTCTTTAAATGTATCCGGACTATCCAGACCGATTTAGCTTACGTGTGGAAAAGATAAATTCAACTGTAACCTGAGGTCTAGAGCAGATACCGAACAAGCGGAGGGAAGCATGCTCTAGCGGGACTCAGAGGAATGGAATTTGATGGCTTGTCTGACTTCCGAGGAGTAAGTAGAAATTGTTCCGGTCAAATTTTAGGTCCAAATAGGATATCTACACATGAAAAGGTGAACATTCTACATTAAACAAGGATGCGATGATTCATGGGAGAACACTAGGGATATCTTGTTCCCCCCTAACCGTACAAGGTAGTACTCTGTGAGTGGGTATGAGAAATAATTTCATGAATTCAGCCTTCCACTGGGCCTCACTTTTACACTCTTGAAAGCTACATGAGTAACTGCTTTCAATGTAAACGGACTAGAATTAGGGTGGCTGAAGGGATAAAGAGGTGAGACCCACCTTTATGTTGCCTATGGGAGGCTCATTTTTGACCTAAGGACACACATAAACTGAAAGTGAAGGGATGGAAAAAGATACTTTATGCAAGTTAAAGAGAGCAAAGGGCAGGACCCGCAATACTTATATAAGATAAACTGGACAGGAAACGAAGAGATGGGAACATCAAGGACACTATGGCGATATGAAGGAATCAGTCTGAGGAGATGGCAATAACAACTGGGTAAGTGACTGTGCACGCAACACAGGAGGACTTAAATGGGTAAAGAAAAATTTATGCAGAAGTATGTCCGTATTTGGCACTTACTTACAGAACTAAAGGGAGCAGTAGATAGCAGGAAAATAATACTATGAGATTTTTAACACTCATTCCATCAATGGTTATTTCACCCAGAGGGAAAATAAATAAGGAAACTGTGGCATTCTATGACACAGTAGTCCAGAGAGACTTAAAAGATTTATACCAGAACATGACAGCCGAAAGCAGCAGGATACACATTCTTCTCAGGAACACTTGGAATGTTCTTCAGTAGAGATCACAAATTAGGACAGGAAAATGTCTCAATAAATTTAAGAAGACTGGAATTGTATTAAGCATCTTTTCCGACCAAAAGTGTATGAAACTAGGAATGAATGACATAAAGAAAACCAGAGAAAACACAAACAGGAGAAGCTAAACCTCATAATTGTAAATAATCAGTGATTCAATGAGGAAACCAAAGAAGAAAACAAACAATGTATGGAAGCAAATAAGACAGGAACCCAATGGATCAAAGTATGTAAAATGGACCTAGAGTGATTCTAGGAGTTACGTACATAGCAATGGAGGCCTCCATCCAGAAAGAAAGACAATCCCGAACGAACAATATCCTTTCACTATGAAAGGAACTAGGAAAAGAAGTACAAACCGGTCTAGGTTCCCATTCTTGAGTCACCGTAGCACGGGGAAGAAGAGCAGAGTCTGTTCAGTCAGACTGTCTCGGTGTGTTCCCATCATCTCTCTGAATTTGGGCAAAGGCAGCTGTGAGGATGTCAGTTTCTCTGTGTGTGTGATGATGGGGATACTAAAGAAGCTAGCTCAGAGATTCTGGGGAGTGCAAAGTGCTTGCCAAAGTACCTTGTTTATAGGGTTCAACAAATCTTTGGATGAAGGTTTCTACAGGCCTACCAGTGTTATATATGTAATTCAGGAAAACACACTAAAAAATAGTACACATATTAAGTCAAAAAAGAATAACGAATCAATTTGTTTCACATGTCGTAGGGAAAAGGAGTTGCCATGGCCAGGGTGCTCGCCTGACCGCGAACTCCCTGCCCACGGCGCAAACGCCGTGCTGTCTCCTGAGAGCCAGCCTGCATTGTGACCTCAGCCCCGTTTACTGCGCATGCGCAGCTCGGGGAATTGTTGACAAGAGGGTCCCTATCGTCTGAGTTGCTGAGTAGGGACCTCGCCCGAGTGCTCTCTGCCGCTTGTGGATCTCAGAGCAGCTCCGTGCAGCTGCAGCGGATGTAATCTCAGCACTCGATCGACCTGCTGCCACCAAAGTAAAACTGGGTTGGAACAGCGGAGCCTCGCTGTTTTCCAGTCTCACCAAATCCAGTAGGAAATACGCTGGGACTCCTGTGCTACAACGTCTTCTCAAGTTCATAGTAGGTGTGATGGTAGCAGAGTTGTAAAATTTGAATTGTCCTGAGGTTTTGACTTCTCATGCTGATTAAAAACACCGCCACTGCCATGTTCTCTGAAAGTACTCGTAAGAGAGGTAAGCGCTTGGATCTAAGTCCGGGTCACGGACACAGTTGAATGAATTCCGGGGAGGAGGTATTTATCCACTTTTAATGAAGGATATGTCTACCTGAGAAAAAGTCAGACTGAGTGATATTATTTCCATAAAGAGTACTGGTTTTCATACGTTTTAAAAATGTTAACATAAATTCTCGGTATGGAATGCATTCTGGAATTTTCATAGAGCAGACATTAGGTGGATTTTAAATGTCAGTTGTTTTTCCCATCTCATTTACTCACCACGAATAACTCTTCATTATATATATAAATATTCACATACATAAGGAAACAACAAAGCTAAAGAGTCAGTTTATGGTCTCTGGATTTCACATTCATTTTCATAGACATGCTTCCTGAAAATGAGCCACGCTCTAAAGACATCAGGTGAGGTCTGGGAATCCCGGAAAACACGAATGTCTGAACTGTCTACTTTTTCTAGTTATTTTTGATATCGTTATGATCACATCAAGTGTCTTTAAATGTATCCGGACTATCCAGACCGATTTAGCTTACATGTGGAAAAGATAAATTCAACTGTAACCTGATCTTTAGAGCAGATACCGAACAAGCGGAGGGAAGCATGCTCTAGCGGGACTCAGAGGAATGGAATTTGATGGCTTGTCTGACTTCCGAGGAGTAAGTAGAAATTGTTCCGGTCAAATTTTAGGTCCAAATAGGATATCTACACATGAAAAGGTGAACATTCTACATAAAACAAGGATGCGATGATTCATGGGAGAACACTTGGGATATCTTGTTCCCCCCTAACCGTACAAGGTAGTACTCTGTGAGTGGGTATGAGAAATAATTTCATGAATTCAGGCTTCCACTGGGCCTCACTTTTACACTCTTGAAAGCTACATGAGTAACTGCTTTCAATGTAAACGGACTAGAATTAGGGTGGCTGAAGGGATAAAGAAGTGAGACCCACCTTTATGTTGCCTATGGGAGGCTCATTTTTGTCCTAAGGACACACTTAAACTGAAAGTGAAGGGATGGAAAAAGATACTTTATGCAAGTTAAAGAGAGCAAAGTGCAGGACCCGCAGTACTTATATAAGATAAACTGGACAGGAAACGTAGTGATGGGAACATCAAGGACACTATGGCGATATGAAGGAATCAGTCTGAGGAGATGGCAATAACAACTGGGTAAGTGACTGTGCACGCAACACAGGAGGACTTAAATGGGTAAAGAAAAATTTATGCAGAAGTATGTCCGTATTTGGCACTTACTTACAGAACTAAAGGGAGCAGTAGATAGAAGGAAAATAATACTATGAGATTTTTAACACTCATTCCATCAATGGTTAGATCACCCAGAGGGAAAATAAATAAGGAAACTGTGGCATTCTATGACACAGTAGTCCAGAGAGACTTAAAAGATTTATACCAGAACATGACAGCCGAAAGCAGCAGGATACACATTCTTCTCAGGAACACTTGGAATGTTCTTCAGTAGAGATCACAAATTAGGACAGGAAAATGTCTCAATAAATTTAAGAAGACTGGAATTGTATTAAGCATCTTTTCCGACCAAAAGTGTATGAAACTAGGAATGAATGACATAAAGAAAACCAGAGAAAACACAAACAGGAGAAGCTAAACCTCTTAATTGTAAATAATCAGTGATTCAATGAGGAAACCAAAGAAGAAAACAAACAATGTATGGAAGCAAATAAGACAGGAACCCAATGGATCAAAGTATGTAAAATGGACCTAGAGTGATTCTAGGAGTTACGTACATAGCAATGGAGGCCTCCATCCAGAAAGAAAGACAATCCCGAACGAACAATATCCTTTCACTATGAAAGGAACTAGGAAAAGAAGTACAAACCGGTCTAGGTTCCCATTCTTGAGTCACCATAGCACGGGGAAGAAGAGCAGAGTCTGTTCAGTCAGACTGTCTCGGTGTGTTCCCATCATCTCTCTGAATTTGGGCAAAGGCAGCTGTGAGGATGTCAGTTTCTCTGTGTGTGTGATGATGGGGATACTAAAGAAGCTAGCTCAGAGATTCTGGGGAGTGCAAAGTGCTTGCCAAAGTACCTTGTGTATAGGGTTCAACAAATCTTTGGATGAAGGTTTCTACAGGCCTACCAGTGTTATATATGTAATTCAGGAAAACACACTAAAAAAGAGTACACATATTAAGTCAAAAAAGAATAACGAATCAATTTGTTTCACATGTCGTAGGGAAAAGGAGTTGCCATGGCCAGGGTGCTCGCCTGACCGCGAACTCCCTGCCCACGGCGCAAACGCCGTGCCGTCTCCTGAGAGCCAGCCTGCATTGTGACCTCAGCCCCGTTTACTGCGCATGCGCAGCTCGGGGAATTGTTGACAAGAGGGTCCCTATCGTCTGAGTTGCTGAGTAGGGACCTCGCCCGAGTGCTCTCTGCCGCTTGTGGATCTCAGAGCAGCTCCGTGCAGCTGCAGCGGATGTAATCTCAGCACTCGATCGACCTGCTGCCACCAAAGTAAAACTGGGTTGGAACAGCGGAGCCTCGCTGTTTTCCAGTCTCACCAAATCCAGTAGGAAATACGCTGGGACTCCTGTGCTACAACGTCTTCTCAAGTTCATAGTAGGTGTGATGGTAGCAGAGTTGTAAAATTTGAATTGTCCTGAGGTTTTGACTTCTCATGCTGATTAAAAACACCGCCACTGCCATGTTCTCTGAAAGTACTCGTAAGAGAGGTAAGCGCTTGGATCTAAGTCCGGGTCACGGACACAGTTGAATGAATTCTGGGGAGGAGGTATTTATCCACTTTTAATGAAGGATATGTCTACCTGAGAAAAAGTCAGACTGAGTGATATTATTTCCATAAAGAGTACTGGTTTTCATACGTTTTAAAAATGTTAACATAAATTCTCGGTATGGAATGCATTCTGGAATTTTCATAGAGCAGACATTAGGTGGATTTTAAATGTCAGTTGTTTTTCCCATCTCATTTACTCACCACGAATAACTCTTCATTATATATATAAATATTCACATACATAAGGAAACAACAAAGCTAAAGAGTCAGTTTATGGTCTCTGGATTTCACATTCATTTTCATAGACATGCTTCCTGAAAATGAGCCACGCTCTAAAGACATCAGGTGAGGTCTGGGAATCCCGGAAAACACGAATGTCTGAACTGTCTACTTTTTCTAGTTATTTTTGATATCGTTATGATCACATCAAGTGTCTTTAAATGTATCCGGACTATCCAGACCGATTTAGCTTACATGTGGAAAAGATAAATTCAACTGTAACCTGATCTTTAGAGCAGATACCGAACAAGCGGAGGGAAGCATGCTCTAGTGGGACTCAGAGGAATGGAATTTGATGGCTTGTCTGACTTCCGAGGAGTAAGTAGAAATTGTTCCGGTCAAATTTTAGGTCCAAATAGGATATCTACACATGAAAAGGTGAACATTCTACATAAAACAAGGATGCGATGATTCATGGGAGAACACTTGGGATATCTTGTTCCCCCCTAACCGTACAAGGTAGTACTCTGTGAGTGGGTATGAGAAATAATTTCATGAATTCAGCCTTCCACTGGGCCTCACTTTTACACTCTTGAAAGCTACATGAGTAACTGCTTTCAATGTAAACGGACTAGAATTAGGGTGGCTGAAGGGATAAAGAGGTGAGACCCACCTTTATGTTGCCTATGGGAGGCTCATTTTTGTCCTAAGGACACACTTAAACTGAAAGTGAAGGGATGGAAAAAGATACTTTATGCAAGTTAAAGAGAGCAAAGGGCAGGACCCGCAATACTTATATAAGATAAACTGGACAGGAAACGAAGTGATGGGAACATCAAGGACACTATGGCGATATGAAGGAATCAGTCTGAGGAGATGGCAATAACAACTGGGTAAGTGACTGTGCACGCAACACAGGAGGACTTAAATGGGTAAAGAAAAATTTATGCAGAAGTATGTCCGTATTTGGCACTTACTTACAGAACTAAAGGGAGCAGTAGATAGAAGGAAAATAATACTATGAGATTTTTAACACTCATTCCATCAATGGTTAGATCACCCAGAGGGAAAATAAATAAGGAAACTGTGGCATTCTATGACACAGTAGTCCAGAGAGACTTAAAAGATTTATACCAGAACATGACAGCCGAAAGCAGCAGGATACACATTCTTCTCAGGAACACTTGGAATGTTCTTCAGTAGAGATCACAAATTAGGACAGGAAAATGTCTCAATAAATTTAAGAAGACTGGAATTGTATTAAGCATCTTTTCCGACCAAGAGTGTATGAAACTAGGAATGAATGACATAAAGAAAACCAGAGAAAACACAAACAGGAGAAGCTAAACCTCATAATTGTAAATAATCAGTGATTCAATGAGGAAACCAAAGAAGAAAACAAACAATGTATGGAAGCAAATAAGACAGGAACCCAATGGATCAAAGTATGTAAAATGGACCTAGAGTGATTCTAGGAGTTACGTACATAGCAATGGAGGCCTCCATCCAGAAAGAAAGACAATCCCGAACGAACAATATCCTTTCACTATGAAAGGAACTAGGAAAAGAAGTACAAACCGGTCTAGGTTCCCATTCTTGAGTCACCGTAGCACGGGGAAGAAGAGCAGAGTCTGTTCAGTCAGACTGTCTCGGTGTGTTCCCATCATCTCTCTGAATTTGGGCAAAGGCAGCTGTGAGGATGTCAGTTTCTCTGTGTGTGTGATGATGGGGATACTAAAGAAGCTAGCTCAGAGATTCTGGGGAGTGCAAAGTGCTTGCCAAAGTACCTTGTTTATAGGGTTCAACAAATCTTTGGATGAAGGTTTCTACAGGCCTACCAGTGTTATATATGTAATTCAGGAAAACACACTAAAAAATAGTACACATATTAAGTCAAAAAAGAATAACGAATCAATTTGTTTCACATGTCGTAGGGAAAAGGAGTTGCCATGGCCAGGGTGCTCGCCTGACCGCGAACTCCCTGCCCACGGCGCAAACGCCGTGCTGTCTCCTGAGAGCCAGCCTGCATTGTGACCTCAGCCCCGTTTACTGCGCATGCGCAGCTCGGGGAATTGTTGACAAGAGGGTCCCTATCGTCTGAGTTGCTGAGTAGGGACCTCGCCCGAGTGCTCTCTGCCGCTTGTGGATCTCAGAGCAGCTCCGTGCAGCTGCAGCGGATGTAATCTCAGCACTCGATCGACCTGCTGCCACCAAAGTAAAACTGGGTTGGAACAGCGGAGCCTCGCTGTTTTCCAGTCTCACCAAATCCAGTAGGAAATACGCTGGGACTCCTGTGCTACAACGTCTTCTCAAGTTCATAGTAGGTGTGATGGTAGCAGAGTTGTAAAATTTGAATTGTCCTGAGGTTTTGACTTCTCATGCTGATTAAAAACACCGCCACTGCCATGTTCTCTGAAAGTACTCGTAAGAGAGGTAAGCGCTTGGATCTAAGTCCGGGTCACGGACACAGTTGAATGAATTCCGGGGAGGAGGTATTTATCCACTTTTAATGAAGGATATGTCTACCTGAGAAAAAGTCAGACTGAGTGATATTATTTCCATAAAGAGTACTGGTTTTCATACGTTTTAAAAATGTTAACATAAATTCTCGGTATGGAATGCATTCTGGAATTTTCATAGAGCAGACATTAGGTGGATTTTAAATGTCAGTTGTTTTTCCCATCTCATTTACTCACCACGAATAACTCTTCATTATATATATAAATATTCACATACATAAGGAAACAACAAAGCTAAAGAGTCAGTTTATGGTCTCTGGATTTCACATTCATTTTCATAGACATGCTTCCTGAAAATGAGCCACGCTCTAAAGACATCAGGTGAGGTCTGGGAATCCCGGAAAACACGAATGTCTGAACTGTCTACTTTTTCTAGTTATTTTTGATATCGTTATGATCACATCAAGTGTCTTTAAATGTATCCGGACTATCCAGACCGATTTAGCTTACATGTGGAAAAGATAAATTCAACTGTAACCTGATCTTTAGAGCAGATACCGAACAAGCGGAGGGAAGCATGCTCTAGCGGGACTCAGAGGAATGGAATTTGATGGCTTGTCTGACTTCCGAGGAGTAAGTAGAAATTGTTCCGGTCAAATTTTAGGTCCAAATAGGATATCTACACATGAAAAGGTGAACATTCTACATAAAACAAGGATGCGATGATTCATGGGAGAACACTTGGGATATCTTGTTCCCCCCTAACCGTACAAGGTAGTACTCTGTGAGTGGGTATGAGAAATAATTTCATGAATTCAGGCTTCCACTGGGCCTCACTTTTACACTCTTGAAAGCTACATGAGTAACTGCTTTCAATGTAAACGGACTAGAATTAGGGTGGCTGAAGGGATAAAGAAGTGAGACCCACCTTTATGTTGCCTATGGGAGGCTCATTTTTGTCCTAAGGACACACTTAAACTGAAAGTGAAGGGATGGAAAAAGATACTTTATGCAAGTTAAAGAGAGCAAAGTGCAGGACCCGCAGTACTTATATAAGATAAACTGGACAGGAAACGTAGTGATGGGAACATCAAGGACACTATGGCGATATGAAGGAATCAGTCTGAGGAGATGGCAATAACAACTGGGTAAGTGACTGTGCACGCAACACAGGAGGACTTAAATGGGTAAAGAAAAATTTATGCAGAAGTATGTCCGTATTTGGCACTTACTTACAGAACTAAAGGGAGCAGTAGATAGAAGGAAAATAATACTATGAGATTTTTAACACTCATTCCATCAATGGTTAGATCACCCAGAGGGAAAATAAATAAGGAAACTGTGGCATTCTATGACACAGTAGTCCAGAGAGACTTAAAAGATTTATACCAGAACATGACAGCCGAAAGCAGCAGGATACACATTCTTCTCAGGAACACTTGGAATGTTCTTCAGTAGAGATCACAAATTAGGACAGGAAAATGTCTCAATAAATTTAAGAAGACTGGAATTGTATTAAGCATCTTTTCCGACCAAAAGTGTATGAAACTAGGAATGAATGACATAAAGAAAACCAGAGAAAACACAAACAGGAGAAGCTAAACCTCTTAATTGTAAATAATCAGTGATTCAATGAGGAAACCAAAGAAGAAAACAAACAATGTATGGAAGCAAATAAGACAGGAACCCAATGGATCAAAGTATGTAAAATGGACCTAGAGTGATTCTAGGAGTTACGTACATAGCAATGGAGGCCTCCATCCAGAAAGAAAGACAATCCCGAACGAACAATATCCTTTCACTATGAAAGGAACTAGGAAAAGAAGTACAAACCGGTCTAGGTTCCCATTCTTGAGTCACCATAGCACGGGGAAGAAGAGCAGAGTCTGTTCAGTCAGACTGTCTCGGTGTGTTCCCATCATCTCTCTGAATTTGGGCAAAGGCAGCTGTGAGGATGTCAGTTTCTCTGTGTGTGTGATGATGGGGATACTAAAGAAGCTAGCTCAGAGATTCTGGGGAGTGCAAAGTGCTTGCCAAAGTACCTTGTGTATAGGGTTCAACAAATCTTTGGATGAAGGTTTCTACAGGCCTACCAGTGTTATATATGTAATTCAGGAAAACACACTAAAAAAGAGTACACATATTAAGTCAAAAAAGAATAACGAATCAATTTGTTTCACATGTCGTAGGGAAAAGGAGTTGCCATGGCCAGGGTGCTCGCCTGACCGCGAACTCCCTGCCCACGGCGCAAACGCCGTGCCGTCTCCTGAGAGCCAGCCTGCATTGTGACCTCAGCCCCGTTTACTGCGCATGCGCAGCTCGGGGAATTGTTGACAAGAGGGTCCCTATCGTCTGAGTTGCTGAGTAGGGACCTCGCCCGAGTGCTCTCTGCCGCTTGTGGATCTCAGAGCAGCTCCGTGCAGCTGCAGCGGATGTAATCTCAGCACTCGATCGACCTGCTGCCACCAAAGTAAAACTGGGTTGGAACAGCGGAGCCTCGCTGTTTTCCAGTCTCACCAAATCCAGTAGGAAATACGCTGGGACTCCTGTGCTACAACGTCTTCTCAAGTTCATAGTAGGTGTGATGGTAGCAGAGTTGTAAAATTTGAATTGTCCTGAGGTTTTGACTTCTCATGCTGATTAAAAACACCGCCACTGCCATGTTCTCTGAAAGTACTCGTAAGAGAGGTAAGCGCTTGGATCTAAGTCCGGGTCACGGACACAGTTGAATGAATTCTGGGGAGGAGGTATTTATCCACTTTTAATGAAGGATATGTCTACCTGAGAAAAAGTCAGACTGAGTGATATTATTTCCATAAAGAGTACTGGTTTTCATACGTTTTAAAAATGTTAACATAAATTCTCGGTATGGAATGCATTCTGGAATTTTCATAGAGCAGACATTAGGTGGATTTTAAATGTCAGTTGTTTTTCCCATCTCATTTACTCACCACGAATAACTCTTCATTATATATATAAATATTCACATACATAAGGAAACAACAAAGCTAAAGAGTCAGTTTATGGTCTCTGGATTTCACATTCATTTTCATAGACATGCTTCCTGAAAATGAGCCACGCTCTAAAGACATCAGGTGAGGTCTGGGAATCCCGGAAAACACGAATGTCTGAACTGTCTACTTTTTCTAGTTATTTTTGATATCGTTATGATCACATCAAGTGTCTTTAAATGTATCCGGACTATCCAGACCGATTTAGCTTACATGTGGAAAAGATAAATTCAACTGTAACCTGATCTTTAGAGCAGATACCGAACAAGCGGAGGGAAGCATGCTCTAGTGGGACTCAGAGGAATGGAATTTGATGGCTTGTCTGACTTCCGAGGAGTAAGTAGAAATTGTTCCGGTCAAATTTTAGGTCCAAATAGGATATCTACACATGAAAAGGTGAACATTCTACATAAAACAAGGATGCGATGATTCATGGGAGAACACTTGGGATATCTTGTTCCCCCCTAACCGTACAAGGTAGTACTCTGTGAGTGGGTATGAGAAATAATTTCATGAATTCAGCCTTCCACTGGGCCTCACTTTTACACTCTTGAAAGCTACATGAGTAACTGCTTTCAATGTAAACGGACTAGAATTAGGGTGGCTGAAGGGATAAAGAGGTGAGACCCACCTTTATGTTGCCTATGGGAGGCTCATTTTTGTCCTAAGGACACACTTAAACTGAAAGTGAAGGGATGGAAAAAGATACTTTATGCAAGTTAAAGAGAGCAAAGGGCAGGACCCGCAATACTTATATAAGATAAACTGGACAGGAAACGAAGTGATGGGAACATCAAGGACACTATGGCGATATGAAGGAATCAGTCTGAGGAGATGGCAATAACAACTGGGTAAGTGACTGTGCACGCAACACAGGAGGACTTAAATGGGTAAAGAAAAATTTATGCAGAAGTATGTCCGTATTTGGCACTTACTTACAGAACTAAAGGGAGCAGTAGATAGAAGGAAAATAATACTATGAGATTTTTAACACTCATTCCATCAATGGTTAGATCACCCAGAGGGAAAATAAATAAGGAAACTGTGGCATTCTATGACACAGTAGTCCAGAGAGACTTAAAAGATTTATACCAGAACATGACAGCCGAAAGCAGCAGGATACACATTCTTCTCAGGAACACTTGGAATGTTCTTCAGTAGAGATCACAAATTAGGACAGGAAAATGTCTCAATAAATTTAAGAAGACTGGAATTGTATTAAGCATCTTTTCCGACCAAGAGTGTATGAAACTAGGAATGAATGACATAAAGAAAACCAGAGAAAACACAAACAGGAGAAGCTAAACCTCATAATTGTAAATAATCAGTGATTCAATGAGGAAACCAAAGAAGAAAACAAACAATGTATGGAAGCAAATAAGACAGGAACCCAATGGATCAAAGTATGTAAAATGGACCTAGAGTGATTCTAGGAGTTACGTACATAGCAATGGAGGCCTCCATCCAGAAAGAAAGACAATCCCGAACGAACAATATCCTTTCACTATGAAAGGAACTAGGAAAAGAAGTACAAACCGGTCTAGGTTCCCATTCTTGAGTCACCGTAGCACGGGGAAGAAGAGCAGAGTCTGTTCAGTCAGACTGTCTCGGTGTGTTCCCATCATCTCTCTGAATTTGGGCAAAGGCAGCTGTGAGGATGTCAGTTTCTCTGTGTGTGTGATGATGGGGATACTAAAGAAGCTAGCTCAGAGATTCTGGGGAGTGCAAAGTGCTTGCCAAAGTACCTTGTTTATAGGGTTCAACAAATCTTTGGATGAAGGTTTCTACAGGCCTACCAGTGTTATATATGTAATTCAGGAAAACACACTAAAAAATAGTACACATATTAAGTCAAAAAAGAATAACGAATCAATTTGTTTCACATGTCGTAGGGAAAAGGAGTTGCCATGGCCAGGGTGCTCGCCTGACCGCGAACTCCCTGCCCACGGCGCAAACGCCGTGCTGTCTCCTGAGAGCCAGCCTGCATTGTGACCTCAGCCCCGTTTACTGCGCATGCGCAGCTCGGGGAATTGTTGACAAGAGGGTCCCTATCGTCTGAGTTGCTGAGTAGGGACCTCGCCCGAGTGCTCTCTGCCGCTTGTGGATCTCAGAGCAGCTCCGTGCAGCTGCAGCGGATGTAATCTCAGCACTCGATCGACCTGCTGCCACCAAAGTAAAACTGGGTTGGAACAGCGGAGCCTCGCTGTTTTCCAGTCTCACCAAATCCAGTAGGAAATACGCTGGGACTCCTGTGCTACAACGTCTTCTCAAGTTCATAGTAGGTGTGATGGTAGCAGAGTTGTAAAATTTGAATTGTCCTGAGGTTTTGACTTCTCATGCTGATTAAAAACACCGCCACTGCCATGTTCTCTGAAAGTACTCGTAAGAGAGGTAAGCGCTTGGATCTAAGTCCGGGTCACGGACACAGTTGAATGAATTCCGGGGAGGAGGTATTTATCCACTTTTAATGAAGGATATGTCTACCTGAGAAAAAGTCAGACTGAGTGATATTATTTCCATAAAGAGTACTGGTTTTCATACGTTTTAAAAATGTTAACATAAATTCTCGGTATGGAATGCATTCTGGAATTTTCATAGAGCAGACATTAGGTGGATTTTAAATGTCAGTTGTTTTTCCCATCTCATTTACTCACCACGAATAACTCTTCATTATATATATAAATATTCACATACATAAGGAAACAACAAAGCTAAAGAGTCAGTTTATGGTCTCTGGATTTCACATTCATTTTCATAGACATGCTTCCTGAAAATGAGCCACGCTCTAAAGACATCAGGTGAGGTCTGGGAATCCCGGAAAACACGAATGTCTGAACTGTCTACTTTTTCTAGTTATTTTTGATATCGTTATGATCACATCAAGTGTCTTTAAATGTATCCGGACTATCCAGACCGATTTAGCTTACATGTGGAAAAGATAAATTCAACTGTAACCTGATCTTTAGAGCAGATACCGAACAAGCGGAGGGAAGCATGCTCTAGCGGGACTCAGAGGAATGGAATTTGATGGCTTGTCTGACTTCCGAGGAGTAAGTAGAAATTGTTCCGGTCAAATTTTAGGTCCAAATAGGATATCTACACATGAAAAGGTGAACATTCTACATAAAACAAGGATGCGATGATTCATGGGAGAACACTTGGGATATCTTGTTCCCCCCTAACCGTACAAGGTAGTACTCTGTGAGTGGGTATGAGAAATAATTTCATGAATTCAGGCTTCCACTGGGCCTCACTTTTACACTCTTGAAAGCTACATGAGTAACTGCTTTCAATGTAAACGGACTAGAATTAGGGTGGCTGAAGGGATAAAGAAGTGAGACCCACCTTTATGTTGCCTATGGGAGGCTCATTTTTGTCCTAAGGACACACTTAAACTGAAAGTGAAGGGATGGAAAAAGATACTTTATGCAAGTTAAAGAGAGCAAAGTGCAGGACCCGCAGTACTTATATAAGATAAACTGGACAGGAAACGTAGTGATGGGAACATCAAGGACACTATGGCGATATGAAGGAATCAGTCTGAGGAGATGGCAATAACAACTGGGTAAGTGACTGTGCACGCAACACAGGAGGACTTAAATGGGTAAAGAAAAATTTATGCAGAAGTATGTCCGTATTTGGCACTTACTTACAGAACTAAAGGGAGCAGTAGATAGAAGGAAAATAATACTATGAGATTTTTAACACTCATTCCATCAATGGTTAGATCACCCAGAGGGAAAATAAATAAGGAAACTGTGGCATTCTATGACACAGTAGTCCAGAGAGACTTAAAAGATTTATACCAGAACATGACAGCCGAAAGCAGCAGGATACACATTCTTCTCAGGAACACTTGGAATGTTCTTCAGTAGAGATCACAAATTAGGACAGGAAAATGTCTCAATAAATTTAAGAAGACTGGAATTGTATTAAGCATCTTTTCCGACCAAAAGTGTATGAAACTAGGAATGAATGACATAAAGAAAACCAGAGAAAACACAAACAGGAGAAGCTAAACCTCTTAATTGTAAATAATCAGTGATTCAATGAGGAAACCAAAGAAGAAAACAAACAATGTATGGAAGCAAATAAGACAGGAACCCAATGGATCAAAGTATGTAAAATGGACCTAGAGTGATTCTAGGAGTTACGTACATAGCAATGGAGGCCTCCATCCAGAAAGAAAGACAATCCCGAACGAACAATATCCTTTCACTATGAAAGGAACTAGGAAAAGAAGTACAAACCGGTCTAGGTTCCCATTCTTGAGTCACCATAGCACGGGGAAGAAGAGCAGAGTCTGTTCAGTCAGACTGTCTCGGTGTGTTCCCATCATCTCTCTGAATTTGGGCAAAGGCAGCTGTGAGGATGTCAGTTTCTCTGTGTGTGTGATGATGGGGATACTAAAGAAGCTAGCTCAGAGATTCTGGGGAGTGCAAAGTGCTTGCCAAAGTACCTTGTGTATAGGGTTCAACAAATCTTTGGATGAAGGTTTCTACAGGCCTACCAGTGTTATATATGTAATTCAGGAAAACACACTAAAAAAGAGTACACATATTAAGTCAAAAAAGAATAACGAATCAATTTGTTTCACATGTCGTAGGGAAAAGGAGTTGCCATGGCCAGGGTGCTCGCCTGACCGCGAACTCCCTGCCCACGGCGCAAACGCCGTGCCGTCTCCTGAGAGCCAGCCTGCATTGTGACCTCAGCCCCGTTTACTGCGCATGCGCAGCTCGGGGAATTGTTGACAAGAGGGTCCCTATCGTCTGAGTTGCTGAGTAGGGACCTCGCCCGAGTGCTCTCTGCCGCTTGTGGATCTCAGAGCAGCTCCGTGCAGCTGCAGCGGATGTAATCTCAGCACTCGATCGACCTGCTGCCACCAAAGTAAAACTGGGTTGGAACAGCGGAGCCTCGCTGTTTTCCAGTCTCACCAAATCCAGTAGGAAATACGCTGGGACTCCTGTGCTACAACGTCTTCTCAAGTTCATAGTAGGTGTGATGGTAGCAGAGTTGTAAAATTTGAATTGTCCTGAGGTTTTGACTTCTCATGCTGATTAAAAACACCGCCACTGCCATGTTCTCTGAAAGTACTCGTAAGAGAGGTAAGCGCTTGGATCTAAGTCCGGGTCACGGACACAGTTGAATGAATTCTGGGGAGGAGGTATTTATCCACTTTTAATGAAGGATATGTCTACCTGAGAAAAAGTCAGACTGAGTGATATTATTTCCATAAAGAGTACTGGTTTTCATACGTTTTAAAAATGTTAACATAAATTCTCGGTATGGAATGCATTCTGGAATTTTCATAGAGCAGACATTAGGTGGATTTTAAATGTCAGTTGTTTTTCCCATCTCATTTACTCACCACGAATAACTCTTCATTATATATATAAATATTCACATACATAAGGAAACAACAAAGCTAAAGAGTCAGTTTATGGTCTCTGGATTTCACATTCATTTTCATAGACATGCTTCCTGAAAATGAGCCACGCTCTAAAGACATCAGGTGAGGTCTGGGAATCCCGGAAAACACGAATGTCTGAACTGTCTACTTTTTCTAGTTATTTTTGATATCGTTATGATCACATCAAGTGTCTTTAAATGTATCCGGACTATCCAGACCGATTTAGCTTACATGTGGAAAAGATAAATTCAACTGTAACCTGATCTTTAGAGCAGATACCGAACAAGCGGAGGGAAGCATGCTCTAGTGGGACTCAGAGGAATGGAATTTGATGGCTTGTCTGACTTCCGAGGAGTAAGTAGAAATTGTTCCGGTCAAATTTTAGGTCCAAATAGGATATCTACACATGAAAAGGTGAACATTCTACATAAAACAAGGATGCGATGATTCATGGGAGAACACTTGGGATATCTTGTTCCCCCCTAACCGTACAAGGTAGTACTCTGTGAGTGGGTATGAGAAATAATTTCATGAATTCAGCCTTCCACTGGGCCTCACTTTTACACTCTTGAAAGCTACATGAGTAACTGCTTTCAATGTAAACGGACTAGAATTAGGGTGGCTGAAGGGATAAAGAGGTGAGACCCACCTTTATGTTGCCTATGGGAGGCTCATTTTTGTCCTAAGGACACACTTAAACTGAAAGTGAAGGGATGGAAAAAGATACTTTATGCAAGTTAAAGAGAGCAAAGGGCAGGACCCGCAATACTTATATAAGATAAACTGGACAGGAAACGAAGTGATGGGAACATCAAGGACACTATGGCGATATGAAGGAATCAGTCTGAGGAGATGGCAATAACAACTGGGTAAGTGACTGTGCACGCAACACAGGAGGACTTAAATGGGTAAAGAAAAATTTATGCAGAAGTATGTCCGTATTTGGCACTTACTTACAGAACTAAAGGGAGCAGTAGATAGAAGGAAAATAATACTATGAGATTTTTAACACTCATTCCATCAATGGTTAGATCACCCAGAGGGAAAATAAATAAGGAAACTGTGGCATTCTATGACACAGTAGTCCAGAGAGACTTAAAAGATTTATACCAGAACATGACAGCCGAAAGCAGCAGGATACACATTCTTCTCAGGAACACTTGGAATGTTCTTCAGTAGAGATCACAAATTAGGACAGGAAAATGTCTCAATAAATTTAAGAAGACTGGAATTGTATTAAGCATCTTTTCCGACCAAGAGTGTATGAAACTAGGAATGAATGACATAAAGAAAACCAGAGAAAACACAAACAGGAGAAGCTAAACCTCATAATTGTAAATAATCAGTGATTCAATGAGGAAACCAAAGAAGAAAACAAACAATGTATGGAAGCAAATAAGACAGGAACCCAATGGATCAAAGTATGTAAAATGGACCTAGAGTGATTCTAGGAGTTACGTACATAGCAATGGAGGCCTCCATCCAGAAAGAAAGACAATCCCGAACGAACAATATCCTTTCACTATGAAAGGAACTAGGAAAAGAAGTACAAACCGGTCTAGGTTCCCATTCTTGAGTCACCGTAGCACGGGGAAGAAGAGCAGAGTCTGTTCAGTCAGACTGTCTCGGTGTGTTCCCATCATCTCTCTGAATTTGGGCAAAGGCAGCTGTGAGGATGTCAGTTTCTCTGTGTGTGTGATGATGGGGATACTAAAGAAGCTAGCTCAGAGATTCTGGGGAGTGCAAAGTGCTTGCCAAAGTACCTTGTTTATAGGGTTCAACAAATCTTTGGATGAAGGTTTCTACAGGCCTACCAGTGTTATATATGTAATTCAGGAAAACACACTAAAAAATAGTACACATATTAAGTCAAAAAAGAATAACGAATCAATTTGTTTCACATGTCGTAGGGAAAAGGAGTTGCCATGGCCAGGGTGCTCGCCTGACCGCGAACTCCCTGCCCACGGCGCAAACGCCGTGCTGTCTCCTGAGAGCCAGCCTGCATTGTGACCTCAGCCCCGTTTACTGCGCATGCGCAGCTCGGGGAATTGTTGACAAGAGGGTCCCTATCGTCTGAGTTGCTGAGTAGGGACCTCGCCCGAGTGCTCTCTGCCGCTTGTGGATCTCAGAGCACCTCCGTGCAGCTGCAGCGGATGTAATCTCAGCACTCGATCGACCTGCTGCCACCAAAGTAAAACTGGGTTGGAACAGCGGAGCCTCGCTGTTTTCCAGTCTCACCAAATCCAGTAGGAAATACGCTGGGACTCCTGTGCTACAACGTCTTCTCAAGTTCATAGTAGGTGTGATGGTAGCAGAGTTGTAAAATTTGAATTGTCCTGAGGTTTTGACTTCTCATGCTGATTAAAAACACCGCCACTGCCATGTTCTCTGAAAGTACTCGTAAGAGAGGTAAGCGCTTGGATCTAAGTCCGGGTCACGGACACAGTTGAATGAATTCCGGGGAGGAGGTATTTATCCACTTTTAATGAAGGATATGTCTACCTGAGAAAAAGTCAGACTGAGTGATATTATTTCCATAAAGAGTACTGGTTTTCATACGTTTTAAAAATGTTAACATAAATTCTCGGTATGGAATGCATTCTGGAATTTTCATAGAGCAGACATTAGGTGGATTTTAAATGTCAGTTGTTTTTCCCATCTCATTTACTCACCACGAATAACTCTTCATTATATATATAAATATTCACATACATAAGGAAACAACAAAGCTAAAGAGTCAGTTTATGGTCTCTGGATTTCACATTCATTTTCATAGACATGCTTCCTGAAAATGAGCCACGCTCTAAAGACATCAGGTGAGGTCTGGGAATCCCGGAAAACACGAATGTCTGAACTGTCTACTTTTTCTAGTTATTTTTGATATCGTTATGATCACATCAAGTGTCTTTAAATGTATCCGGACTATCCAGACCGATTTAGCTTACATGTGGAAAAGATAAATTCAACTGTAACCTGATCTTTAGAGCAGATACCGAACAAGCGGAGGGAAGCATGCTCTAGCGGGACTCAGAGGAATGGAATTTGATGGCTTGTCTGACTTCCGAGGAGTAAGTAGAAATTGTTCCGGTCAAATTTTAGGTCCAAATAGGATATCTACACATGAAAAGGTGAACATTCTACATAAAACAAGGATGCGATGATTCATGGGAGAACACTTGGGATATCTTGTTCCCCCCTAACCGTACAAGGTAGTACTCTGTGAGTGGGTATGAGAAATAATTTCATGAATTCAGGCTTCCACTGGGCCTCACTTTTACACTCTTGAAAGCTACATGAGTAACTGCTTTCAATGTAAACGGACTAGAATTAGGGTGGCTGAAGGGATAAAGAAGTGAGACCCACCTTTATGTTGCCTATGGGAGGCTCATTTTTGTCCTAAGGACACACTTAAACTGAAAGTGAAGGGATGGAAAAAGATACTTTATGCAAGTTAAAGAGAGCAAAGTGCAGGACCCGCAGTACTTATATAAGATAAACTGGACAGGAAACGTAGTGATGGGAACATCAAGGACACTATGGCGATATGAAGGAATCAGTCTGAGGAGATGGCAATAACAACTGGGTAAGTGACTGTGCACGCAACACAGGAGGACTTAAATGGGTAAAGAAAAATTTATGCAGAAGTATGTCCGTATTTGGCACTTACTTACAGAACTAAAGGGAGCAGTAGATAGAAGGAAAATAATACTATGAGATTTTTAACACTCATTCCATCAATGGTTAGATCACCCAGAGGGAAAATAAATAAGGAAACTGTGGCATTCTATGACACAGTAGTCCAGAGAGACTTAAAAGATTTATACCAGAACATGACAGCCGAAAGCAGCAGGATACACATTCTTCTCAGGAACACTTGGAATGTTCTTCAGTAGAGATCACAAATTAGGACAGGAAAATGTCTCAATAAATTTAAGAAGACTGGAATTGTATTAAGCATCTTTTCCGACCAAAAGTGTATGAAACTAGGAATGAATGACATAAAGAAAACCAGAGAAAACACAAACAGGAGAAGCTAAACCTCTTAATTGTAAATAATCAGTGATTCAATGAGGAAACCAAAGAAGAAAACAAACAATGTATGGAAGCAAATAAGACAGGAACCCAATGGATCAAAGTATGTAAAATGGACCTAGAGTGATTCTAGGAGTTACGTACATAGCAATGGAGGCCTCCATCCAGAAAGAAAGACAATCCCGAACGAACAATATCCTTTCACTATGAAAGGAACTAGGAAAAGAAGTACAAACCGGTCTAGGTTCCCATTCTTGAGTCACCATAGCACGGGGAAGAAGAGCAGAGTCTGTTCAGTCAGACTGTCTCGGTGTGTTCCCATCATCTCTCTGAATTTGGGCAAAGGCAGCTGTGAGGATGTCAGTTTCTCTGTGTGTGTGATGATGGGGATACTAAAGAAGCTAGCTCAGAGATTCTGGGGAGTGCAAAGTGCTTGCCAAAGTACCTTGTGTATAGGGTTCAACAAATCTTTGGATGAAGGTTTCTACAGGCCTACCAGTGTTATATATGTAATTCAGGAAAACACACTAAAAAAGAGTACACATATTAAGTCAAAAAAGAATAACGAATCAATTTGTTTCACATGTCGTAGGGAAAAGGAGTTGCCATGGCCAGGGTGCTCGCCTGACCGCGAACTCCCTGCCCACGGCGCAAACGCCGTGCCGTCTCCTGAGAGCCAGCCTGCATTGTGACCTCAGCCCCGTTTACTGCGCATGCGCAGCTCGGGGAATTGTTGACAAGAGGGTCCCTATCGTCTGAGTTGCTGAGTAGGGACCTCGCCCGAGTGCTCTCTGCCGCTTGTGGATCTCAGAGCAGCTCCGTGCAGCTGCAGCGGATGTAATCTCAGCACTCGATCGACCTGCTGCCACCAAAGTAAAACTGGGTTGGAACAGCGGAGCCTCGCTGTTTTCCAGTCTCACCAAATCCAGTAGGAAATACGCTGGGACTCCTGTGCTACAACGTCTTCTCAAGTTCATAGTAGGTGTGATGGTAGCAGAGTTGTAAAATTTGAATTGTCCTGAGGTTTTGACTTCTCATGCTGATTAAAAACACCGCCACTGCCATGTTCTCTGAAAGTACTCGTAAGAGAGGTAAGCGCTTGGATCTAAGTCCGGGTCACGGACACAGTTGAATGAATTCTGGGGAGGAGGTATTTATCCACTTTTAATGAAGGATATGTCTACCTGAGAAAAAGTCAGACTGAGTGATATTATTTCCATAAAGAGTACTGGTTTTCATACGTTTTAAAAATGTTAACATAAATTCTCGGTATGGAATGCATTCTGGAATTTTCATAGAGCAGACATTAGGTGGATTTTAAATGTCAGTTGTTTTTCCCATCTCATTTACTCACCACGAATAACTCTTCATTATATATATAAATATTCACATACATAAGGAAACAACAAAGCTAAAGAGTCAGTTTATGGTCTCTGGATTTCACATTCATTTTCATAGACATGCTTCCTGAAAATGAGCCACGCTCTAAAGACATCAGGTGAGGTCTGGGAATCCCGGAAAACACGAATGTCTGAACTGTCTACTTTTTCTAGTTATTTTTGATATCGTTATGATCACATCAAGTGTCTTTAAATGTATCCGGACTATCCAGACCGATTTAGCTTACATGTGGAAAAGATAAATTCAACTGTAACCTGATCTTTAGAGCAGATACCGAACAAGCGGAGGGAAGCATGCTCTAGTGGGACTCAGAGGAATGGAATTTGATGGCTTGTCTGACTTCCGAGGAGTAAGTAGAAATTGTTCCGGTCAAATTTTAGGTCCAAATAGGATATCTACACATGAAAAGGTGAACATTCTACATAAAACAAGGATGCGATGATTCATGGGAGAACACTTGGGATATCTTGTTCCCCCCTAACCGTACAAGGTAGTACTCTGTGAGTGGGTATGAGAAATAATTTCATGAATTCAGCCTTCCACTGGGCCTCACTTTTACACTCTTGAAAGCTACATGAGTAACTGCTTTCAATGTAAACGGACTAGAATTAGGGTGGCTGAAGGGATAAAGAGGTGAGACCCACCTTTATGTTGCCTATGGGAGGCTCATTTTTGTCCTAAGGACACACTTAAACTGAAAGTGAAGGGATGGAAAAAGATACTTTATGCAAGTTAAAGAGAGCAAAGGGCAGGACCCGCAATACTTATATAAGATAAACTGGACAGGAAACGAAGTGATGGGAACATCAAGGACACTATGGCGATATGAAGGAATCAGTCTGAGGAGATGGCAATAACAACTGGGTAAGTGACTGTGCACGCAACACAGGAGGACTTAAATGGGTAAAGAAAAATTTATGCAGAAGTATGTCCGTATTTGGCACTTACTTACAGAACTAAAGGGAGCAGTAGATAGAAGGAAAATAATACTATGAGATTTTTAACACTCATTCCATCAATGGTTAGATCACCCAGAGGGAAAATAAATAAGGAAACTGTGGCATTCTATGACACAGTAGTCCAGAGAGACTTAAAAGATTTATACCAGAACATGACAGCCGAAAGCAGCAGGATACACATTCTTCTCAGGAACACTTGGAATGTTCTTCAGTAGAGATCACAAATTAGGACAGGAAAATGTCTCAATAAATTTAAGAAGACTGGAATTGTATTAAGCATCTTTTCCGACCAAGAGTGTATGAAACTAGGAATGAATGACATAAAGAAAACCAGAGAAAACACAAACAGGAGAAGCTAAACCTCATAATTGTAAATAATCAGTGATTCAATGAGGAAACCAAAGAAGAAAACAAACAATGTATGGAAGCAAATAAGACAGGAACCCAATGGATCAAAGTATGTAAAATGGACCTAGAGTGATTCTAGGAGTTACGTACATAGCAATGGAGGCCTCCATCCAGAAAGAAAGACAATCCCGAACGAACAATATCCTTTCACTATGAAAGGAACTAGGAAAAGAAGTACAAACCGGTCTAGGTTCCCATTCTTGAGTCACCGTAGCACGGGGAAGAAGAGCAGAGTCTGTTCAGTCAGACTGTCTCGGTGTGTTCCCATCATCTCTCTGAATTTGGGCAAAGGCAGCTGTGAGGATGTCAGTTTCTCTGTGTGTGTGATGATGGGGATACTAAAGAAGCTAGCTCAGAGATTCTGGGGAGTGCAAAGTGCTTGCCAAAGTACCTTGTTTATAGGGTTCAACAAATCTTTGGATGAAGGTTTCTACAGGCCTACCAGTGTTATATATGTAATTCAGGAAAACACACTAAAAAATAGTACACATATTAAGTCAAAAAAGAATAACGAATCAATTTGTTTCACATGTCGTAGGGAAAAGGAGTTGCCATGGCCAGGGTGCTCGCCTGACCGCGAACTCCCTGCCCACGGCGCAAACGCCGTGCTGTCTCCTGAGAGCCAGCCTGCATTGTGACCTCAGCCCCGTTTACTGCGCATGCGCAGCTCGGGGAATTGTTGACAAGAGGGTCCCTATCGTCTGAGTTGCTGAGTAGGGACCTCGCCCGAGTGCTCTCTGCCGCTTGTGGATCTCAGAGCAGCTCCGTGCAGCTGCAGCGGATGTAATCTCAGCACTCGATCGACCTGCTGCCACCAAAGTAAAACTGGGTTGGAACAGCGGAGCCTCGCTGTTTTCCAGTCTCACCAAATCCAGTAGGAAATACGCTGGGACTCCTGTGCTACAACGTCTTCTCAAGTTCATAGTAGGTGTGATGGTAGCAGAGTTGTAAAATTTGAATTGTCCTGAGGTTTTGACTTCTCATGCTGATTAAAAACACCGCCACTGCCATGTTCTCTGAAAGTACTCGTAAGAGAGGTAAGCGCTTGGATCTAAGTCCGGGTCACGGACACAGTTGAATGAATTCCGGGGAGGAGGTATTTATCCACTTTTAATGAAGGATATGTCTACCTGAGAAAAAGTCAGACTGAGTGATATTATTTCCATAAAGAGTACTGGTTTTCATACGTTTTAAAAATGTTAACATAAATTCTCGGTATGGAATGCATTCTGGAATTTTCATAGAGCAGACATTAGGTGGATTTTAAATGTCAGTTGTTTTTCCCATCTCATTTACTCACCACGAATAACTCTTCATTATATATATAAATATTCACATACATAAGGAAACAACAAAGCTAAAGAGTCAGTTTATGGTCTCTGGATTTCACATTCATTTTCATAGACATGCTTCCTGAAAATGAGCCACGCTCTAAAGACATCAGGTGAGGTCTGGGAATCCCGGAAAACACGAATGTCTGAACTGTCTACTTTTTCTAGTTATTTTTGATATCGTTATGATCACATCAAGTGTCTTTAAATGTATCCGGACTATCCAGACCGATTTAGCTTACATGTGGAAAAGATAAATTCAACTGTAACCTGATCTTTAGAGCAGATACCGAACAAGCGGAGGGAAGCATGCTCTAGCGGGACTCAGAGGAATGGAATTTGATGGCTTGTCTGACTTCCGAGGAGTAAGTAGAAATTGTTCCGGTCAAATTTTAGGTCCAAATAGGATATCTACACATGAAAAGGTGAACATTCTACATAAAACAAGGATGCGATGATTCATGGGAGAACACTTGGGATATCTTGTTCCCCCCTAACCGTACAAGGTAGTACTCTGTGAGTGGGTATGAGAAATAATTTCATGAATTCAGGCTTCCACTGGGCCTCACTTTTACACTCTTGAAAGCTACATGAGTAACTGCTTTCAATGTAAACGGACTAGAATTAGGGTGGCTGAAGGGATAAAGAAGTGAGACCCACCTTTATGTTGCCTATGGGAGGCTCATTTTTGTCCTAAGGACACACTTAAACTGAAAGTGAAGGGATGGAAAAAGATACTTTATGCAAGTTAAAGAGAGCAAAGTGCAGGACCCGCAGTACTTATATAAGATAAACTGGACAGGAAACGTAGTGATGGGAACATCAAGGACACTATGGCGATATGAAGGAATCAGTCTGAGGAGATGGCAATAACAACTGGGTAAGTGACTGTGCACGCAACACAGGAGGACTTAAATGGGTAAAGAAAAATTTATGCAGAAGTATGTCCGTATTTGGCACTTACTTACAGAACTAAAGGGAGCAGTAGATAGAAGGAAAATAATACTATGAGATTTTTAACACTCATTCCATCAATGGTTAGATCACCCAGAGGGAAAATAAATAAGGAAACTGTGGCATTCTATGACACAGTAGTCCAGAGAGACTTAAAAGATTTATACCAGAACATGACAGCCGAAAGCAGCAGGATACACATTCTTCTCAGGAACACTTGGAATGTTCTTCAGTAGAGATCACAAATTAGGACAGGAAAATGTCTCAATAAATTTAAGAAGACTGGAATTGTATTAAGCATCTTTTCCGACCAAAAGTGTATGAAACTAGGAATGAATGACATAAAGAAAACCAGAGAAAACACAAACAGGAGAAGCTAAACCTCTTAATTGTAAATAATCAGTGATTCAATGAGGAAACCAAAGAAGAAAACAAACAATGTATGGAAGCAAATAAGACAGGAACCCAATGGATCAAAGTATGTAAAATGGACCTAGAGTGATTCTAGGAGTTACGTACATAGCAATGGAGGCCTCCATCCAGAAAGAAAGACAATCCCGAACGAACAATATACTTTCACTATGAAAGGAACTAGGAAAAGAAGTACAAACCGGTCTAGGTTCCCATTCTTGAGTCACCATAGCACGGGGAAGAAGAGCAGAGTCTGTTCAGTCAGACTGTCTCGGTGTGTTCCCATCATCTCTCTGAATTTGGGCAAAGGCAGCTGTGAGGATGTCAGTTTCTCTGTGTGTGTGATGATGGGGATACTAAAGAAGCTAGCTCAGAGATTCTGGGGAGTGCAAAGTGCTTGCCAAAGTACCTTGTGTATAGGGTTCAACAAATCTTTGGATGAAGGTTTCTACAGGCCTACCAGTGTTATATATGTAATTCAGGAAAACACACTAAAAAAGAGTACACATATTAAGTCAAAAAAGAATAACGAATCAATTTGTTTCACATGTCGTAGGGAAAAGGAGTTGCCATGGCCAGGGTGCTCGCCTGACCGCGAACTCCCTGCCCACGGCGCAAACGCCGTGCCGTCTCCTGAGAGCCAGCCTGCATTGTGACCTCAGCCCCGTTTACTGCGCATGCGCAGCTCGGGGAATTGTTGACAAGAGGGTCCCTATCGTCTGAGTTGCTGAGTAGGGACCTCGCCCGAGTGCTCTCTGCCGCTTGTGGATCTCAGAGCAGCTCCGTGCAGCTGCAGCGGATGTAATCTCAGCACTCGATCGACCTGCTGCCACCAAAGTAAAACTGGGTTGGAACAGCGGAGCCTCGCTGTTTTCCAGTCTCACCAAATCCAGTAGGAAATACGCTGGGACTCCTGTGCTACAACGTCTTCTCAAGTTCATAGTAGGTGTGATGGTAGCAGAGTTGTAAAATTTGAATTGTCCTGAGGTTTTGACTTCTCATGCTGATTAAAAACACCGCCACTGCCATGTTCTCTGAAAGTACTCGTAAGAGAGGTAAGCGCTTGGATCTAAGTCCGGGTCACGGACACAGTTGAATGAATTCCGGGGAGGAGGTATTTATCCAGTTTTAATGAAGGATATGTCTACCTGAGAAAAGGTCAGACTGAGAGATATTATTTCCATAAAGAGTACTGGTGTTCATACGTTTTAAAAATGTTAACATAAATTCTCGGTATGGAATGCATTCTGGAATTTTCATAGAGCAGACATTAGGTGGATTTTAAATGTCAGTTGTTTTTCCCATCTCATTTACTCACCACGAATAACTCTTCATTATATATATAAATATTCACATACATAAGGAAACAACAAAGCTAAAGAGTCAGTTTATGGTCTCTGGATTTCACATTCATTTTCATAGACATGCTTCCTGAAAATGAGCCACGCTCTAAAGACATCAGGTGAGGTCTGGGAATCCCGGAAAACACGAATGTCTGAACTGTCTACTTTTTCTAGTTATTTTTGATATCGTTATGATCACATCAAGTGTCTTTAAATGTATCCGGACTATCCAGACCAATTTAGCTTACATGTGGAAAAGATAAATTCAACTGTAACCTGATCTTTAGAGCAGATACCGAACAAGCGGAGGGAAGCATGCTCTAGCGGGACTCAGAGGAATGGAATTTGATGGCTTGTCTGACTTCCGAGGAGTAAGTAGAAATTGTTCCGGTCAAATTTTAGGTCCAAATAGGATATCTACACATGAAAAGGTGAACATTCTACATAAAACAAGGATGCGATGATTCATGGGAGAACACTTGGGATATCTTGTTCCCCCCTAACCGTACAAGGTAGTACTCTGTGAGTGGGTATGAGAAATAATTTCATGAATTCAGCCTTCCACTGGGCCTCACTTTTACACTCTTGAAAGCTACATGAGTAACTGCTTTCAATGTAAACGGACTAGAATTAGGGTGGCTGAAGGGATAAAGAGGTGAGACCCACCTTTATGTTGCCTATGGGAGGCTCATTTTTGTCCTAAGGACACACTTAAACTGAAAGTGAAGGGATGGAAAAAGATACTTTATGCAAGTTAAAGAGAGCAAAGGGCAGGACCCGCAATACTTATATAAGATAAACTGGACAGGAAACGAAGTGATGGGAACATCAAGGACACTATGGCGATATGAAGGAATCAGTCTGAGGAGATGGCAATAACAACTGGGTAAGTGACTGTGCACGCAACACAGGAGGACTTAAATGGGTAAAGAAAAATTTATGCAGAAGTATGTCCGTATTTGGCACTTACTTACAGAACTAAAGGGAGCAGTAGATAGCAGGAAAATAATACTATGAGATTTTTAACACTCATTCCATCAATGGTTAGATCACCCAGAGGGAAAATAAATAAGGAAACTGTGGCATTCTATGACACAGTAGTCCAGAGAGACTTAAAAGATTTATACCAGAACATGACAGCCGAAAGCAGCAGGATACACATTCTTCTCAGGAACACTTGGAATGTTCTTCAGTAGAGATCACAAATTAGGACAGGAAAATGTCTCAATAAATTTAAGAAGACTGGAATTGTATTAAGCATCTTTTCCGACCAAAAGTGTATGAAACTAGGAATGAATGACATAAAGAAAACCAGAGAAAACACAAACAGGAGAAGCTAAACCTCTTAATTGTAAATAATCAGTGATTCAATGAGGAAACCAAAGAAGAAAACAAACAATGTATGGAAGCAAATAAGACAGGAACGCAATGGATCAAAGTATGTAAAATGGACCTAGAGTGATTCTAGGAGTTACGTACATAGCAATGGAGGCCTCCATCCAGAAAGAAAGACAATCCCGAACGAACAATATCCTTTCACTATGAAAGGAACTAGGAAAAGAAGTACAAACCGGTCTAGGTTCCCATTCTTGAGTCACCATAGCACGGGGAAGAAGAGCAGAGTCTGTTCAGTCAGACTGTCTCGGTGTGTTCCCATCATCTCTCTGAATTTGGGCAAAGGCAGCTGTGAGGATGTCAGTTTCTCTGTGTGTGTGATGATGGGGATACTAAAGAAGCTAGCTCAGAGATTCTGGGGAGTGCAAAGTGCTTGCCAAAGTACCTTGTGTATAGGGTTCAACAAATCTTTGGATGAAGGTTTCTACAGGCCTACCAGTGTTATATATGTAATTCAGGAAAACACACTAAAAAAGAGTACACATATTAAGTCAAAAAAGAATAACGAATCAATTTGTTTCACATGTCGTAGGGAAAAGGAGTTGCCATGGCCAGGGTGCTCGCCTGACCGCGAACTCCCTGCCCACGGAGCAAACGCCGTGCCGTCTCCTGAGAGCCAGCCTGCATTGTGACCTCAGCCCCGTTTACTGCGCATGCGCAGCTCGGGGAATTGTTGACAAGAGGGTCCCTATCGTCTGAGTTGCTGAGTAGGGACCTCGCCCGAGTGCTCTCTGCCGCTTGTGGATCTCAGAGCAGCTCCGTGCAGCTGCAGCGGATGTAATCTCAGCACTCGATCGACCTGCTGCCACCAAAGTAAAACTGGGTTGGAACAGCGGAGCCTCGCTGTTTTCCAGTCTCACCAAATCCAGTAGGAAATACGCTGGGACTCCTGTGCTACAACGTCTTCTCAAGTTCATAGTAGGTGTGATGGTAGCAGAGTTGTAAAATTTGAATTGTCCTGAGGTTTTGACTTCTCATGCTGATTAAAAACACCGCCACTGCCATGTTCTCTGAAAGTACTCGTAAGAGAGGTAAGCGCTTGGATCTAAGTCCGGGTCACGGACACAGTTGAATGAATTCTGGGGAGGAGGTATTTATCCACTTTTAATGAAGGATATGTCTACCTGAGAAAAAGTCAGACTGAGTGATATTATTTCCATAAAGAGTACTGGTTTTCATACGTTTTAAAAATGTTAACATAAATTCTCGGTATGGAATGCATTCTGGAATTTTCATAGAGCAGACATTAGGTGGATTTTAAATGTCAGTTGTTTTTCCCATCTCATTTACTCACCACGAATAACTCATTATTATATACATAAATATTCACATACATAAGGAAACAACAAAGCTAAAGAGTCAGTTTATGGTCTCTGGATTTCACATTCATTTTCATAGACATGCTTCCTGAAAATGAGCCACGCTCTAAAGACATCAGGTGAGGTCTGGGAATCCCGGAAAACACGAATGTCTGAACTGTCTAGTTTTTCTAGTTATTTTTGATATCGTTATGGTCACATCAAGTGTCTTTAAATGTATCCGGACTATCCAGACCGATTTAGCTTACGTGTGGAAAAGATAAATTCAACTGTAACCTGAGGTCTAGAGCAGATACCGAACAAGCGGAGGGAAGCATGCTCTAGCGGGACTCAGAGGAATGGAATTTGATGGCTTGTCTGACTTCCGAGGAGTAAGTAGAAATTGTTCCGGTCAAATTTTAGGTCCAAATAGGATATCTACACATGAAAAGGTGAACATTCTACATTAAACAAGGATGCGATGATTCATGGGAGAACACTTGGGATATCTTGTTCCCCCCTAACCGTACAAGGTAGTACTCTGTGAGTGGGTATGAGAAATAATTTCATGAATTCAGCCTTCCACTGGGCCTCACTTTTACACTCTTGAAAGCTACATGAGTAACTGCTTTCAATGTAAACGGACTAGAATTAGGGTGGCTGAAGGGATAAAGAGGTGAGACCCACCTTTATGTTGCCTATGGGAGGCTCATTTTTGTCCTAAGGACACACTTAAACTGAAAGTGAAGGGATCAAAAAAGATACTTTATGCAAGTTAAAGAGAGCAAAGGGCAGGACCCGCAATACTTATATAAGATAAACTGGACAGGAAACGAAGAGATGGGAACATCAAGGACACTATGGCGATATGAAGGAATCAGTCTGAGGAGATGGCAATAACAACTGGGTAAGTGACTGTGCACGCAACACAGGAGGACTTAAATGGGTAAAGAAAAATTTATGCAGAAGTATGTCCGTATTTGGCACTTACTTACAGAACTAAAGGGAGCAGTAGATAGCAGGAAAATAATACTATGAGATTTTTAACACTCATTCCATCAATGGTTAGATCACCCAGAGGGAAAATAAATAAGGAAACTGTGGCATTCTATGACACAGTAGTCCAGAGAGACTTAAAAGATTTATACCAGAACATGACAGCCGAAAGCAGCAGGATACACATTCTTCTCAGGAACACTTGGAATGTTCTTCAGTAGAGATCACAAATTAGGACAGGAAAATGTCTCAATAAATTTAAGAAGACTGGAATTGTATTAAGCATCTTTTCCGACCAAAAGTGTATGAAACTAGGAATGAATGACATAAAGAAAACCAGAGAAAACACAAACAGGAGAAGCTAAACCTCTTAATTGTAAATAATCAGTGATTCAATGAGGAAACCAAAGAAGAAAACAAACAATGTATGGAAGCAAATAAGACAGGAACCCAATGGATCAAAGTATGTAAAATGGACCTAGAGTGATTCTAGGAGTTACGTACATAGCAATGGAGGCCTCCATCCAGAAAGAAAGACAATCCCGAACGAACAATATCCTTTCACTATGAAAGGAACTAGGAAAAGAAGTACAAACCGGTCTAGGTTCCCATTCTTGAGTCACCATAGCACGGGGAAGAAGAGCAGAGTCTGTTCAGTCAGACTGTCTCGGTGTGTTCCCATCATCTCTCTGAATTTGGGCAAAGGCAGCTGTGAGGATGTCAGTTTCTCTGTGTGTGTGATGATGGGGATACTAAAGAAGCTAGCTCAGAGATTCTGGGGAGTGCAAAGTGCTTGCCAAAGTACCTTGTGTATAGGGTTCAACAAATCTTTGGATGAAGGTTTCTACAGGCCTACCAGTGTTATATATGTAATTCAGGAAAACACACTAAAAAAGAGTACACATATTAAGTCAAAAAAGAATAACGAATCAATTTGTTTCACATGTCGTAGGGAAAAGGAGTTGCCATGGCCAGGGTGCTCGCCTGACCGCGAACTCCCTGCCCACGGCGCAAACGCCGTGCCGTCTCCTGAGAGCCAGCCTGCATTGTGACCTCAGCCCCGTTTACTGCGCATGCGCAGCTCGGGGAATTGTTGACAAGAGGGTCCCTATCGTCTGAGTTGCTGAGTAGGGACCTCGCCCGAGTGCTCTCTGCCGCTTGTGGATCTCAGAGCAGCTCCGTGCAGCTGCAGCGGATGTAATCTCAGCACTCGATCGACCTGCTGCCACCAAAGTAAAACTGGGTTGGAACAGCGGAGCCTCGCTGTTTTCCAGTCTCACCAAATCCAGTAGGAAATACGCTGGGACTCCTGTGCTACAACGTCTTCTCAAGTTCATAGTAGGTGTGATGGTAGCAGAGTTGTAAAATTTGAATTGTCCTGAGGTTTTGACTTCTCATGCTGATTAAAAACACCGCCACTGCCATGTTCTCTGAAAGTACTCGTAAGAGAGGTAAGCGCTTGGATCTAAGTCCGGGTCACGGACACAGTTGAATGAATTCTGGGGAGGAGGTATTTATCCACTTTTAATGAAGGATATGTCTACCTGAGAAAAAGTCAGACTGAGTGATATTATTTCCATAAAGAGTACTGGTTTTCATACGTTTTAAAAATGTTAACATAAATTCTCGGTATGGAATGCATTCTGGAATTTTCATAGAGCAGACATTAGGTGGATTTTAAATGTCAGTTGTTTTTCCCATCTCATTTACTCACCACGAATAACTCTTCATTATATATATAAATATTCACATACATAAGGAAACAACAAAGCTAAAGAGTCAGTTTATGGTCTCTGGATTTCACATTCATTTTCATAGACATGCTTCCTGAAAATGAGCCACGCTCTAAAGACATCAGGTGAGGTCTGGGAATCCCGGAAAACACGAATGTCTGAACTGTCTACTTTTTCTAGTTATTTTTGATATCGTTATGATCACATCAAGTGTCTTTAAATGTATCCGGACTATCCAGACCGATTTAGCTTACATGTGGAAAAGATAAATTCAACTGTAACCTGATCTTTAGAGCAGATACCGAACAAGCGGAGGGAAGCATGCTCTAGCGGGACTCAGAGGAATGGAATTTGATGGCTTGTCTGACTTCCGAGGAGTAAGTAGAAATTGTTCCGGTCAAATTTTAGGTCCAAATAGGATATCTACACATGAAAAGGTGAACATTCTACATAAAACAAGGATGCGATGATTCATGGGAGAACACTTGGGATATCTTGTTCCCCCCTAACCGTACAAGGTAGTACTCTGTGAGTGGGTATGAGAAATAATTTCATGAATTCAGCCTTCCACTGGGCCTCACTTTTACACTCTTGAAAGCTACATGAGTAACTGCTTTCAATGTAAACGGACTAGAATTAGGGTGGCTGAAGGGATAAAGAGGTGAGACCCACCTTTATGTTGCCTATGGGAGGCTCATTTTTGTCCTAAGGACACACTTAAACTGAAAGTGAAGGGATGGAAAAAGATACTTTATGCAAGTTAAAGAGAGCAAAGGGCAGGACCCGCAATACTTATATAAGATAAACTGGACAGGAAACGAAGTGATGGGAACATCAAGGACACTATGGCGATATGAAGGAATCAGTCTGAGGAGATGGCAATAACAACTGGGTAAGTGACTGTGCACGCAACACAGGAGGACTTAAATGGGTAAAGAAAAATTTATGCAGAAGTATGTCCGTATTTGGCACTTACTTACAGAACTAAAGGGAGCAGTAGATAGCAGGAAAATAATACTATGAGATTTTTAACACTCATTCCATCAATGGTTAGATCACCCAGAGGGAAAATAAATAAGGAAACTGTGGCATTCTATGACACAGTAGTCCAGAGAGACTTAAAAGATTTATACCAGAACATGACAGCCGAAAGCAGCAGGATACACATTCTTCTCAGGAACACTTGGAATGTTCTTCAGTAGAGATCACAAATTAGGACAGGAAAATGTCTCAATAAATTTAAGAAGACTGGAATTGTATTAAGCATCTTTTCCGACCAAAAGTGTATGAAACTAGGAATGAATGACATAAAGAAAACCAGAGAAAACACAAACAGGAGAAGCTAAACCTCTTAATTGTAAATAATCAGTGATTCAATGAGGAAACCAAAGAAGAAAACAAACAATGTATGGAAGCAAATAAGACAGGAACCCAATGGATCAAAGTATGTAAAATGGACCTAGAGTGATTCTAGGAGTTACGTACATAGCAATGGAGGCCTCCATCCAGAAAGAAAGACAATCCCGAACGAACAATATCCTTTCACTATGAAAGGAACTAGGAAAAGAAGTACAAACCGGTCTAGGTTCCCATTCTTGAGTCACCATAGCACGGGGAAGAAGAGCAGAGTCTGTTCAGTCAGACTGTCTCGGTGTGTTCCCATCATCTCTCTGAATTTGGGCAAAGGCAGCTGTGAGGATGTCAGTTTCTCTGTGTGTGTGATGATGGGGATACTAAAGAAGCTAGCTCAGAGATTCTGGGGAGTGCAAAGTGCTTGCCAAAGTACCTTGTGTATAGGGTTCAACAAATCTTTGGATGAAGGTTTCTACAGGCCTACCAGTGTTATATATGTAATTCAGGAAAACACACTAAAAAAGAGTACACATATTAAGTCAAAAAAGAATAACGAATCAATTTGTTTCACATGTCGTAGGGAAAAGGAGTTGCCATGGCCAGGGTGCTCGCCTGACCGCGAACTCCCTGCCCACGGCGCAAACGCCGTGCCGTCTCCTGAGAGCCAGCCTGCATTGTGACCTCAGCCCCGTTTACTGCGCATGCGCAGCTCGGGGAATTGTTGACAAGAGGGTCCCTATCGTCTGAGTTGCTGAGTAGGGACCTCGCCCGAGTGCTCTCTGCCGCTTGTGGATCTCAGAGCAGCTCCGTGCAGCTGCAGCGGATGTAATCTCAGCACTCGATCGACCTGCTGCCACCAAAGTAAAACTGGGTTGGAACAGCGGAGCCTCGCTGTTTTCCAGTCTCACCAAATCCAGTAGGAAATACGCTGGGACTCCTGTGCTACAACGTCTTCTCAAGTTCATAGTAGGTGTGATGGTAGCAGAGTTGTAAAATTTGAATTGTCCTGAGGTTTTGACTTCTCATGCTGATTAAAAACACCGCCACTGCCATGTTCTCTGAAAGTACTCGTAAGAGAGGTAAGCGCTTGGATCTAAGTCCGGGTCACGGACACAGTTGAATGAATTCTGGGGAGGAGGTATTTATCCACTTTTAATGAAGGATATGTCTACCTGAGAAAAAGTCAGACTGAGTGATATTATTTCCATAAAGAGTACTGGTTTTCATACGTTTTAAAAATGTTAACATAAATTCTCGGTATGGAATGCATTCTGGAATTTTCATAGAGCAGACATTAGGTGGATTTTAAATGTCAGTTGTTTTTCCCATCTCATTTACTCACCACGAATAAC
The DNA here is from genome assembly GCF_030020395.1 of Manis pentadactyla. NCBI lineage: Eukaryota > Metazoa > Chordata > Mammalia > Pholidota > Manidae > Manis > Manis pentadactyla. The sequence continues at coordinate 32,628,430 of NC_080019.1, forward strand.
TCTTCATTATATATATAAATATTCACATACATAAGGAAACAACAAAGCTAAAGAGTCAGTTTATGGTCTCTGGATTTCACATTCATTTTCATAGACATGCTTCCTGAAAATGAGCCACGCTCTAAAGACATCAGGTGAGGTCTGGGAATCCCGGAAAACACGAATGTCTGAACTGTCTACTTTTTCTAGTTATTTTTGATATCGTTATGATCACATCAAGTGTCTTTAAATGTATCCGGACTATCCAGACCGATTTAGCTTACATGTGGAAAAGATAAATTCAACTGTAACCTGATCTTTAGAGCAGATACCGAGCAATCGGAGGGAAGCATGCTCTAGCGGGACTCAGAGGAATGGAATTTGATGGCTTGTCTGACTTCCGAGGAGTAAGTAGAAATTGTTCCGGTCAAATTTTAGGTCCAAATAGGATATCTACACATGAAAAGGTGAACATTCTACATAAAACAAGGATGCGATGATTCATGGGAGAACACTTGGGATATCTTGTTCCCCCCTAACCGTACAAGGTAGTACTCTGTGAGTGGGTATGAGAAATAATTTCATGAATTCAGCCTTCCACTGGGCCTCACTTTTACACTCTTGAAAGCTACATGAGTAACTGCTTTCAATGTAAACGGACTAGAATTAGGGTGGCTGAAGGGATAAAGAGGTGAGACCCACCTTTATGTTGCCTATGGGAGGCTCATTTTTGTCCTAAGGACACACTTAAACTGAAAGTGAAGGGATGGAAAAAGATACTTTATGCAAGTTAAAGAGAGCAAAGGGCAGGACCCGCAATACTTATATAAGATAAACTGGACAGGAAACGAAGTGATGGGAACATCAAGGACACTATGTCGATATGAAGGAATCAGTCTGAGGAGATGGCAATAACAACTGGGTAAGTGACTGTGCACGCAACACAGGAGGACTTAAATGGGTAAAGAAAAATTTATGCAGAAGTATGTCCGTATTTGGCACTTACTTACAGAACTAAAGGGAGCAGTAGATAGCAGGAAAATAATACTATGAGATTTTTAACACTCATTCCATCAATGGTTATTTCACCCAGAGGGAAAATAAATAAGGAAACTGTGGCATTCTATGACACAGTAGTCCAGAGAGACTTAAAAGATTTATACCAGAACATGACAGCCGAAAGCAGCAGGATACACATTCTTCTCAGGAACACTTGGAATGTTCTTCAGTAGAGATCACAAATTAGGACAGGAAAATGTCTCAATAAATTTAAGAAGACTGGAATTGTATTAAGCATCTTTTCCGACCAAAAGTGTATGAAACTAGGAATGAATGACATAAAGAAAACCAGAGAAAACACAAACAGGAGAAGCTAAACCTCTTAATTGTAAATAATCAGTGATTCAATGAGGAAACCAAAGAAGAAAACAAACAATGTATGGAAGCAAATAAGACAGGAACCCAATGGATCAAAGTATGTAAAATGGACCTAGAGTGATTCTAGGAGTTACGTACATAGCAATGGAGGCCTCCATCCAGAAAGAAAGACAATCCCGAACGAACAATATCCTTTCACTATGAAAGGAACTAGGAAAAGAAGTACAAACCGGTCTAGGTTCCCATTCTTGAGTCACCATAGCACGGGGAAGAAGAGCAGAGTCTGTTCAGTCAGACTGTCTCGGTGTGTTCCCATCATCTCTCTGAATTTGGGCAAAGGCAGCTGTGAGGATGTCAGTTTCTCTGTGTGTGTGATGATGGGGATACTAAAGAAGCTAGCTCAGAGATTCTGGGGAGTGCAAAGTGCTTGCCAAAGTACCTTGTGTATAGGGTTCAACAAATCTTTGGATGAAGGTTTCTACAGGCCTACCAGTGTTATATATGTAATTCAGGAAAACACACTAAAAAAGAGTACACATATTAAGTCAAAAAAGAATAACGAATCAATTTGTTTCACATGTCGTAGGGAAAAGGAGTTGCCATGGCCAGGGTGCTCGCCTGACCGCGAACTCCCTGCCCACGGCACAAACGCCGTGCCGTCTCCTGAGAGCCAGCCTGCATTGTGACCTCAGCCCCGTTTACTGCGCATGCGCAGCTCAGGGAATTGTTGACAAGAGGGTCCCTATCGTCTGAGTTGCTGAGTAGGGACCTCGCCCGAGTGCTCTCTGCCGCTTGTGGATCTCAGAGCAGCTCCGTGCAGCTGCAGCGGATGTAATCTCAGCACTCGATCGACCTGCTGCCACCAAAGTAAAACTGGGTTGGAACAGCGGAGCCTCGCTGTTTTCCAGTCTCACCAAATCCAGTAGGAAATACGCTGGGACTCCTGTGCTACAACGTCTTCTCAAGTTCATAGTAGGTGTGATGGTAGCAGAGTTGTAAAATTTGAATTGTCCTGAGGTTTTGACTTCTCATGCTGATTAAAAACACCGCCACTGCCATGTTCTCTGAAAGTACTCGTAAGAGAGGTAAGCGCTTGGATCTAAGTCCGGGTCACGGACACAGTTGAATGAATTCTGGGGAGGAGGTATTTATCCACTTTTAATGAAGGATATGTCTACCTGAGAAAAAGTCAGACTGAGTGATATTATTTCCATAAAGAGTACTGGTTTTCATACGTTTTAAAAATGTTAACATAAATTCTCGGTATGGAATGCATTCTGGAATTTTCATAGAGCAGACATTAGGTGGATTTTAAATGTCAGTTGTTTTTCCCATCTCATTTACTCACCACGAATAACTCATTATTATATACATAAATATTCACATACATAAGGAAACAACAAAGCTAAAGAGTCAGTTTATGGTCTCTGGATTTCACATTCATTTTCATAGACATGCTTCCTGAAAATGAGCCACGCTCTAAAGACATCAGGTGAGGTCTGGGAATCCCGGAAAACACGAATGTCTGAACTGTCTAGTTTTTCTAGTTATTTTTGATATCGTTATGGTCACATCAAGTGTCTTTAAATGTATCCGGACTATCCAGACCGATTTAGCTTACGTGTGGAAAAGATAAATTCAACTGTAACCTGAGGTCTAGAGCAGATACCGAACAAGCGGAGGGAAGCATGCTCTAGCGGGACTCAGAGGAATGGAATTTGATGGCTTGTCTGACTTCCGAGGAGTAAGTAGAAATTGTTCCGGTCAAATTTTAGGTCCAAATAGGATATCTACACATGAAAAGGTGAACATTCTACATTAAACAAGGATGCGATGATTCATGGGAGAACACTTGGGATATCTTGTTCCCCCCTAACCGTACAAGGTAGTACTCTGTGAGTGGGTATGAGAAATAATTTCATGAATTCAGCCTTCCACTGGGCCTCACTTTTACACTCTTGAAAGCTACATGAGTAACTGCTTTCAATGTAAACGGACTAGAATTAGGGTGGCTGAAGGGATAAAGAGGTGAGACCCACCTTTATGTTGCCTATGGGAGGCTCATTTTTGACCTAAGGACACACATAAACTGAAAGTGAACTGATGGAAAAAGATACTTTATGCAAGTTAAATAGAGCAAAGGGCAGGACCCGCAATACTTATATAAGATAAACTGCACAGGAAACGAAGAGATGGGAACATCAAGGACACTATGGCGATATGAAGGAATCAGTCTGAGGAGATGGCAATAACAACTGGGTAAGTGACTGTGCACGCAACACAGGAGGACTTAAATGGGTAAAGAAAAATTTATGCAGAAGTATGTCCGTATTTGGCACTTACTTACAGAACTAAAGGGAGCAGTAGATAGCAGGAAAATAATACTATGAGATTTTTAACACTCATTCCATCAATGGTTATTTCACCCAGAGGGAAAATAAATAAGGAAACTGTGGCATTCTATGACACAGTAGTCCAGAGAGACTTAAAAGATTTATACCAGAACATGACAGCCGAAAGCAGCAGGATACACATTCTTCTCAGGAACACTTGGAATGTTCTTCAGTAGAGATCACAAATTAGGACAGGAAAATGTCTCAATAAATTTAAGAAGACTGGAATTGTATTAAGCATCTTTTCCGACCAAAAGTGTATGAAACTAGGAATGAATGACATAAAGAAAACCAGAGAAAACACAAACAGGAGAAGCTAAACCTCATAATTGTAAATAATCAGTGATTCAATGAGGAAACCAAAGAAGAAAACAAACAATGTATGGAAGCAAATAAGACAGGAACCCAATGGATCAAAGTATGTAAAATGGACCTAGAGTGATTCTAGGAGTTACGTACATAGCAATGGAGGCCTCCATCCAGAAAGAAAGACAATCCCGAACGAACAATATCCTTTCACTATGAAAGGAACTAGGAAAAGAAGTACAAACCGGTCTAGGTTCCCATTCTTGAGTCACCATAGCACGGGGAAGAAGAGCAGAGTCTGTTCAGTCAGACTGTCTCGGTGTGTTCCCATCATCTCTCTGAATTTGGGCAAAGGCAGCTGTGAGGATGTCAGTTTCTCTGTCTGTGTGATGATGGGGATACTAAAGAAGCTAGCTCAGAGATTCTGGGGAGTGCAAAGTGCTTGCCAAAGTACCTTGTGTATAGGGTTCAACAAATCTTTGGATGAAGGTTTCTACAGGCCTACCAGTGTTATATATGTAATTCAGGAAAACACACTAAAAAAGAGTACACATATTAAGTCAAAAAAGAATAACGAATCAATTTGTTTCACATGTCGTATTGAAAAGGAGTTGCCATGGCCTGGGTGCTCGCCTGACCGCGAACTCCCTGCCCACGGCGCAAACGCCGTGCCGTCTCCTGAGAGCCAGCCTGCATTGTGACCTCAGCCCCGTTTACTGCGCATGCGCAGCTCGGGGATTTGTTGACAAGAGGGTCCCTATCGTCTGAGTTGCTGAGTAGGGACCTCGCCCGAGTGCTCTCTGCCGCTTGTGGATCTCAGAGCAGCTCCGTGCAGCTGCAGCGGATGTAATCTCAGCACTCGATCGACCTGCTGCCACCAAAGTAAAACTGGGTTGGAACAGCGGAGCCTCGCTGTTTTCCAGTCTCACCAAATCCAGTAGGAAATACGCTGGGACTCCTGTGCTACAACGTCTTCTCAAGTTCATAGTAGGTGTGATGGTAGCAGAGTTGTAAAATTTGAATTGTCCTGAGGTTTTGACTTCTCATGCTGATTAAAAACACCGCCACTGCCATGTTCTCTGAAAGTACTCGTAAGAGAGGTAAGTGCTTGGATCTAAGTCCGGGTCACGGACACAGTTGAATGAATTCCGGGGAGGAGTTATTTATCCACTTTTAATGAAGGATATGTCTACCTGAGAAAAAGTCAGACTGAGTGATATTATTTCCATAAAGAGTACTGGTTTTCATACGTTTTAAAAATGTTAACATAAATTCTCGGTATGGAATGCATTCTGGAATTTTCATAGAGCAGACATTAGGTGGATTTTAAATGTCAGTTGTTTTTCCCATCTCATTTACTCACCACGAATAACTCATTATTATATACATAAATATTCACATACATAAGGAAACAACAAAGCTAAAGAGTCAGTTTATGGTCTCTGGATTTCACATTCATTTTCATAGACATGCTTCCTGAAAATGAGCCACGCTCTAAAGACATCAGGTGAGGTCTGGGAATCCCGGAAAACACGAATGTCTGAACTGTCTAGTTTTTCTAGTTATTTTTGATATCGTTATGGTCACATCAAGTGTCTTTAAATGTATCCGGACTATCCAGACCGATTTAGCTTACATGTGGAAAAGATAAATTCAACTGTAACCTGATCTTTAGAGCAGATACCGAACAAGCGGAGGGAAGCATGCTCTAGCGGGACTCAGAGGAATGGAATTTGATGGCTTGTCTGACTTCCGAGGAGTAAGTAGAAATTGTTCCGGTCAAATTTTAGGTCCAAATAGGATATCTACACATGAAAAGGTGAACATTCTACATAAAACAAGGATGCGATGATTCATGGGAGAACACTTGGGATATCTTGTTCCCCCCTAACCGTACAAGGTAGTACTCTGTGAGTGGGTATGAGAAATAATTTCATGAATTCAGCCTTCCACTGGGCCTCACTTTTACACTCTTGAAAGCTACATGAGTAACTGCTTTCAATGTAAACGGACTAGAATTAGGGTGGCTGAAGGGATAAAGAGGTGAGACCCACCTTTATGTTGCCTATGGGAGGCTCATTTTTGACCTAAGGACACACATAAACTGAAAGTGAAGGGATGGAAAAAGATACTTTATGCAAGTTAAAGAGAGCAAAGGGCAGGACCCGCAATACTTATATAAGATAAACTGGACAGGAAACGAAGAGATGGGAACATCAAGGACACTATGGCGATATGAAGGAATCAGTCTGAGGAGATGGCAATAACAACTGGGTAAGTGACTGTGCACGCAACACAGGAGGACTTAAATGGGTAAAGAAAAATTTATGCAGAAGTATGTCCGTATTTGGCACTTACTTACAGAACTAAAGGGAGCAGTAGATAGCAGGAAAATAATACTATGAGATTTTTAACACTCATTCCATCAATGGTTATTTCACCCAGAGGGAAAATAAATAAGGAAACTGTGGCATTCTATGACACAGTAGTCCAGAGAGACTTAAAAGATTTATACCAGAACATGACAGCCGAAAGCAGCAGGATACACATTCTTCTCAGGAACACTTGGAATGTTCTTCAGTAGAGATCACAAATTAGGACAGGAAAATGTCTCAATAAATTTAAGAAGACTGGAATTGTATTAAGCATCTTTTCCGACCAAAAGTGTATGAAACTAGGAATGAATGACATAAAGAAAACCAGAGAAAACACAAACAGGAGAAGCTAAACCTCTTAATTGTAAATAATCAGTGATTCAATGAGGAAACCAAAGAAGAAAACAAACAATGTATGGAAGCAAATAAGACAGGAACCCAATGGATCAAAGTATGTAAAATGGACCTAGAGTGATTCTAGGAGTTACGTACATAGCAATGGAGGCCTCCATCCAGAAAGAAAGACAATCCCGAACGAACAATATCCTTTCACTATGAAAGGAACTAGGAAAAGAAGTACAAACCGGTCTAGGTTCCCATTCTTGAGTCACCATAGCACGGGGAAGAAGAGCAGAGTCTGTTCAGTCAGACTGTCTCGGTGTGTTCCCATCATCTCTCTGAATTTGGGCAAAGGCAGCTGTGAGGATGTCAGTTTCTCTGTGTGTGTGATGATGGGGATACTAAAGAAGCTAGCTCAGAGATTCTGGGGAGTGCAAAGTGCTTGCCAAAGTACCTTGTGTATAGGGTTCAACAAATCTTTGGATGAAGGTTTCTACAGGCCTACCAGTGTTATATATGTAATTCAGGAAAACACACTAAAAAAGAGTACACATATTAAGTCAAAAAAGAATAACGAATCAATTTGTTTCACATGTCGTAGGGAAAAGGAGTTGCCATGGCCAGGGTGCTCGCCTGACCGCGAACTCCCTGCCCACGGCGCAAACGCCGTGCCGTCTCCTGAGAGCCAGCCTGCATTGTGACCTCAGCCCCGTTTACTGCGCATGCGCAGCTCGGGGAATTGTTGACAAGAGGGTCCCTATCGTCTGAGTTGCTGAGTAGGGACCTCGCCCGAGTGCTCTCTGCCGCTTGTGGATCTCAGAGCAGCTCCGTGCAGCTGCAGCGGATGTAATCTCAGCACTCGATCGACCTGCTGCCACCAAAGTAAAACTGGGTTGGAACAGCGGAGCCTCGCTGTTTTCCAGTCTCACCAAATCCAGTAGGAAATACGCTGGGACTCCTGTGCTACAACGTCTTCTCAAGTTCATAGTAGGTGTGATGGTAGCAGAGTTGTAAAATTTGAATTGTCCTGAGGTTTTGACTTCTCATGCTGATTAAAAACACCGCCACTGCCATGTTCTCTGAAAGTACTCGTAAGAGAGGTAAGCGCTTGGATCTAAGTCCGGGTCACGGACACAGTTGAATGAATTCTGGGGAGGAGGTATTTATCCACTTTTAATGAAGGATATGTCTACCTGAGAAAAAGTCAGACTGAGTGATATTATTTCCATAAAGAGTACTGGTTTTCATACGTTTTAAAAATGTTAACATAAATTCTCGGTATGGAATGCATTCTGGAATTTTCATAGAGCAGACATTAGGTGGATTTTAAATGTCAGTTGTTTTTCCCATCTCATTTACTCACCACGAATAACTCTTCATTATATATATAAATATTCACATACATAAGGAAACAACAAAGCTAAAGAGTCAGTTTATGGTCTCTGGATTTCACATTCATTTTCATAGACATGCTTCCTGAAAATGAGCCACGCTCTAAAGACATCAGGTGAGGTCTGGGAATCCCGGAAAACACGAATGTCTGAACTGTCTACTTTTTCTAGTTATTTTTGATATCGTTATGATCACATCAAGTGTCTTTAAATGTATCCGGACTATCCAGACCGATTTAGCTTACATGTGGAAAAGATAAATTCAACTGTAACCTGATCTTTAGAGCAGATACCGAGCAAGCGGAGGGAAGCATGCTCTAGCGGGACTCAGAGGAATGGAATTTGATGGCTTGTCTGACTTCCGAGGAGTAAGTAGAAATTGTTCCGGTCAAATTTTAGGTCCAAATAGGATATCTACACATGAAAAGGTGAACATTCTACATAAAACAAGGATGCGATGATTCATGGGAGAACACTTGGGATATCTTGTTCCCCCCTAACCGTACAAGGTAGTACTCTGTGAGTGGGTATGAGAAATAATTTCATGAATTCAGCCTTCCACTGGGCCTCACTTTTACACTCTTGAAAGCTACATGAGTAACTGCTTTCAATGTAAACGGACTAGAATTAGGGTGGCTGAAGGGATAAAGAGGTGAGACCCACCTTTATGTTGCCTATGGGAGGCTCATTTTTGACCTAAGGACACACATAAACTGAAAGTGAAGGGATGGAAAAAGATACTTTATGCAAGTTAAAGAGAGCAAAGGGCAGGACCCGCAATACTTATATAAGATAAACTGGACAGGAAACGAAGAGATGGGAACATCAAGGACACTATGGCGATATGAAGGAATCAGTCTGAGGAGATGGCAATAACAACTGGGTAAGTGACTGTGCACGCAACACAGGAGGACTTAAATGGGTAAAGAAAAATTTATGCAGAAGTATGTCCGTATTTGGCACTTACTTACAGAACTAAAGGGAGCAGTAGATAGCAGGAAAATAATACTATGAGATTTTTAACACTCATTCCATCAATGGTTATTTCACCCAGAGGGAAAATAAATAAGGAAACTGTGGCATTCTATGACACAGTAGTCCAGAGAGACTTAAAAGATTTATACCAGAACATGACAGCCGAAAGCAGCAGGATACACATTCTTCTCAGGAACACTTGGAATGTTCTTCAGTAGAGATCACAAATTAGGACAGGAAAATGTCTCAATAAATTTAAGAAGACTGGAATTGTATTAAGCATCTTTTCCGACCAAAAGTGTATGAAACTAGGAATGAATGACATAAAGAAAACCAGAGAAAACACAAACAGGAGAAGCTAAACCTCTTAATTGTAAATAATCAGTGATTCAATGAGGAAACCAAAGAAGAAAACAAACAATGTATGGAAGCAAATAAGACAGGAACCCAATGGATCAAAGTATGTAAAATGGACCTAGAGTGATTCTAGGAGTTACGTACATAGCAATGGAGGCCTCCATCCAGAAAGAAAGACAATCCCGAACGAACAATATCCTTTCACTATGAAAGGAACTAGGAAAAGAAGTACAAACCGGTCTAGGTTCCCATTCTTGAGTCACCATAGCACGGGGAAGAAGAGCAGAGTCTGTTCAGTCAGACTGTCTCGGTGTGTTCCCATCATCTCTCTGAATTTGGGCAAAGGCAGCTGTGAGGATGTCAGTTTCTCTGTGTGTGTGATGATGGGGATACTAAAGAAGCTAGCTCAGAGATTCTGGGGAGTGCAAAGTGCTTGCCAAAGTACCTTGTGTATAGGGTTCAACAAATCTTTGGATGAAGGTTTCTACAGGCCTACCAGTGTTATATATGTAATTCAGGAAAACACACTAAAAAAGAGTACACATATTAAGTCAAAAAAGAATAACGAATCAATTTGTTTCACATGTCGTAGGGAAAAGGAGTTGCCATGGCCAGGGTGCTCGCCTGACCGCGAACTCCCTGCCCACGGCGCAAACGCCGTGCCGTCTCCTGAGAGCCAGCCTGCATTGTGACCTCAGCCCCGTTTACTGCGCATGCGCAGCTCGGGGAATTGTTGACAAGAGGGTCCCTATCGTCTGAGTTGCTGAGTAGGGACCTCGCCCGAGTGCTCTCTGCCGCTTGTGGATCTCAGAGCAGCTCCGTGCAGCTGCAGCGGATGTAATCTCAGCACTCGATCGACCTGCTGCCACCAAAGTAAAACTGGGTTGGAACAGCGGAGCCTCGCTGTTTTCCAGTCTCACCAAATCCAGTAGGAAATACGCTGGGACTCCTGTGCTACAACGTCTTCTCAAGTTCATAGTAGGTGTGATGGTAGCAGAGTTGTAAAATTTGAATTGTCCTGAGGTTTTGACTTCTCATGCTGATTAAAAACACCGCCACTGCCATGTTCTCTGAAAGTACTCGTAAGAGAGGTAAGCGCTTGGATCTAAGTCCGGGTCACGGACACAGTTGAATGAATTCTGGGGAGGAGGTATTTATCCACTTTTAATGAAGGATATGTCTACCTGAGAAAAAGTCAGACTGAGTGATATTATTTCCATAAAGAGTACTGGTTTTCATACGTTTTAAAAATGTTAACATAAATTCTCGGTATGGAATGCATTCTGGAATTTTCATAGAGCAGACATTAGGTGGATTTTAAATGTCAGTTGTTTTTCCCATCTCATTTACTCACCACGAATAACTCTTCATTATATATATAAATATTCACATACATAAGGAAACAACAAAGCTAAAGAGTCAGTTTATGGTCTCTGGATTTCACATTCATTTTCATAGACATGCTTCCTGAAAATGAGCCACGCTCTAAAGACATCAGGTGAGGTCTGGGAATCCCGGAAAACACGAATGTCTGAACTGTCTACTTTTTCTAGTTATTTTTGATATCGTTATGATCACATCAAGTGTCTTTAAATGTATCCGGACTATCCAGACCGATTTAGCTTACATGTGGAAAAGATAAATTCAACTGTAACCTGATCTTTAGAGCAGATACCGAGCAAGCGGAGGGAAGCATGCTCTAGCGGGACTCAGAGGAATGGAATTTGATGGCTTGTCTGACTTCCGAGGAGTAAGTAGAAATTGTTCCGGTCAAATTTTAGGTCCAAATAGGATATCTACACATGAAAAGGTGAACATTCTACATAAAACAAGGATGCGATGATTCATGGGAGAACACTTGGGATATCTTGTTCCCCCCTAACCGTACAAGGTAGTACTCTGTGAGTGGGTATGAGAAATAATTTCATGAATTCAGCCTTCCACTGGGCCTCACTTTTACACTCTTGAAAGCTACATGAGTAACTGCTTTCAATGTAAACGGACTAGAATTAGGGTGGCTGAAGGGATAAAGAGGTGAGACCCACCTTTATGTTGCCTATGGGAGGCTCATTTTTGACCTAAGGACACACATAAACTGAAAGTGAAGGGATGGAAAAAGATACTTTATGCAAGTTAAAGAGAGCAAAGGGCAGGACCCGCAATACTTATATAAGATAAACTGGACAGGAAACGAAGAGATGGGAACATCAAGGACACTATGGCGATATGAAGGAATCAGTCTGAGGAGATGGCAATAACAACTGGGTAAGTGACTGTGCACGCAACACAGGAGGACTTAAATGGGTAAAGAAAAATTTATGCAGAAGTATGTCCGTATTTGGCACTTACTTACAGAACTAAAGGGAGCAGTAGATAGCAGGAAAATAATACTATGAGATTTTTAACACTCATTCCATCAATGGTTATTTCACCCAGAGGGAAAATAAATAAGGAAACTGTGGCATTCTATGACACAGTAGTCCAGAGAGACTTAAAAGATTTATACCAGAACATGACAGCCGAAAGCAGCAGGATACACATTCTTCTCAGGAACACTTGGAATGTTCTTCAGTAGAGATCACAAATTAGGACAGGAAAATGTCTCAATAAATTTAAGAAGACTGGAATTGTATTAAGCATCTTTTCTGACCAAAAGTGTATGAAACTAGGAATGAATGACATAAAGAAAACCAGAGAAAACACAAACAGGAGAAGCTAAACCTCTTAATTGTAAATAATCAGTGATTCAATGAGGAAACCAAAGAAGAAAACAAACAATGTATGGAAGCAAATAAGACAGGAACCCAATGGATCAAAGTATGTAAAATGGACCTAGAGTGATTCTAGGAGTTACGTACATAGCAATGGAGGCCTCCATCCAGAAAGAAAGACAATCCCGAACGAACAATATCCTTTCACTATGAAAGGAACTAGGAAAAGAAGTACAAACCGGTCTAGGTTCCCATTCTTGAGTCACCATAGCACGGGGAAGAAGAGCAGAGTCTGTTCAGTCAGACTGTCTCGGTGTGTTCCCATCATCTCTCTGAATTTGGGCAAAGGCAGCTGTGAGGATGTCAGTTTCTCTGTGTGTGTGATGATGGGGATACTAAAGAAGCTAGCTCAGAGATTCTGGGGAGTGCAAAGTGCTTGCCAAAGTACCTTGTGTATAGGGTTCAACAAATCTTTGGATGAAGGTTTCTACAGGCCTACCAGTGTTATATATGTAATTCAGGAAAACACACTAAAAAAGAGTACACATATTAAGTCAAAAAAGAATAACGAATCAATTTGTTTCACATGTCGTAGGGAAAAGGAGTTGCCATGGCCAGGGTGCTCGCCTGACCGCGAACTCCCTGCCCACGGCGCAAACGCCGTGCCGTCTCCTGAGAGCCAGCCTGCATTGTGACCTCAGCCCCGTTTACTGCGCATGCGCAGCTCGGGGAATTGTTGACAAGAGGGTCCCTATCGTCTGAGTTGCTGAGTAGGGACCTCGCCCGAGTGCTCTCTGCCGCTTGTGGATCTCAGAGCAGCTCCGTGCAGCTGCAGCGGATGTAATCTCAGCACTCGATCGACCTGCTGCCACCAAAGTAAAACTGGGTTGGAACAGCGGAGCCTCGCTGTTTTCCAGTCTCACCAAATCCAGTAGGAAATACGCTGGGACTCCTGTGCTACAACGTCTTCTCAAGTTCATAGTAGGTGTGATGGTAGCAGAGTTGTAAAATTTGAATTGTCCTGAGGTTTTGACTTCTCATGCTGATTAAAAACACCGCCACTGCCATGTTCTCTGAAAGTACTCGTAAGAGAGGTAAGCGCTTGGATCTAAGTCCGGGTCACGGACACAGTTGAATGAATTCTGGGGAGGAGGTATTTATCCACTTTTAATGAAGGATATGTCTACCTGAGAAAAAGTCAGACTGAGTGATATTATTTCCATAAAGAGTACTGGTTTTCATACGTTTTAAAAATGTTAACATAAATTCTCGGTATGGAATGCATTCTGGAATTTTCATAGAGCAGACATTAGGTGGATTTTAAATGTCAGTTGTTTTTCCCATCTCATTTACTCACCACGAATAACTCTTCATTATATATATAAATATTCACATACATAAGGAAACAACAAAGCTAAAGAGTCAGTTTATGGTCTCTGGATTTCACATTCATTTTCATAGACATGCTTCCTGAAAATGAGCCACGCTCTAAAGACATCAGGTGAGGTCTGGGAATCCCGGAAAACACGAATGTCTGAACTGTCTACTTTTTCTAGTTATTTTTGATATCGTTATGATCACATCAAGTGTCTTTAAATGTATCCGGACTATCCAGACCGATTTAGCTTACATGTGGAAAAGATAAATTCAACTGTAACCTGATCTTTAGAGCAGATACCGAGCAAGCGGAGGGAAGCATGCTCTAGCGGGACTCAGAGGAATGGAATTTGATGGCTTGTCTGACTTCCGAGGAGTAAGTAGAAATTGTTCCGGTCAAATTTTAGGTCCAAATAGGATATCTACACATGAAAAGGTGAACATTCTACATAAAACAAGGATGCGATGATTCATGGGAGAACACTTGGGATATCTTGTTCCCCCCTAACCGTACAAGGTAGTACTCTGTGAGTGGGTATGAGAAATAATTTCATGAATTCAGCCTTCCACTGGGCCTCACTTTTACACTCTTGAAAGCTACATGAGTAACTGCTTTCAATGTAAACGGACTAGAATTAGGGTGGCTGAAGGGATAAAGAGGTGAGACCCACCTTTATGTTGCCTATGGGAGGCTCATTTTTGACCTAAGGACACACATAAACTGAAAGTGAAGGGATGGAAAAAGATACTTTATGCAAGTTAAAGAGAGCAAAGGGCAGGACCCGCAATACTTATATAAGATAAACTGGACAGGAAACGAAGAGATGGGAACATCAAGGACACTATGGCGATATGAAGGAATCAGTCTGAGGAGATGGCAATAACAACTGGGTAAGTGACTGTGCACGCAACACAGGAGGACTTAAATGGGTAAAGAAAAATTTATGCAGAAGTATGTCCGTATTTGGCACTTACTTACAGAACTAAAGGGAGCAGTAGATAGCAGGAAAATAATACTATGAGATTTTTAACACTCATTCCATCAATGGTTATTTCACCCAGAGGGAAAATAAATAAGGAAACTGTGGCATTCTATGACACAGTAGTCCAGAGAGACTTAAAAGATTTATACCAGAACATGACAGCCGAAAGCAGCAGGATACACATTCTTCTCAGGAACACTTGGAATGTTCTTCAGTAGAGATCACAAATTAGGACAGGAAAATGTCTCAATAAATTTAAGAAGACTGGAATTGTATTAAGCATCTTTTCCGACCAAAAGTGTATGAAACTAGGAATGAATGACATAAAGAAAACCAGAGAAAACACAAACAGGAGAAGCTAAACCTCATAATTGTAAATAATCAGTGATTCAATGAGGAAACCAAAGAAGAAAACAAACAATGTATGGAAGCAAATAAGACAGGAACCCAATGGATCAAAGTATGTAAAATGGACCTAGAGTGATTCTAGGAGTTACGTACATAGCAATGGAGGCCTCCATCCAGAAAGAAAGACAATCCCGAACGAACAATATCCTTTCACTATGAAAGGAACTAGGAAAAGAAGTACAAACCGGTCTAGGTTCCCATTCTTGAGTCACCATAGCACGGGGAAGAAGAGCAGAGTCTGTTCAGTCAGACTGTCTCGGTGTGTTCCCATCATCTCTCTGAATTTGGGCAAAGGCAGCTGTGAGGATGTCAGTTTCTCTGTGTGTGTGATGATGGGGATACTAAAGAAGCTAGCTCAGAGATTCTGGGGAGTGCAAAGTGCTTGCCAAAGTACCTTGTGTATAGGGTTCAACAAATCTTTGGATGAAGGTTTCTACAGGCCTACCAGTGTTATATATGTAATTCAGGAAAACACACTAAAAAAGAGTACACATATTAAGTCAAAAAAGAATAACGAATCAATTTGTTTCACATGTCGTAGGGAAAAGGAGTTGCCATGGCCAGGGTGCTCGCCTGACCGCGAACTCCCTGCCCACGGCACAAACGCCGTGCCGTCTCCTGAGAGCCAGCCTGCATTGTGACCTCAGCCCCGTTTACTGCGCATGCGCAGCTCGGGGAATTGTTGACAAGAGGGTCCCTATCGTCTGAGTTGCTGAGTAGGGACCTCGCCCGAGTGCTCTCTGCCGCTTGTGGATCTCAGAGCAGCTCCGTGCAGCTGCAGCGGATGTAATCTCAGCACTCGATCGACCTGCTGCCACCAAAGTAAAACTGGGTTGGAACAGCGGAGCCTCGCTGTTTTCCAGTCTCACCAAATCCAGTAGGAAATACGCTGGGACTCCTGTGCTACAACGTCTTCTCAAGTTCATAGTAGGTGTGATGGTAGCAGAGTTGTAAAATTTGAATTGTCCTGAGGTTTTGACTTCTCATGCTGATTAAAAACACCGCCACTGCCATGTTCTCTGAAAGTACTCGTAAGAGAGGTAAGCGCTTGGATCTAAGTCCGGGTCACGGACACAGTTGAATGAATTCTGGGGAGGAGGTATTTATCCACTTTTAATGAAGGATATGTCTACCTGAGAAAAAGTCAGACTGAGTGATATTATTTCCATAAAGAGTACTGGTTTTCATACGTTTTAAAAATGTTAACATAAATTCTCGGTATGGAATGCATTCTGGAATTTTCATAGAGCAGACATTAGGTGGATTTTAAATGTCAGTTGTTTTTCCCATCTCATTTACTCACCACGAATAACTCATTATTATATATATAAATATTCACATACATAAGGAAACAACAAAGCTAAAGAGTCAGTTTATGGTCTCTGGATTTCACATTCATTTTCATAGACATGCTTCCTGAAAATGAGCCACGCTCTAAAGACATCAGGTGAGGTCTGGGAATCCCGGAAAACACGAATGTCTGAACTGTCTAGTTTTTCTAGTTATTTTTGATATCGTTATGGTCACATCAAGTGTCTTTAAATGTATCCGGACTATCCAGACCGATTTAGCTTACGTGTGGAAAAGATAAATTCAACTGTAACCTGAGGTCTAGAGCAGATACCGAACAAGCGGAGGGAAGCATGCTCTAGCGGGACTCAGAGGAATGGAATTTGATGGCTTGTCTGACTTCCGAGGAGTAAGTAGAAATTGTTCCGGTCAAATTTTAGGTCCAAATAGGATATCTACACATGAAAAGGTGAACATTCTACATTAAACAAGGATGCGATGATTCATGGGAGAACACTTGGGATATCTTGTTCCCCCCTAACCGTACAAGGTAGTACTCTGTGAGTGGGTATGAGAAATAATTTCATGAATTCAGCCTTCCACTGGGCCTCACTTTTACACTCTTGAAAGCTACATGAGTAACTGCTTTCAATGTAAACGGACTAGAATTAGGGTGGCTGAAGGGATAAAGAGGTGAGACCCACCTTTATGTTGCCTATGGGAGGCTCATTTTTGACCTAAGGACACACATAAACTGAAAGTGAAGGGATGGAAAAAGATACTTTATGCAAGTTAAAGAGAGCAAAGGGCAGGACCCGCAATACTTATATAAGATAAACTGGACAGGAAACGAAGAGATGGGAACATCAAGGACACTATGGCGATATGAAGGAATCAGTCTGAGGAGATGGCAATAACAACTGGGTAAGTGACTGTGCACGCAACACAGGAGGACTTAAATGGGTAAAGAAAAATTTATGCAGAAGTATGTCCGTATTTGGCACTTACTTACAGAACTAAAGGGAGCAGTAGATAGCAGGAAAATAATACTATGAGATTTTTAACACTCATTCCATCAATGGTTATTTCACCCAGAGGGAAAATAAATAAGGAAACTGTGGCATTCTATGACACAGTAGTCCAGAGAGACTTAAAAGATTTATACCAGAACATGACAGCCGAAAGCAGCAGGATACACATTCTTCTCAGGAACACTTGGAATGTTCTTCAGTAGAGATCACAAATTAGGACAGGAAAATGTCTCAATAAATTTAAGAAGACTGGAATTGTATTAAGCATCTTTTCCGACCAAAAGTGTATGAAACTAGGAATGAATGACATAAAGAAAACCAGAGAAAACACAAACAGGAGAAGCTAAACCTCTTAATTGTAAATAATCAGTGATTCAATGAGGAAACCAAAGAAGAAAACAAACAATGTATGGAAGCAAATAAGACAGGAACCCAATGGATCAAAGTATGTAAAATGGACCTAGAGTGATTCTAGGAGTTACGTACATAGCAATGGAGGCCTCCATCCAGAAAGAAAGACAATCCCGAACGAACAATATCCTTTCACTATGAAAGGAACTAGGAAAAGAAGTACAAACCGGTCTAGGTTCCCATTCTTGAGTCACCATAGCACGGGGAAGAAGAGCAGAGTCTGTTCAGTCAGACTGTCTCGGTGTGTTCCCATCATCTCTCTGAATTTGGGCAAAGGCAGCTGTGAGGATGTCAGTTTCTCTGTGTGTGTGATGATGGGGATACTAAAGAAGCTAGCTCAGAGATTCTGGGGAGTGCAAAGTGCTTGCCAAAGTACCTTGTGTATAGGGTTCAACAAATCTTTGGATGAAGGTTTCTACAGGCCTACCAGTGTTATATATGTAATTCAGGAAAACACACTAAAAAAGAGTACACATATTAAGTCAAAAAAGAATAACGAATCAATTTGTTTCACATGTCGTAGGGAAAAGGAGTTGCCATGGCCAGGGTGCTCGCCTGACCGCGAACTCCCTGCCCACGGCGCAAACGCCGTGCCGTCTCCTGAGAGCCAGCCTGCATTGTGACCTCAGCCCCGTTTACTGCGCATGCGCAGCTCGGGGAATTGTTGACAAGAGGGTCCCTATCGTCTGAGTTGCTGAGTAGGGACCTCGCCCGAGTGCTCTCTGCCGCTTGTGGATCTCAGAGCAGCTCCGTGCAGCTGCAGCGGATGTAATCTCAGCACTCGATCGACCTGCTGCCACCAAAGTAAAACTGGGTTGGAACAGCGGAGCCTCGCTGTTTTCCAGTCTCACCAAATCCAGTAGGAAATACGCTGGGACTCCTGTGCTACAACGTCTTCTCAAGTTCATAGTAGGTGTGATGGTAGCAGAGTTGTAAAATTTGAATTGTCCTGAGGTTTTGACTTCTCATGCTGATTAAAAACACCGCCACTGCCATGTTCTCTGAAAGTACTCGTAAGAGAGGTAAGCGCTTGGATCTAAGTCCGGGTCACGGACACAGTTGAATGAATTCTGGGGAGGAGGTATTTATCCACTTTTAATGAAGGATATGTCTACCTGAGAAAAAGTCAGACTGAGTGATATTATTTCCATAAAGAGTACTGGTTTTCATACGTTTTAAAAATGTTAACATAAATTCTCGGTATGGAATGCATTCTGGAATTTTCATAGAGCAGACATTAGGTGGATTTTAAATGTCAGTTGTTTTTCCCATCTCATTTACTCACCACGAATAACTCTTCATTATATATATAAATATTCACATACATAAGGAAACAACAAAGCTAAAGAGTCAGTTTATGGTCTCTGGATTTCACATTCATTTTCATAGACATGCTTCCTGAAAATGAGCCACGCTCTAAAGACATCAGGTGAGGTCTGGGAATCCCGGAAAACACGAATGTCTGAACTGTCTACTTTTTCTAGTTATTTTTGATATCGTTATGATCACATCAAGTGTCTTTAAATGTATCCGGACTATCCAGACCGATTTAGCTTACATGTGGAAAAGATAAATTCAACTGTAACCTGATCTTTAGAGCAGATACCGAGCAAGCGGAGGGAAGCATGCTCTAGCGGGACTCAGAGGAATGGAATTTGATGGCTTGTCTGACTTCCGAGGAGTAAGTAGAAATTGTTCCGGTCAAATTTTAGGTCCAAATAGGATATCTACACATGAAAAGGTGAACATTCTACATAAAACAAGGATGCGATGATTCATGGGAGAACACTTGGGATATCTTGTTCCCCCCTAACCGTACAAGGTAGTACTCTGTGAGTGGGTATGAGAAATAATTTCATGAATTCAGCCTTCCACTGGGCCTCACTTTTACACTCTTGAAAGCTACATGAGTAACTGCTTTCAATGTAAACGGACTAGAATTAGGGTGGCTGAAGGGATAAAGAGGTGAGACCCACCTTTATGTTGCCTATGGGAGGCTCATTTTTGTCCTAAGGACACACTTAAACTGAAAGTGAAGGGATGGAAAAAGATACTTTATGCAAGTTAAAGAGAGCAAAGGGCAGGACCCGCAATACTTATATAAGATAAACTGGACAGGAAACGAAGTGATGGGAACATCAAGGACACTATGGCGATATGAAGGAATCAGTCTGAGGAGATGGCAATAACAACTGGGTAAGTGACTGTGCACGCAACACAGGAGGACTTAAATGGGTAAAGAAAAATTTATGCAGAAGTATGTCCGTATTTGGCACTTACTTACAGAACTAAAGGGAGCAGTAGATAGCAGGAAAATAATACTATGAGATTTTTAACACTCATTCCATCAATGGTTATTTCACCCAGAGGGAAAATAAATAAGGAAACTGTGGCATTCTATGACACAGTAGTCCAGAGAGACTTAAAAGATTTATACCAGAACATGACAGCCGAAAGCAGCAGGATACACATTCTTCTCAGGAACACTTGGAATGTTCTTCAGTAGAGATCACAAATTAGGACAGGAAAATGTCTCAATAAATTTAAGAAGACTGGAATTGTATTAAGCATCTTTTCCGACCAAAAGTGTATGAAACTAGGAATGAATGACATAAAGAAAACCAGAGAAAACACAAACAGGAGAAGCTAAACCTCATAATTGTAAATAATCAGTGATTCAATGAGGAAACCAAAGAAGAAAACAAACAATGTATGGAAGCAAATAAGACAGGAACCCAATGGATCAAAGTATGTAAAATGGACCTAGAGTGATTCTAGGAGTTACGTACATAGCAATGGAGGCCTCCATCCAGAAAGAAAGACAATCCCGAACGAACAATATCCTTTCACTATGAAAGGAACTAGGAAAAGAAGTACAAACCGGTCTAGGTTCCCATTCTTGAGTCACCATAGCACGGGGAAGAAGAGCAGAGTCTGTTCAGTCAGACTGTCTCGGTGTGTTCCCATCATCTCTCTGAATTTGGGCAAAGGCAGCTGTGAGGATGTCAGTTTCTCTGTGTGTGTGATGATGGGGATACTAAAGAAGCTAGCTCAGAGATTCTGGGGAGTGCAAAGTGCTTGCCAAAGTACCTTGTGTATAGGGTTCAACAAATCTTTGGATGAAGGTTTCTACAGGCCTACCAGTGTTATATATGTAATTCAGGAAAACACACTAAAAAAGAGTACACATATTAAGTCAAAAAAGAATAACGAATCAATTTGTTTCACATGTCGTAGGGAAAAGGAGTTGCCATGGCCAGGGTGCTCGCCTGACCGCGAACTCCCTGCCCACGGCACAAACGCCGTGCCGTCTCCTGAGAGCCAGCCTGCATTGTGACCTCAGCCCCGTTTACTGCGCATGCGCAGCTCAGGGAATTGTTGACAAGAGGGTCCCTATCGTCTGAGTTGCTGAGTAGGGACCTCGCCCGAGTGCTCTCTGCCGCTTGTGGATCTCAGAGCAGCTCCGTGCAGCTGCAGCGGATGTAATCTCAGCACTCGATCGACCTGCTGCCACCAAAGTAAAACTGGGTTGGAACAGCGGAGCCTCGCTGTTTTCCAGTCTCACCAAATCCAGTAGGAAATACGCTGGGACTCCTGTGCTACAACGTCTTCTCAAGTTCATAGTAGGTGTGATGGTAGCAGAGTTGTAAAATTTGAATTGTCCTGAGGTTTTGACTTCTCATGCTGATTAAAAACACCGCCACTGCCATGTTCTCTGAAAGTACTCGTAAGAGAGGTAAGCGCTTGGATCTAAGTCCGGGTCACGGACACAGTTGAATGAATTCCGGGGAGGAGGTATTTATCCACTTTTAATGAAGGATATGTCTACCTGAGAAAAAGTCAGACTGAGTGATATTATTTCCATAAAGAGTACTGGTTTTCATACGTTTTAAAAATGTTAACATAAATTCTCGGTATGAAAATTCATTCTGGAATTTTCATAGACCAGACATTAGGTGGATTTTAAATGTCAGTTGTTTTTCCCATCTCATTTACTCACCACGAATAACTCATTATTATATACATAAATATTCACATACATAAGGAAACAACAAAGCTAAAGAGTCAGTTTATGGTCTCTGGATTTCACATTCATTTTCATAGACATGCTTCCTGAAAATGAGCCACGCTCTAAAGACATCAGGTGAGGTCTGGGAATCCCGGAAAACACGAATGTCTGAACTGTCTAGTTTTTCTAGTTATTTTTGATATCGTTATGGTCACATCAAGTGTCTTTAAATGTATCCGGACTATCCAGACCGATTTAGCTTACGTGTGGAAAAGATAAATTCAACTGTAACCTGAGGTCTAGAGCAGATACCGAACAAGCGGAGGGAAGCATGCTCTAGCGGGACTCAGAGGAATGGAATTTGATGGCTTGTCTGACTTCCGAGGAGTAAGTAGAAATTGTTCCGGTCAAATTTTAGGTCCAAATAGGATATCTACACATGAAAAGGTGAACATTCTACATAAAACAAGGATGCGATGATTCATGGGAGAACACTTGGGATATCTTGTTCCCCCCTAACCGTACAAGGTAGTACTCTGTGAGTGGGTATGAGAAATAATTTCATGAATTCAGCCTTCCACTGGGCCTCACTTTTACACTCTTGAAAGCTACATGAGTAACTGCTTTCAATGTAAACGGACTAGAATTAGGGTGGCTGAAGGGATAAAGAGGTGAGACCCACCTTTATGTTGCCTATGGGAGGCTCATTTTTGACCTAAGGACACACATAAACTGAAAGTGAAGGGATGGAAAAAGATACTTTATGCAAGTTAAATAGAGCAAAGGGCAGGACCCGCAATACTTATATAAGATAAACTGCACAGGAAACGAAGAGATGGGAACATCAAGGACACTATGGCGATATGAAGGAATCAGTCTGAGGAGATGGCAATAACAACTGGGTAAGTGACTGTGCACGCAACACAGGAGGACTTAAATGGGTAAAGAAAAATTTATGCAGAAGTATGTCCGTATTTGGCACTTACTTACAGAACTAAAGGGAGCAGTAGATAGCAGGAAAATAATACTATGAGATTTTTAACACTCATTCCATCAATGGTTATTTCACCCAGAGGGAAAATAAATAAGGAAACTGTGGCATTCTATGACACAGTAGTCCAGAGAGACTTAAAAGATTTATACCAGAACATGACAGCCGAAAGCAGCAGGATACACATTCTTCTCAGGAACACTTGGAATGTTCTTCAGTAGAGATCACAAATTAGGACAGGAAAATGTCTCAATAAATTTAAGAAGACTGGAATTGTATTAAGCATCTTTTCCGACCAAAAGTGTATGAAACTAGGAATGAATGACATAAAGAAAACCAGAGAAAACACAAACAGGAGAAGCTAAACCTCATAATTGTAAATAATCAGTGATTCAATGAGGAAACCAAAGAAGAAAACAAACAATGTATGGAAGCAAATAAGACAGGAACCCAATGGATCAAAGTATGTAAAATGGACCTAGAGTGATTCTAGGAGTTACGTACATAGCAATGGAGGCCTCCATCCAGAAAGAAAGACAATCCCGAACGAACAATATCCTTTCACTATGAAAGGAACTAGGAAAAGAAGTACAAACCGGTCTAGGTTCCCATTCTTGAGTCACCATAGCACGGGGAAGAAGAGCAGAGTCTGTTCAGTCAGACTGTCTCGGTGTGTTCCCATCATCTCTCTGAATTTGGGCAAAGGCAGCTGTGAGGATGTCAGTTTCTCTGTGTGTGTGATGATGGGGATACTAAAGAAGCTAGCTCAGAGATTCTGGGGAGTGCAAAGTGCTTGCCAAAGTACCTTGTGTATAGGGTTCAACAAATCTTTGGATGAAGGTTTCTACAGGCCTACCAGTGTTATATATGTAATTCAGGAAAACACACTAAAAAAGAGTACACATATTAAGTCAAAAAAGAATAACGAATCAATTTGTTTCACATGTCGTATTGAAAAGGAGTTGCCATGGCCTGGGTGCTCGCCTGACCGCGAACTCCCTGCCCACGGCGCAAACGCCGTGCTGTCTCCTGAGAGCCAGCCTGCATTGTGACCTCAGCCCCGTTTACTGCGCATGCGCAGCTCGGGGATTTGTTGACAAGAGGGTCCCTATCGTCTGAGTTGCTGAGTAGGGACCTCGCCCGAGTGCTCTCTGCCGCTTGTGGATCTCAGAGCAGCTCCGTGCAGCTGCAGCGGATGTAATCTCAGCACTCGATCGACCTGCTGCCACCAAAGTAAAACTGGGTTGGAACAGCGGAGCCTCGCTGTTTTCCAGTCTCACCAAATCCAGTAGGAAATACGCTGGGACTCCTGTGCTACAACGTCTTCTCAAGTTCATAGTAGGTGTGATGGTAGCAGAGTTGTAAAATTTGAATTGTCCTGAGGTTTTGACTTCTCATGCTGATTAAAAACACCGCCACTGCCATGTTCTCTGAAAGTACTCGTAAGAGAGGTAAGTGCTTGGATCTAAGTCCGGGTCACGGACACAGTTGAATGAATTCCGGGGAGGAGTTATTTATCCACTTTTAATGAAGGATATGTCTACCTGAGAAAAAGTCAGACTGAGTGATATTATTTCCATAAAGAGTACTGGTTTTCATACGTTTTAAAAATGTTAACATAAATTCTCGGTATGGAATGCATTCTGGAATTTTCATAGAGCAGACATTAGGTGGATTTTAAATGTCAGTTGTTTTTCCCATCTCATTTACTCACCACGAATAACTCATTATTATATACATAAATATTCACATACATAAGGAAACAACAAAGCTAAAGAGTCAGTTTATGGTCTCTGGATTTCACATTCATTTTCATAGACATGCTTCCTGAAAATGAGCCACGCTCTAAAGACATCAGGTGAGGTCTGGGAATCCCGGAAAACACGAATGTCTGAACTGTCTAGTTTTTCTAGTTATTTTTGATATCGTTATGGTCACATCAAGTGTCTTTAAATGTATCCGGACTATCCAGACCGATTTAGCTTACATGTGGAAAAGATAAATTCAACTGTAACCTGATCTTTAGAGCAGATACCGAACAAGCGGAGGGAAGCATGCTCTAGCGGGACTCAGAGGAATGGAATTTGATGGCTTGTCTGACTTCCGAGGAGTAAGTAGAAATTGTTCCGGTCAAATTTTAGGTCCAAATAGGATATCTACACATGAAAAGGTGAACATTCTACATAAAACAAGGATGCGATGATTCATGGGAGAACACTTGGGATATCTTGTTCCCCCCTAACCGTACAAGGTAGTACTCTGTGAGTGGGTATGAGAAATAATTTCATGAATTCAGCCTTCCACTGGGCCTCACTTTTACACTCTTGAAAGCTACATGAGTAACTGCTTTCAATGTAAACGGACTAGAATTAGGGTGGCTGAAGGGATAAAGAGGTGAGACCCACCTTTATGTTGCCTATGGGAGGCTCATTTTTGACCTAAGGACACACATAAACTGAAAGTGAAGGGATGGAAAAAGATACTTTATGCAAGTTAAAGAGAGCAAAGGGCAGGACCCGCAATACTTATATAAGATAAACTGGACAGGAAACGAAGAGATGGGAACATCAAGGACACTATGGCGATATGAAGGAATCAGTCTGAGGAGATGGCAATAACAACTGGGTAAGTGACTGTGCACGCAACACAGGAGGACTTAAATGGGTAAAGAAAAATTTATGCAGAAGTATGTTCGTATTTGGCACTTACTTACAGAACTAAAGGGAGCAGTAGATAGCAGGAAAATAATACTATGAGATTTTTAACACTCATTCCATCAATGGTTATTTCACCCAGAGGGAAAATAAATAAGGAAACTGTGGCATTCTATGACACAGTAGTCCAGAGAGACTTAAAAGATTTATACCAGAACATGACAGCCGAAAGCAGCAGGATACACATTCTTCTCAGGAACACTTGGAATGTTCTTCAGTAGAGATCACAAATTAGGACAGGAAAATGTCTCAATAAATTTAAGAAGACTGGAATTGTATTAAGCATCTTTTCCGACCAAAAGTGTATGAAACTAGGAATGAATGACATAAAGAAAACCAGAGAAAACACAAACAGGAGAAGCTAAACCTCTTAATTGTAAATAATCAGTGATTCAATGAGGAAACCAAAGAAGAAAACAAACAATGTATGGAAGCAAATAAGACAGGAACCCAATGGATCAAAGTATGTAAAATGGACCTAGAGTGATTCTAGGAGTTACGTACATAGCAATGGAGGCCTCCATCCAGAAAGAAAGACAATCCCGAACGAACAATATCCTTTCACTATGAAAGGAACTAGGAAAAGAAGTACAAACCGGTCTAGGTTCCCATTCTTGAGTCACCATAGCACGGGGAAGAAGAGCAGAGTCTGTTCAGTCAGACTGTCTCGGTGTGTTCCCATCATCTCTCTGAATTTGGGCAAAGGCAGCTGTGAGGATGTCAGTTTCTCTGTGTGTGTGATGATGGGGATACTAAAGAAGCTAGCTCAGAGATTCTGGGGAGTGCAAAGTGCTTGCCAAAGTACCTTGTGTATAGGGTTCAACAAATCTTTGGATGAAGGTTTCTACAGGCCTACCAGTGTTATATATGTAATTCAGGAAAACACACTAAAAAAGAGTACACATATTAAGTCAAAAAAGAATAACGAATCAATTTGTTTCACATGTCGTAGGGAAAAGGAGTTGCCATGGCCAGGGTGCTCGCCTGAATGCGAACTCCCTGCCCACGGCGCAAACGCCGTGCCGTCTCCTGAGAGCCAGCCTGCATTGTGACCTCAGCCCCGTTTACTGCGCATGCGCAGCTCGGGGAATTGTTGACAAGAGGGTCCCTATCGTCTGAGTTGCTGAGTAGGGACCTCGCCCGAGTGCTCTCTGCCGCTTGTGGATCTCAGAGCAGCTCCGTGCAGCTGCAGCGGATGTAATCTCAGCACTCGATCGACCTGCTGCCACCAAAGTAAAACTGGGTTGGAACAGCGGAGCCTCGCTGTTTTCCAGTCTCACCAAATCCAGTAGGAAATACGCTGGGAATCCTGTGCTACAACGTCTTCTCAAGTTCATAGTAGGTGTGATGGTAGCAGAGTTGTAAAATTTGAATTGTCCTGAGGTTTTGACTTCTCATGCTGATTAAAAACACCGCCACTGCCATGTTCTCTGAAAGTACTCGTAAGAGAGGTAAGCGCTTGGATCTAAGTCCGGGTCACGGACACAGTTGAATGAATTCTGGGGAGGAGGTATTTATCCACTTTTAATGAAGGATATGTCTACCTGAGAAAAAGTCAGACTGAGTGATATTATTTCCATAAAGAGTACTGGTTTTCATACGTTTTAAAAATGTTAACATAAATTCTCGGTATGGAATGCATTCTGGAATTTTCATAGAGCAGACATTAGGTGGATTTTAAATGTCAGTTGTTTTTCCCATCTAATTTACTCACCACGAATAACTCTTCATTATATATATAAATATTCACATACATAAGGAAACAACAAAGCTAAAGAGTCAGTTTATGGTCTCTGGATTTCACATTCATTTTCATAGACATGCTTCCTGAAAATGAGCCACGCTCTAAAGACATCAGGTGAGGTCTGGGAATCCCGGAAAACACGAATGTCTGAACTGTCTACTTTTTCTAGTTATTTTTGATATCGTTATGATCACATCAAGTGTCTTTAAATGTATCCGGACTATCCAGACCGATTTAGCTTACATGTGGAAAAGATAAATTCAACTGTAACCTGATCTTTAGAGCAGATACCGAACAAGCGGAGGGAAGCATGCTCTAGCGGGACTCAGAGGAATGGAATTTGATGGCTTGTCTGACTTCCGAGGAGTAAGTAGAAATTGTTCCGGTCAAATTTTAGGTCCAAATAGGATATCTACACATGAAAAGGTGAACATTCTACATAAAACAAGGATGCGATGATTCATGGGAGAACACTTGGGATATCTTGTTCCCCCCTAACCGTACAAGGTAGTACTCTGTGAGTGGGTATGAGAAATAATTTCATGAATTCAGCCTTCCACTGGGCCTCACTTTTACACTCTTGAAAGCTACATGAGTAACTGCTTTCAATGTAAACGGACTAGAATTAGGGTGGCTGAAGGGATAAAGAGGTGAGACCCACCTTTATGTTGCCTATGGGAGGCTCATTTTTGTCCTAAGGACACACTTAAACTGAAAGTGAAGGGATGGAAAAAGATACTTTATGCAAGTTAAAGAGAGCAAAGGGCAGGACCCGCAATACTTATATAAGATAAACTGGACAGGAAACGAAGTGATGGGAACATCAAGGACACTATGGCGATATGAAGGAATCAGTCTGAGGAGATGGCAATAACAACTGGGTAAGTGACTGTGCACGCAACACAGGAGGACTTAAATGGGTAAAGAAAAATTTATGCAGAAGTATGTCCGTATTTGGCACTTACTTACAGAACTAAAGGGAGCAGTAGATAGCAGGAAAATAATACTATGAGATTTTTAACACTCATTCCATCAATGGTTAGATCACCCAGAGGGAAAATAAATAAGGAAACTGTGGCATTCTATGACACAGTAGTCCAGAGAGACTTAAAAGATTTATACCAGAACATGACAGCCGAAAGCAGCAGGATACACATTCTTCTCAGGAACACTTGGAATGTTCTTCAGTAGAGATCACAAATTAGGACAGGAAAATGTCTCAATAAATTTAAGAAGACTGGAATTGTATTAAGCATCTTTTCCGACCAAAAGTGTATGAAACTAGGAATGAATGACATAAAGAAAACCAGAGAAAACACAAACAGGAGAAGCTAAACCTCTTAATTGTAAATAATCAGTGATTCAATGAGGAAACCAAAGAAGAAAACAAACAATGTATGGAAGCAAATAAGACAGGAACCCAATGGATCAAAGTATGTAAAATGGACCTAGAGTGATTCTAGGAGTTACGTACATAGCAATGGAGGCCTCCATCCAGAAAGAAAGACAATCCCGAACGAACAATATCCTTTCACTATGAAAGGAACTAGGAAAAGAAGTACAAACCGGTCTAGGTTCCCATTCTTGAGTCACCATAGCACGGGGAAGAAGAGCAGAGTCTGTTCAGTCAGACTGTCTCGGTGTGTTCCCATCATCTCTCTGAATTTGGGCAAAGGCAGCTGTGAGGATGTCAGTTTCTCTGTGTGTGTGATGATGGGGATACTAAAGAAGCTAGCTCAGAGATTCTGGGGAGTGCAAAGTGCTTGCCAAAGTACCTTGTGTATAGGGTTCAACAAATCTTTGGATGAAGGTTTCTACAGGCCTACCAGTGTTATATATGTAATTCAGGAAAACACACTAAAAAAGAGTACACATATTAAGTCAAAAAAGAATAACGAATCAATTTGTTTCACATGTCGTAGGGAAAAGGAGTTGCCATGGCCAGGGTGCTCGCCTGACCGCGAACTCCCTGCCCACGGCGCAAACGCCGTGCCGTCTCCTGAGAGCCAGCCTGCATTGTGACCTCAGCCCCGTTTACTGCGCATGCGCAGCTCGGGGAATTGTTGACAAGAGGGTCCCTATCGTCTGAGTTGCTGAGTAGGGACCTCGCCCGAGTGCTCTCTGCCGCTTGTGGATCTCAGAGCAGCTCCGTGCAGCTGCAGCGGATGTAATCTCAGCACTCGATCGACCTGCTGCCACCAAAGTAAAACTGGGTTGGAACAGCGGAGCCTCGCTGTTTTCCAGTCTCACCAAATCCAGTAGGAAATACGCTGGGACTCCTGTGCTACAACGTCTTCTCAAGTTCATAGTAGGTGTGATGGTAGCAGAGTTGTAAAATTTGAATTGTCCTGAGGTTTTGACTTCTCATGCTGATTAAAAACACCGCCACTGCCATGTTCTCTGAAAGTACTCGTAAGAGAGGTAAGCGCTTGGATCTAAGTCCGGGTCACGGACACAGTTGAATGAATTCTGGGGAGGAGGTATTTATCCACTTTTAATGAAGGATATGTCTACCTGAGAAAAAGTCAGACTGAGTGATATTATTTCCATAAAGAGTACTGGTTTTCATACGTTTTAAAAATGTTAACATAAATTCTCGGTATGGAATGCATTCTGGAATTTTCATAGAGCAGACATTAGGTGGATTTTAAATGTCAGTTGTTTTTCCCATCTCATTTACTCACCACGAATAACTCTTCATTATATATATAAATATTCACATACATAAGGAAACAACAAAGCTAAAGAGTCAGTTTATGGTCTCTGGATTTCACATTCATTTTCATAGACATGCTTCCTGAAAATGAGCCACGCTCTAAAGACATCAGGTGAGGTCTGGGAATCCCGGAAAACACGAATGTCTGAACTGTCTACTTTTTCTAGTTATTTTTGATATCGTTATGATCACATCAAGTGTCTTTAAATGTATCCGGACTATCCAGACCAATTTAGCTTACATGTGGAAAAGATAAATTCAACTGTAACCTGATCTTTAGAGCAGATACCGAACAAGCGGAGGGAAGCATGCTCTAGCGGGACTCAGAGGAATGGAATTTGATGGCTTGTCTGACTTCCGAGGAGTAAGTAGAAATTGTTCCGGTCAAATTTTAGGTCCAAATAGGATATCTACACATGAAAAGGTGAACATTCTACATAAAACAAGGATGCGATGATTCATGGGAGAACACTTGGGATATCTTGTTCCCCCCTAACCGTACAAGGTAGTACTCTGTGAGTGGGTATGAGAAATAATTTCATGAATTCAGCCTTCCACTGGGCCTCACTTTTACACTCTTGAAAGCTACATGAGTAACTGCTTTCAATGTAAACGGACTAGAATTAGGGTGGCTGAAGGGATAAAGAGGTGAGACCCACCTTTATGTTGCCTATGGGAGGCTCATTTTTGTCCTAAGGACACTCTTAAACTGAAAGTGAAGGGATGGAAAAAGATACTTTATGCAAGTTAAAGAGAGCAAAGGGCAGGACCCGCAATACTTATATAAGATAAACTGGACAGGAAACGAAGTGATGGGAACATCAAGGACACTATGGCGATATGAAGGAATCAGTCTGAGGAGATGGCAATAACAACTGGGTAAGTGACTGTGCACGCAACACAGGAGGACTTAAATGGGTAAAGAAAAATTTATGCAGAAGTATGTCCGTATTTGGCACTTACTTACAGAACTAAAGGGAGCAGTAGATAGCAGGAAAATAATACTATGAGATTTTTAACACTCATTCCATCAATGGTTATTTCACCCAGAGGGAAAATAAATAAGGAAACTGTGGCATTCTATGACACAGTAGTCCAGAGAGACTTAAAAGATTTATACCAGAACATGACAGCCGAAAGCAGCAGGATACACATTCTTCTCAGGAACACTTGGAATGTTCTTCAGTAGAGATCACAAATTAGGACAGGAAAATGTCTCAATAAATTTAAGAAGACTGGAATTGTATTAAGCATCTTTTCCGACCAAAAGTGTATGAAACTAGGAATGAATGACATAAAGAAAACCAGAGAAAACACAAACAGGAGAAGCTAAACCTCATAATTGTAAATAATCAGTGATTCAATGAGGAAACCAAAGAAGAAAACAAACAATGTATGGAAGCAAATAAGACAGGAACCCAATGGATCAAAGTATGTAAAATGGACCTAGAGTGATTCTAGGAGTTACGTACATAGCAATGGAGGCCTCCATCCAGAAAGAAAGACAATCCCGAACGAACAATATCCTTTCACTATGAAAGGAACTAGGAAAAGAAGTACAAACCGGTCTAGGTTCCCATTCTTGAGTCACCATAGCACGGGGAAGAAGAGCAGAGTCTGTTCAGTCAGACTGTCTCGGTGTGTTCCCATCATCTCTCTGAATTTGGGCAAAGGCAGCTGTGAGGATGTCAGTTTCTCTGTGTGTGTGATGATGGGGATACTAAAGAAGCTAGCTCAGAGATTCTGGGGAGTGCAAAGTGCTTGCCAAAGTACCTTGTGTATAGGGTTCAACAAATCTTTGGATGAAGGTTTCTACAGGCCTACCAGTGTTATATATGTAATTCAGGAAAACACACTAAAAAAGAGTACACATATTAAGTCAAAAAAGAATAACGAATCAATTTGTTTCACATGTCGTAGGGAAAAGGAGTTGCCATGGCCAGGGTGCTCGCCTGACCGCGAACTCCCTGCCCACGGCACAAACGCCGTGCCGTCTCCTGAGAGCCAGCCTGCATTGTGACCTCAGCCCCGTTTACTGCGCATGCGCAGCTCAGGGAATTGTTGACAAGAGGGTCCCTATCGTCTGAGTTGCTGAGTAGGGACCTCGCCCGAGTGCTCTCTGCCGCTTGTGGATCTCAGAGCAGCTCCGTGCAGCTGCAGCGGATGTAATCTCAGCACTCGATTGACCTGCTGCCACCAAAGTAAAACTGGGTTGGAACAGCGGAGCCTCGCTGTTTTCCAGTCTCACCAAATCCAGTAGGAAATACGCTGGGACTCCTGTGCTACAACGTCTTCTCAAGTTCATAGTAGGTGTGATGGTAGCAGAGTTGTAAAATTTGAATTGTCCTGAGGTTTTGACTTCTCATGCTGATTAAAAACACCGCCACTGCCATGTTCTCTGAAAGTACTCGTAAGAGAGGTAAGCGCTTGGATCTAAGTCCGGGTCACGGACACAGTTGAATGAATTCTGGGGAGGAGGTATTTATCCACTTTTAATGAAGGATATGTCTACCTGAGAAAAAGTCAGACTGAGTGATATTATTTCCATAAAGAGTACTGGTTTTCATACGTTTTAAAAATGTTAACATAAATTCTCGGTATGGAATGCATTCTGGAATTTTCATAGAGCAGACATTAGGTGGATTTTAAATGTCAGTTGTTTTTCCCATCTCATTTACTCACCACGAATAACTCATTATTATATACATAAATATTCACATACATAAGGAAACAACAAAGCTAAAGAGTCAGTTTATGGTCTCTGGATTTCACATTCATTTTCATAGACATGCTTCCTGAAAATGAGCCACGCTCTAAAGACATCAGGTGAGGTCTGGGAATCCCGGAAAACACGAATGTCTGAACTGTCTAGTTTTTCTAGTTATTTTTGATATCGTTATGGTCACATCAAGTGTCTTTAAATGTATCCGGACTATCCAGACCGATTTAGCTTACGTGTGGAAAAGATAAATTCAACTGTAACCTGAGGTCTAGAGCAGATACCGAACAAGCGGAGGGAAGCATGCTCTAGCGGGACTCAGAGGAATGGAATTTGATGGCTTGTCTGACTTCCGAGGAGTAAGTAGAAATTGTTCCGGTCAAATTTTAGGTCCAAATAGGATATCTACACATGAAAAGGTGAACATTCTACATAAAACAAGGATGCGATGATTCATGGGAGAACACTTGGGATATCTTGTTCCCCCCTAACCGTACAAGGTAGTACTCTGTGAGTGGGTATGAGAAATAATTTCATGAATTCAGCCTTCCACTGGGCCTCACTTTTACACTCTTGAAAGCTACATGAGTAACTGCTTTCAATGTAAACGGACTAGAATTAGGGTGGCTGAAGGGATAAAGAGGTGAGACCCACCTTTATGTTGCCTATGGGAGGCTCATTTTTGACCTAAGGACACACATAAACTGAAAGTGAAGGGATGGAAAAAGATACTTTATGCAAGTTAAAGAGAGCAAAGGGCAGGACCCGCAATACTTATATAAGATAAACTGGACAGGAAACGAAGAGATGGGAACATCAAGGACACTATGGCGATATGAAGGAATCAGTCTGAGGAGATGGCAATAACAACTGGGTAAGTGACTGTGCACGCAACACAGGAGGACTTAAATGGGTAAAGAAAAATTTATGCAGAAGTATGTCCGTATTTGGCACTTACTTACAGAACTAAAGGGAGCAGTAGATAGCAGGAAAATAATACTATGAGATTTTTAACACTCATTCCATCAATGGTTATTTCACCCAGAGGGAAAATAAATAAGGAAACTGTGGCATTCTATGACACAGTAGTCCAGAGAGACTTAAAAGATTTATACCAGAACATGACAGCCGAAAGCAGCAGGATACACATTCTTCTCAGGAACACTTGGAATGTTCTTCAGTAGAGATCACAAATTAGGACAGGAAAATGTCTCAATAAATTTAAGAAGACTGGAATTGTATTAAGCATCTTTTCCGACCAAAAGTGTATGAAACTAGGAATGAATGACATAAAGAAAACCAGAGAAAACACAAACAGGAGAAGCTAAACCTCTTAATTGTAAATAATCAGTGATTCAATGAGGAAACCAAAGAAGAAAACAAACAATGTATGGAAGCAAATAAGACAGGAACCCAATGGATCAAAGTATGTAAAATGGACCTAGAGTGATTCTAGGAGTTACGTACATAGCAATGGAGGCCTCCATCCAGAAAGAAAGACAATCCCGAACGAACAATATCCTTTCACTATGAAAGGAACTAGGAAAAGAAGTACAAACCGGTCTAGGTTCCCATTCTTGAGTCACCATAGCACGGGGAAGAAGAGCAGAGTCTGTTCAGTCAGACTGTCTCGGTGTGTTCCCATCATCTCTCTGAATTTGGGCAAAGGCAGCTGTGAGGATGTCAGTTTCTCTGTGTGTGTGATGATGGGGATACTAAAGAAGCTAGCTCAGAGATTCTGGGGAGTGCAAAGTGCTTGCCAAAGTACCTTGTGTATAGGGTTCAACAAATCTTTGGATGAAGGTTTCTACAGGCCTACCAGTGTTATATATGTAATTCAGGAAAACACACTAAAAAAGAGTACACATATTAAGTCAAAAAAGAATAACGAATCAATTTGTTTCACATGTCGTAGGGAAAAGGAGTTGCCATGGCCAGGGTGCTCGCCTGACCGCGAACTCCCTGCCCACGGCGCAAACGCCGTGCCGTCTCCTGAGAGCCAGCCTGCATTGTGACCTCAGCCCCGTTTACTGCGCATGCGCAGCTCGGGGAATTGTTGACAAGAGGGTCCCTATCGTCTGAGTTGCTGAGTAGGGACCTCGCCCGAGTGCTCTCTGCCGCTTGTGGATCTCAGAGCAGCTCCGTGCAGCTGCAGCGGATGTAATCTCAGCACTCGATCGACCTGCTGCCACCAAAGTAAAACTGGGTTGGAACAGCGGAGCCTCGCTGTTTTCCAGTCTCACCAAATCCAGTAGGAAATACGCTGGGACTCCTGTGCTACAACGTCTTCTCAAGTTCATAGTAGGTGTGATGGTAGCAGAGTTGTAAAATTTGAATTGTCCTGAGGTTTTGACTTCTCATGCTGATTAAAAACACCGCCACTGCCATGTTCTCTGAAAGTACTCGTAAGAGAGGTAAGCGCTTGGATCTAAGTCCGGGTCACGGACACAGTTGAATGAATTCTGGGGAGGAGGTATTTATCCACTTTTAATGAAGGATATGTCTACCTGAGAAAAAGTCAGACTGAGTGATATTATTTCCATAAAGAGTACTGGTTTTCATACGTTTTAAAAATGTTAACATAAATTCTCGGTATGGAATGCATTCTGGAATTTTCATAGAGCAGACATTAGGTGGATTTTAAATGTCAGTTGTTTTTCCCATCTCATTTACTCACCACGAATAACTCTTCATTATATATATAAATATTCACATACATAAGGAAACAACAAAGCTAAAGAGTCAGTTTATGGTCTCTGGATTTCACATTCATTTTCATAGACATGCTTCCTGAAAATGAGCCACGCTCTAAAGACATCAGGTGAGGTCTGGGAATCCCGGAAAACACGAATGTCTGAACTGTCTACTTTTTCTAGTTATTTTTGATATCGTTATGATCACAACAAGTGTCTTTAAATGTATCCGGACTATCCAGACCGATTTAGCTTACATGTGGAAAAGATAAATTCAACTGTAACCTGATCTTTAGAGCAGATACCGAACAAGCGGAGGGAAGCATGCTCTAGCGGGACTCAGAGGAATGGAATTTGATGGCTTGTCTGACTTCCGAGGAGTAAGTAGAAATTGTTCCGGTCAAATTTTAGGTCCAAATAGGATATCTACACATGAAAAGGTGAACATTCTACATAAAACAAGGATGCGATGATTCATGGGAGAACACTTGGGATATCTTGTTCCCCCCTAACCGTACAAGGTAGTACTCTGTGAGTGGGTATGAGAAATAATTTCATGAATTCAGCCTTCCACTGGGCCTCACTTTTACACTCTTGAAAGCTACATGAGTAACTGCTTTCAATGTAAACGGACTAGAATTAGGGTGGCTGAAGGGATAAAGAGGTGAGACCCACCTTTATGTTGCCTATGGGAGGCTCATTTTTGTCCTAAGGACACTCTTAAACTGAAAGTGAAGGGATGGAAAAAGATACTTTATGCAAGTTAAAGAGAGCAAAGGGCAGGACCCGCAATACTTATATAAGATAAACTGGACAGGAAACGAAGTGATGGGAACATCAAGGACACTATGGCGATATGAAGGAATCAGTCTGAGGAGATGGCAATAACAACTGGGTAAGTGACTGTGCACGCAACACAGGAGGACTTAAATGGGTAAAGAAAAATTTATGCAGAAGTATGTCCGTATTTGGCACTTACTTACAGAACTAAAGGGAGCAGTAGATAGCAGGAAAATAATACTATGAGATTTTTAACACTCATTCCATCAATGGTTAGATCACCCAGAGGGAAAATAAATAAGGAAACTGTGGCATTCTATGACACAGTAGTCCAGAGAGACTTAAAAGATTTATACCAGAACATGACAGCCGAAAGCAGCAGGATACACATTCTTCTCAGGAACACTTGGAATGTTCTTCAGTAGAGATCACAAATTAGGACAGGAAAATGTCTCAATAAATTTAAGAAGACTGGAATTGTATTAAGCATCTTTTCCGACCAAAAGTGTATGAAACTAGGAATGAATGACATAAAGAAAACCAGAGAAAACACAAACAGGAGAAGCTAAACCTCTTAATTGTAAATAATCAGTGATTCAATGAGGAAACCAAAGAAGAAAACAAACAATGTATGGAAGCAAATAAGACAGGAACCCAATGGATCAAAGTATGTAAAATGGACCTAGAGTGATTCTAGGAGTTACGTACATAGCAATGGAGGCCTCCATCCAGAAAGAAAGACAATCCCGAACGAACAATATCCTTTCACTATGAAAGGAACTAGGAAAAGAAGTACAAACCGGTCTAGGTTCCCATTCTTGAGTCACCATAGCACGGGGAAGAAGAGCAGAGTCTGTTCAGTCAGACTGTCTCGGTGTGTTCCCATCATCTCTCTGAATTTGGGCAAAGGCAGCTGTGAGGATGTCAGTTTCTCTGTGTGTGTGATGATGGGGATACTAAAGAAGCTAGCTCAGAGATTCTGGGGAGTGCAAAGTGCTTGCCAAAGTACCTTGTGTATAGGGTTCAACAAATCTTTGGATGAAGGTTTCTACAGGCCTACCAGTGTTATATATGTAATTCAGGAAAACACACTAAAAAAGAGTACACATATTAAGTCAAAAAAGAATAACGAATCAATTTGTTTCACATGTCGTAGGGAAAAGGAGTTGCCATGGCCAGGGTGCTCGCCTGACCGCGAACTCCCTGCCCACGGCGCAAACGCCGTGCCGTCTCCTGAGAGCCAGCCTGCATTGTGACCTCAGCCCCGTTTACTGCGCATGCGCAGCTCGGGGAATTGTTGACAAGAGGGTCCCTATCGTCTGAGTTGCTGAGTAGGGACCTCGCCCGAGTGCTCTCTGCCGCTTGTGGATCTCAGAGCAGCTCCGTGCAGCTGCAGCGGATGTAATCTCAGCACTCGATCGACCTGCTGCCACCAAAGTAAAACTGGGTTGGAACAGCGGAGCCTCGCTGTTTTCCAGTCTCACCAAATCCAGTAGGAAATACGCTGGGACTCCTGTGCTACAACGTCTTCTCAAGTTCATAGTAGGTGTGATGGTAGCAGAGTTGTAAAATTTGAATTGTCCTGAGGTTTTGACTTCTCATGCTGATTAAAAACACCGCCACTGCCATGTTCTCTGAAAGTACTCGTAAGAGAGGTAAGCGCTTGGATCTAAGTCCGGGTCACGGACACAGTTGAATGAATTCTGGGGAGGAGGTATTTATCCACTTTTAATGAAGGATATGTCTACCTGAGAAAAAGTCAGACTGAGTGATATTATTTCCATAAAGAGTACTGGTTTTCATACGTTTTAAAAATGTTAACATAAATTCTCGGTATGGAATGCATTCTGGAATTTTCATAGAGCAGACATTAGGTGGATTTTAAATGTCAGTTGTTTTTCCCATCTCATTTACTCACCACGAATAACTCATTATTATATACATAAATATTCACATACATAAGGAAACAACAAAGCTAAAGAGTCAGTTTATGGTCTCTGGATTTCACATTCATTTTCATAGACATGCTTCCTGAAAATGAGCCACGCTCTAAAGACATCAGGTGAGGTCTGGGAATCCCGGAAAACACGAATGTCTGAACTGTCTAGTTTTTCTAGTTATTTTTGATATCGTTATGGTCACATCAAGTGTCTTTAAATGTATCCGGACTATCCAGACCGATTTAGCTTACGTGTGGAAAAGATAAATTCAACTGTAACCTGAGGTCTAGAGCAGATACCGAACAAGCGGAGGGAAGCATGCTCTAGCGGGACTCAGAGGAATGGAATTTGATGGCTTGTCTGACTTCCGAGGAGTAAGTAGAAATTGTTCCGGTCAAATTTTAGGTCCAAATAGGATATCTACACATGAAAAGGTGAACATTCTACATAAAACAAGGATGCGATGATTCATGGGAGAACACTTGGGATATCTTGTTCCCCCCTAACCGTACAAGGTAGTACTCTGTGAGTGGGTATGAGAAATAATTTCATGAATTCAGCCTTCCACTGGGCCTCACTTTTACACTCTTGAAAGCTACATGAGTAACTGCTTTCAATGTAAACGGACTAGAATTAGGGTGGCTGAAGGGATAAAGAGGTGAGACCCACCTTTATGTTGCCTATGGGAGGCTCATTTTTGTCCTAAGGACACACTTAAACTGAAAGTGAAGGGATGGAAAAAGATACTTTATGCAAGTTAAAGAGAGCAAAGGGCAGGACCCGCAATACTTATATAAGATAAACTGGACAGGAAATGAAGTGATGGGAACATCAAGGACACTATGGCGATATGAAGGAATCAGTCTGAGGAGATGGCAATAACAACTGGGTAAGTGACTGTGCACGCAACACAGGAGGACTTAAATGGGTAAAGAAAAATTTATGCAGAAGTATGTCCGTATTTGGCACTTACTTACAGAACTAAAGGGAGCAGTAGATAGCAGGAAAATAATACTATGAGATTTTTAACACTCATTCCATCAATGGTTAGATCACCCAGAGGGAAAATAAATAAGGAAACTGTGGCATTCTATGACACAGTAGTCCAGAGAGACTTAAAAGATTTATACCAGAACATGACAGCCGAAAGCAGCAGGATACACATTCTTCTCAGGAACACTTGGAATGTTCTTCAGTAGAGATCACAAATTAGGACAGGAAAATGTCTCAATAAATTTAAGAAGACTGGAATTGTATTAAGCATCTTTTCCGACCAAAAGTGTATGAAACTAGGAATGAATGACATAAAGAAAACCAGAGAAAACACAAACAGGAGAAGCTAAACCTCTTAATTGTAAATAATCAGTGATTCAATGAGGAAACCAAAGAAGAAAACAAACAATGTATGGAAGCAAATAAGACAGGAACCCAATGGATCAAAGTATGTAAAATGGACCTAGAGTGATTCTAGGAGTTACGTACATAGCAATGGAGGCCTCCATCCAGAAAGAAAGACAATCCCGAACGAACAATATCCTTTCACTATGAAAGGAACTAGGAAAAGAAGTACAAACCGGTCTAGGTTCCCATTCTTGAGTCACCATAGCACGGGGAAGAAGAGCAGAGTCTGTTCAGTCAGACTGTCTCGGTGTGTTCCCATCATCTCTCTGAATTTGGGCAAAGGCAGCTGTGAGGATGTCAGTTTCTCTGTGTGTGTGATGATGGGGATACTAAAGAAGCTAGCTCAGAGATTCTGGGGAGTGCAAAGTGCTTGCCAAAGTACCTTGTGTATAGGGTTCAACAAATCTTTGGATGAAGGTTTCTACAGGCCTACCAGTGTTATATATGTAATTCAGGAAAACACACTAAAAAAGAGTACACATATTAAGTCAAAAAAGAATAACGAATCAATTTGTTTCACATGTCGTAGGGAAAAGGAGTTGCCATGGCCAGGGTGCTCGCCTGACCGCGAACTCCCTGCCCACGGCGCAAACGCCGTGCCGTCTCCTGAGAGCCAGCCTGCATTGTGACCTCAGCCCCGTTTACTGCGCATGCGCAGCTCGGGGAATTGTTGACAAGAGGGTCCCTATCGTCTGAGTTGCTGAGTAGGGACCTCGCCCGAGTGCTCTCTGCCGCTTGTGGATCTCAGAGCAGCTCCGTGCAGCTGCAGCGGATGTAATCTCAGCACTCGATCGACCTGCTGCCACCAAAGTAAAACTGGGTTGGAACAGCGGAGCCTCGCTGTTTTCCAGTCTCACCAAATCCAGTAGGAAATACGCTGGGACTCCTGTGCTACAACGTCTTCTCAAGTTCATAGTAGGTGTGATGGTAGCAGAGTTGTAAAATTTGAATTGTCCTGAGGTTTTGACTTCTCATGCTGATTAAAAACACCGCCACTGCCATGTTCTCTGAAAGTACTCGTAAGAGAGGTAAGCGCTTGGATCTAAGTCCGGGTCACGGACACAGTTGAATGAATTCTGGGGAGGAGGTATTTATCCACTTTTAATGAAGGATATGTCTACCTGAGAAAAAGTCAGACTGAGTGATATTATTTCCATAAAGAGTACTGGT
This sequence comes from Manis pentadactyla, assembly GCF_030020395.1. NCBI lineage: Eukaryota > Metazoa > Chordata > Mammalia > Pholidota > Manidae > Manis > Manis pentadactyla. The sequence goes on from NC_080019.1 coordinate 32,669,010, forward strand.
TTTCATACGTTTTAAAAATGTTAACATAAATTCTCGGTATGGAATGCATTCTGGAATTTTCATAGAGCAGACATTAGGTGGATTTTAAATGTCAGTTGTTTTTCCCATCTCATTTACTCACCACGAATAACTCTTCATTATATATATAAATATTCACATACATAAGGAAACAACAAAGCTAAAGAGTCAGTTTATGGTCTCTGGATTTCACATTCATTTTCATAGACATGCTTCCTGAAAATGAGCCACGCTCTAAAGACATCAGGTGAGGTCTGGGAATCCCGGAAAACACGAATGTCTGAACTGTCTACTTTTTCTAGTTATTTTTGATATCGTTATGATCACATCAAGTGTCTTTAAATGTATCCGGACTATCCAGACCGATTTAGCTTACATGTGGAAAAGATAAATTCAACTGTAACCTGATCTTTAGAGCAGATACCGAACAAGCGGAGGGAAGCATGCTCTAGCGGGACTCAGAGGAATGGAATTTGATGGCTTGTCTGACTTCCGAGGAGTAAGTAGAAATTGTTCCGGTCAAATTTTAGGTCCAAATAGGATATCTACACATGAAAAGGTGAACATTCTACATAAAACAAGGATGCGATGATTCATGGGAGAACACTTGGGATATCTTGTTCCCCCCTAACCGTACAAGGTAGTACTCTGTGAGTGGGTATGAGAAATAATTTCATGAATTCAGCCTTCCACTGGGCCTCACTTTTACACTCTTGAAAGCTACATGAGTAACTGCTTTCAATGTAAACGGACTAGAATTAGGGTGGCTGAAGGGATAAAGAGGTGAGACCCACCTTTATGTTGCCTATGGGAGGCTCATTTTTGTCCTAAGGACACACTTAAACTGAAAGTGAAGGGATGGAAAAAGATACTTTATGCAAGTTAAAGAGAGCAAAGGGCAGGACCCGCAATACTTATATAAGATAAACTGGACAGGAAACGAAGTGATGGGAACATCAAGGACACTATGGCGATATGAAGGAATCAGTCTGAGGAGATGGCAATAACAACTGGGTAAGTGACTGTGCACGCAACACAGGAGGACTTAAATGGGTAAAGAAAAATTTATGCAGAAGTATGTCCGTATTTGGCACTTACTTACAGAACTAAAGGGAGCAGTAGATAGCAGGAAAATAATACTATGAGATTTTTAACACTCATTCCATCAATGGTTAGATCACCCAGAGGGAAAATAAATAAGGAAACTGTGGCATTCTATGACACAGTAGTCCAGAGAGACTTAAAAGATTTATACCAGAACATGACAGCCGAAAGCAGCAGGATACACATTCTTCTCAGGAACACTTGGAATGTTCTTCAGTAGAGATCACAAATTAGGACAGGAAAATGTCTCAATAAATTTAAGAAGACTGGAATTGTATTAAGCATCTTTTCCGACCAAAAGTGTATGAAACTAGGAATGAATGACATAAAGAAAACCAGAGAAAACACAAACAGGAGAAGCTAAACCTCTTAATTGTAAATAATCAGTGATTCAATGAGGAAACCAAAGAAGAAAACAAACAATGTATGGAAGCAAATAAGACAGGAACCCAATGGATCAAAGTATGTAAAATGGAAATAGAGTGGTTCTAGGAGTTACGTACATAGCAATGGAGGCCTCCATCCAGAAAGAAAGACAATCCCGAACGAACAATATCCTTTCACTATGAAAGGAACTAGGAAAAGAAGTACAAACCGGTCTAGGTTCCCATTCTTGAGTCACCATAGCACGGGGAAGAAGAGCAGAGTCTGTTCAGTCAGACTGTCTCGGTGTGTTCCCATCATCTCTCTGAATTTGGGCAAAGGCAGCTGTGAGGATGTCAGTTTCTCTGTGTGTGTGATGATGGGGATACTAAAGAAGCTAGCTCAGAGATTCTGGGGAGTGCAAAGTGCTTGCCAAAGTACCTTGTGTATAGGGTTCAACAAATCTTTGGATGAAGGTTTCTACAGGCCTACCAGTGTTATATATGTAATTCAGGAAAACACACTAAAAAAGAGTACACATATTAAGTCAAAAAAGAATAACGAATCAATTTGTTTCACATGTCGTAGGGAAAAGGAGTTGCCATGGCCAGGGTGCTCGCCTGACCGCGAACTCCCTGCCCACGGCGCAAACGCCGTGCCGTCTCCTGAGAGCCAGCCTGCATTGTGACCTCAGCCCCGTTTACTGCGCATGCGCAGCTCGGGGAATTGTTGACAAGAGGGTCCCTATCGTCTGAGTTGCTGAGTAGGGACCTCGCCCGAGTGCTCTCTGCCGCTTGTGGATCTCAGAGCAGCTCCGTGCAGCTGCAGCGGATGTAATCTCAGCACTCGATCGACCTGCTGCCACCAAAGTAAAACTGGGTTGGAACAGCGGAGCCTCGCTGTTTTCCAGTCTCACCAAATCCAGTAGGAAATACGCTGGGACTCCTGTGCTACAACGTCTTCTCAAGTTCATAGTAGGTGTGATGGTAGCAGAGTTGTAAAATTTGAATTGTCCTGAGGTTTTGACTTCTCATGCTGATTAAAAACACCGCCACTGCCATGTTCTCTGAAAGTACTCGTAAGAGAGGTAAGCGCTTGGATCTAAGTCCGGGTCACGGACACAGTTGAATGAATTCTGGGGAGGAGGTATTTATCCACTTTTAATGAAGGATATGTCTACCTGAGAAAAAGTCAGACTGAGTGATATTATTTCCATAAAGAGTACTGGTTTTCATACGTTTTAAAAATGTTAACATAAATTCTCGGTATGGAATGCATTCTGGAATTTTCATAGAGCAGACATTAGGTGGATTTTAAATGTCAGTTGTTTTTCCCATCTCATTTACTCACCACGAATAACTCTTCATTATATATATAAATATTCACATACATAAGGAAACAACAAAGCTAAAGAGTCAGTTTATGGTCTCTGGATTTCACATTCATTTTCATAGACATGCTTCCTGAAAATGAGCCACGCTCTAAAGACATCAGGTGAGGTCTGGGAATCCCGGAAAACACGAATGTCTGAACTGTCTACTTTTTCTAGTTATTTTTGATATCGTTATGATCACATCAAGTGTCTTTAAATGTATCCGGACTATCCAGACCGATTTAGCTTACATGTGGAAAAGATAAATTCAACTGTAACCTGATCTTTAGAGCAGATACCGAACAAGCGGAGGGAAGCATGCTCTAGCGGGACTCAGAGGAATGGAATTTGATGGCTTGTCTGACTTCCGAGGAGTAAGTAGAAATTGTTCCGGTCAAATTTTAGGTCCAAATAGGATATCTACACATGAAAAGGTGAACATTCTACATAAAACAAGGATGCGATGATTCATGGGAGAACACTTGGGATATCTTGTTCCCCCCTAACCGTACAAGGTAGTACTCTGTGAGTGGGTATGAGAAATAATTTCATGAATTCAGCCTTCCACTGGGCCTCACTTTTACACTCTTGAAAGCTACATGAGTAACTGCTTTCAATGTAAACGGACTAGAATTAGGGTGGCTGAAGGGATAAAGAGGTGAGACCCACCTTTATGTTGCCTATGGGAGGCTCATTTTTGTCCTAAGGACACACTTAAACTGAAAGTGAAGGGATGGAAAAAGATACTTTATGCAAGTTAAATAGAGCAAAGGGCAGGACCCGCAATACTTATATAAGATAAACTGCACAGGAAACGAAGAGATGGGAACATCAAGGACACTATGGCGATATGAAGGAATCAGTCTGAGGAGATGGCAATAACAACTGGGTAAGTGACTGTGCACGCAACACAGGAGGACTTAAATGGGTAAAGAAAAATTTATGCAGAAGTATGTCCGTATTTGGCACTTACTTACAGAACTAAAGGGAGCAGTAGATAGCAGGAAAATAATACTATGAGATTTTTAACACTCATTCCATCAATGGTTATTTCACCCAGAGGGAAAATAAATAAGGAAACTGTGGCATTCTATGACACAGTAGTCCAGAGAGACTTAAAAGATTTATACCAGAACATGACAGCCGAAAGCAGCAGGATACACATTCTTCTCAGGAACACTTGGAATGTTCTTCAGTAGAGATCACAAATTAGGACAGGAAAATGTCTCAATAAATTTAAGAAGACTGGAATTGTATTAAGCATCTTTTCCGACCAAAAGTGTATGAAACTAGGAATGAATGACATAAAGAAAACCAGAGAAAACACAAACAGGAGAAGCTAAACCTCATAATTGTAAATAATCAGTGATTCAATGAGGAAACCAAAGAAGAAAACAAACAATGTATGGAAGCAAATAAGACAGGAACCCAATGGATCAAAGTATGTAAAATGGACCTAGAGTGATTCTAGGAGTTACGTACATAGCAATGGAGGCCTCCATCCAGAAAGAAAGACAATCCCGAACGAACAATATCCTTTCACTATGAAAGGAACTAGGAAAAGAAGTACAAACCGGTCTAGTTTCCCATTCTTGAGTCACCATAGCACGGGGAAGAAGAGCAGAGTCTGTTCAGTCAGACTGTCTCGGTGTGTTCCCATCATCTCTCTGAATTTGGGCAAAGGCAGCTGTGAGGATGTCAGTTTCTCTGTGTGTGTGATGATGGGGATACTAAAGAAGCTAGCTCAGAGATTCTGGGGAGTGCAAAGTGCTTGCCAAAGTACCTTGTGTATAGGGTTCAACAAATCTTTGGATGAAGGTTTCTACAGGCCTACCAGTGTTATATATGTAATTCAGGAAAACACACTAAAAAAGAGTACACATATTAAGTCAAAAAAGAATAACGAATCAATTTGTTTCACATGTCGTAGGGAAAAGGAGTTGCCATGGCCAGGGTGCTCGCCTGACCGCGAACTCCCTGCCCACGGCGCAAACGCCGTGCCGTCTCCTGAGAGCCAGCCTGCATTGTGACCTCAGCCCCGTTTACTGCGCATGCGCAGCTCGGGGAATTGTTGACAAGAGGGTCCCTATCGTCTGAGTTGCTGAGTAGGGACCTCGCCCGAGTGCTCTCTGCCGCTTGTGGATCTCAGAGCAGCTCCGTGCAGCTGCAGCGGATGTAATCTCAGCACTCGATCGACCTGCTGCCACCAAAGTAAAACTGGGTTGGAACAGCGGAGCCTCGCTGTTTTCCAGTCTCACCAAATCCAGTAGGAAATACGCTGGGACTGCTGTGCTACAACGTCTTCTCAAGTTCATAGTAGGTGTGATGGTAGCAGAGTTGTAAAATTTGAATTGTCCTGAGGTTTTGACTTCTCATGCTGATTAAAAACACCGCCACTGCCATGTTCTCTGAAAGTACTCGTAAGAGAGGTAAGCGCTTGGATCTAAGTCCGGGTCACGGACACAGTTGAATGAATTCTGGGGAGGAGGTATTTATCCACTTTTAATGAAGGATATGTCTACCTGAGAAAAAGTCAGACTGAGTGATATTATTTCCATAAAGAGTACTGGTTTTCATACGTTTTAAAAATGTTAACATAAATTCTCGGTATGGAATGCATTCTGGAATTTTCATAGAGCAGACATTAGGTGGATTTTAAATGTCAGTTGTTTTTCCCATCTCATTTACTCACCACGAATAACTCTTCATTATATATATAAATATTCACATACATAAGGAAACAACAAAGCTAAAGAGTCAGTTTATGGTCTCTGGATTTCACATTCATTTTCATAGACATGCTTCCTGAAAATGAGCCACGCTCTAAAGACATCAGGTGAGGTCTGGGAATCCCGGAAAACACGAATGTCTGAACTGTCTACTTTTTCTAGTTATTTTTGATATCGTTATGGTCACATCAAGTGTCTTTAAATGTATCCGGACTATCCAGACCGATTTAGCTTACATGTGGAAAAGATAAATTCAACTGTAACCTGATCTTTAGAGCAGATACCGAACAAGCGGAGGGAAGCATGCTCTAGCGGGACTCAGAGGAATGGAATTTGATGGCTTGTCTGACTTCCGAGGAGTAAGTAGAAATTGTTCCGGTCAAATTTTAGGTCCAAATAGGATATCTACACATGAAAAGGTGAACATTCTACATAAAACAAGGATGCGATGATTCATGGGAGAACACTTGGGATATCTTGTTCCCCCCTAACCGTACAAGGTAGTACTCTGTGAGTGGGTATGAGAAATAATTTCATGAATTCAGCCTTCCACTGGGCCTCACTTTTACACTCTTGAAAGCTACATGAGTAACTGCTTTCAATGTAAACGGACTAGAATTAGGGTGGCTGAAGGGATAAAGAGGTGAGACCCACCTTTATGTTGCCTATGGGAGGCTCATTTTTGTCCTAAGGACACACTTAAACTGAAAGTGAAGGGATGGAAAAAGATACTTTATGCAAGTTAAAGAGAGCAAAGGGCAGGACCCGCAATACTTATATAAGATAAACTGGACAGGAAACGAAGTGATGGGAACATCAAGGACACTATGGCGATATGAAGGAATCAGTCTGAGGAGATGGCAATAACAACTGGGTAAGTGACTGTGCACGCAACACAGGAGGACTTAAATGGGTAAAGAAAAATTTATGCAGAAGTATGTCCGTATTTGGCACTTACTTACAGAACTAAAGGGAGCAGTAGATAGCAGGAAAATAATACTATGAGATTTTTAACACTCATTCCATCAATGGTTAGATCACCCAGAGGGAAAATAAATAAGGAAACTGTGGCATTCTATGACACAGTAGTCCAGAGAGACTTAAAAGATTTATACCAGAACATGACAGCCGAAAGCAGCAGGATACACATTCTTCTCAGGAACACTTGGAATGTTCTTCAGTAGAGATCACAAATTAGGACAGGAAAATGTCTCAATAAATTTAAGAAGACTGGAATTGTATTAAGCATCTTTTCCGACCAAAAGTGTATGAAACTAGGAATGAATGACATAAAGAAAACCAGAGAAAACACAAACAGGAGAAGCTAAACCTCTTAATTGTAAATAATCAGTGATTCAATGAGGAAACCAAAGAAGAAAACAAACAATGTATGGAAGCAAATAAGACAGGAACCCAATGGATCAAAGTATGTAAAATGGAAATAGAGTGGTTCTAGGAGTTACGTACATAGCAATGGAGGCCTCCATCCAGAAAGAAAGACAATCCCGAACGAACAATATCCTTTCACTATGAAAGGAACTAGGAAAAGAAGTACAAACCGGTCTAGGTTCCCATTCTTGAGTCACCATAGCACGGGGAAGAAGAGCAGAGTCTGTTCAGTCAGACTGTCTCGGTGTGTTCCCATCATCTCTCTGAATTTGGGCAAAGGCAGCTGTGAGGATGTCAGTTTCTCTGTGTGTGTGATGATGGGGATACTAAAGAAGCTAGCTCAGAGATTCTGGGGAGTGCAAAGTGCTTGCCAAAGTACCTTGTGTATAGGGTTCAACAAATCTTTGGATGAAGGTTTCTACAGGCCTACCAGTGTTATATATGTAATTCAGGAAAACACACTAAAAAAGAGTACACATATTAAGTCAAAAAAGAATAACGAATCAATTTGTTTCACATGTCGTAGGGAAAAGGAGTTGCCATGGCCAGGGTGCTCGCCTGACCGCGAACTCCCTGCCCACGGCGCAAACGCCGTGCCGTCTCCTGAGAGCCAGCCTGCATTGTGACCTCAGCCCCGTTTACTGCGCATGCGCAGCTCGGGGAATTGTTGACAAGAGGGTCCCTATCGTCTGAGTTGCTGAGTAGGGACCTCGCCCGAGTGCTCTCTGCCGCTTGTGGATCTCAGAGCAGCTCCGTGCAGCTGCAGCGGATGTAATCTCAGCACTCGATCGACCTGCTGCCACCAAAGTAAAACTGGGTTGGAACAGCGGAGCCTCGCTGTTTTCCAGTCTCACCAAATCCAGTAGGAAATACGCTGGGACTCCTGTGCTACAACGTCTTCTCAAGTTCATAGTAGGTGTGATGGTAGCAGAGTTGTAAAATTTGAATTGTCCTGAGGTTTTGACTTCTCATGCTGATTAAAAACACCGCCACTGCCATGTTCTCTGAAAGTACTCGTAAGAGAGGTAAGCGCTTGGATCTAAGTCCGGGTCACGGACACAGTTGAATGAATTCTGGGGAGGAGGTATTTATCCACTTTTAATGAAGGATATGTCTACCTGAGAAAAAGTCAGACTGAGTGATATTATTTCCATAAAGAGTACTGGTTTTCATACGTTTTAAAAATGTTAACATAAATTCTCGGTATGGAATGCATTCTGGAATTTTCATAGAGCAGACATTAGGTGGATTTTAAATGTCAGTTGTTTTTCCCATCTCATTTACTCACCACGAATAACTCTTCATTATATATATAAATATTCACATACATAAGGAAACAACAAAGCTAAAGAGTCAGTTTATGGTCTCTGGATTTCACATTCATTTTCATAGACATGCTTCCTGAAAATGAGCCACGCTCTAAAGACATCAGGTGAGGTCTGGGAATCCCGGAAAACACGAATGTCTGAACTGTCTACTTTTTCTAGTTATTTTTGATATCGTTATGATCACATCAAGTGTCTTTAAATGTATCCGGACTATCCAGACCGATTTAGCTTACATGTGGAAAAGATAAATTCAACTGTAACCTGATCTTTAGAGCAGATACCGAACAAGCGGAGGGAAGCATGCTCTAGCGGGACTCAGAGGAATGGAATTTGATGGCTTGTCTGACTTCCGAGGAGTAAGTAGAAATTGTTCCGGTCAAATTTTAGGTCCAAATAGGATATCTACACATGAAAAGGTGAACATTCTACATAAAACAAGGATGCGATGATTCATGGGAGAACACTTGGGATATCTTGTTCCCCCCTAACCGTACAAGGTAGTACTCTGTGAGTGGGTATGAGAAATAATTTCATGAATTCAGCCTTCCACTGGGCCTCACTTTTACACTCTTGAAAGCTACATGAGTAACTGCTTTCAATGTAAACGGACTAGAATTAGGGTGGCTGAAGGGATAAAGAGGTGAGACCCACCTTTATGTTGCCTATGGGAGGCTCATTTTTGTCCTAAGGACACACTTAAACTGAAAGTGAAGGGATGGAAAAAGATACTTTATGCAAGTTAAATAGAGCAAAGGGCAGGACCCGCAATACTTATATAAGATAAACTGCACAGGAAACGAAGAGATGGGAACATCAAGGACACTATGGCGATATGAAGGAATCAGTCTGAGGAGATGGCAATAACAACTGGGTAAGTGACTGTGCACGCAACACAGGAGGACTTAAATGGGTAAAGAAAAATTTATGCAGAAGTATGTCCGTATTTGGCACTTACTTACAGAACTAAAGGGAGCAGTAGATAGCAGGAAAATAATACTATGAGATTTTTAACACTCATTCCATCAATGGTTATTTCACCCAGAGGGAAAATAAATAAGGAAACTGTGGCATTCTATGACACAGTAGTCCAGAGAGACTTAAAAGATTTATACCAGAACATGACAGCCGAAAGCAGCAGGATACACATTCTTCTCAGGAACACTTGGAATGTTCTTCAGTAGAGATCACAAATTAGGACAGGAAAATGTCTCAATAAATTTAAGAAGACTGGAATTGTATTAAGCATCTTTTCCGACCAAAAGTGTATGAAACTAGGAATGAATGACATAAAGAAAACCAGAGAAAACACAAACAGGAGAAGCTAAACCTCATAATTGTAAATAATCAGTGATTCAATGAGGAAACCAAAGAAGAAAACAAACAATGTATGGAAGCAAATAAGACAGGAACCCAATGGATCAAAGTATGTAAAATGGACCTAGAGTGATTCTAGGAGTTACGTACATAGCAATGGAGGCCTCCATCCAGAAAGAAAGACAATCCCGAACGAACAATATCCTTTCACTATGAAAGGAACTAGGAAAAGAAGTACAAACCGGTCTAGTTTCCCATTCTTGAGTCACCATAGCACGGGGAAGAAGAGCAGAGTCTGTTCAGTCAGACTGTCTCGGTGTGTTCCCATCATCTCTCTGAATTTGGGCAAAGGCAGCTGTGAGGATGTCAGTTTCTCTGTGTGTGTGATGATGGGGATACTAAAGAAGCTAGCTCAGAGATTCTGGGGAGTGCAAAGTGCTTGCCAAAGTACCTTGTGTATAGGGTTCAACAAATCTTTGGATGAAGGTTTCTACAGGCCTACCAGTGTTATATATGTAATTCAGGAAAACACACTAAAAAAGAGTACACATATTAAGTCAAAAAAGAATAACGAATCAATTTGTTTCACATGTCGTAGGGAAAAGGAGTTGCCATGGCCAGGGTGCTCGCCTGACCGCGAACTCCCTGCCCACGGCGCAAACGCCGTGCCGTCTCCTGAGAGCCAGCCTGCATTGTGACCTCAGCCCCGTTTACTGCGCATGCGCAGCTCGGGGAATTGTTGACAAGAGGGTCCCTATCGTCTGAGTTGCTGAGTAGGGACCTCGCCCGAGTGCTCTCTGCCGCTTGTGGATCTCAGAGCAGCTCCGTGCAGCTGCAGCGGATGTAATCTCAGCACTCGATCGACCTGCTGCCACCAAAGTAAAACTGGGTTGGAACAGCGGAGCCTCGCTGTTTTCCAGTCTCACCAAATCCAGTAGGAAATACGCTGGGACTCCTGTGCTACAACGTCTTCTCAAGTTCATAGTAGGTGTGATGGTAGCAGAGTTGTAAAATTTGAATTGTCCTGAGGTTTTGACTTCTCATGCTGATTAAAAACACCGCCACTGCCATGTTCTCTGAAAGTACTCGTAAGAGAGGTAAGCGCTTGGATCTAAGTCCGGGTCACGGACACAGTTGAATGAATTCTGGGGAGGAGGTATTTATCCACTTTTAATGAAGGATATGTCTACCTGAGAAAAAGTCAGACTGAGTGATATTATTTCCATAAAGAGTACTGGTTTTCATACGTTTTAAAAATGTTAACATAAATTCTCGGTATGGAATGCATTCTGGAATTTTCATAGAGCAGACATTAGGTGGATTTTAAATGTCAGTTGTTTTTCCCATCTCATTTACTCACCACGAATAACTCTTCATTATATATATAAATATTCACATACATAAGGAAACAACAAAGCTAAAGAGTCAGTTTATGGTCTCTGGATTTCACATTCATTTTCATAGACATGCTTCCTGAAAATGAGCCACGCTCTAAAGACATCAGGTGAGGTCTGGGAATCCCGGAAAACACGAATGTCTGAACTGTCTACTTTTTCTAGTTATTTTTGATATCGTTATGATCACATCAAGTGTCTTTAAATGTATCCGGACTATCCAGACCGATTTAGCTTACATGTGGAAAAGATAAATTCAACTGTAACCTGATCTTTAGAGCAGATACCGAACAAGCGGAGGGAAGCATGCTCTAGCGGGACTCAGAGGAATGGAATTTGATGGCTTGTCTGACTTCCGAGGAGTAAGTAGAAATTGTTCCGGTCAAATTTTAGGTCCAAATAGGATATCTACACATGAAAAGGTGAACATTCTACATAAAACAAGGATGCGATGATTCATGGGAGAACACTTGGGATATCTTGTTCCCCCCTAACCGTACAAGGTAGTACTCTGTGAGTGGGTATGAGAAATAATTTCATGAATTCAGCCTTCCACTGGGCCTCACTTTTACACTCTTGAAAGCTACATGAGTAACTGCTTTCAATGTAAACGGACTAGAATTAGGGTGGCTGAAGGGATAAAGAGGTGAGACCCACCTTTATGTTGCCTATGGGAGGCTCATTTTTGTCCTAAGGACACACTTAAACTGAAAGTGAAGGGATGGAAAAAGATACTTTATGCAAGTTAAAGAGAGCAAAGGGCAGGACCCGCAATACTTATATAAGATAAACTGGACAGGAAACGAAGTGATGGGAACATCAAGGACACTATGGCGATATGAAGGAATCAGTCTGAGGAGATGGCAATAACAACTGGGTAAGTGACTGTGCACGCAACACAGGAGGACTTAAATGGGTAAAGAAAAATTTATGCAGAAGTATGTCCGTATTTGGCACTTACTTACAGAACTAAAGGGAGCAGTAGATAGCAGGAAAATAATACTATGAGATTTTTAACACTCATTCCATCAATGGTTAGATCACCCAGAGGGAAAATAAATAAGGAAACTGTGGCATTCTATGACACAGTAGTCCAGAGAGACTTAAAAGATTTATACCAGAACATGACAGCCGAAAGCAGCAGGATACACATTCTTCTCAGGAACACTTGGAATGTTCTTCAGTAGAGATCACAAATTAGGACAGGAAAATGTCTCAATAAATTTAAGAAGACTGGAATTGTATTAAGCATCTTTTCCGACCAAAAGTGTATGAAACTAGGAATGAATGACATAAAGAAAACCAGAGAAAACACAAACAGGAGAAGCTAAACCTCTTAATTGTAAATAATCAGTGATTCAATGAGGAAACCAAAGAAGAAAACAAACAATGTATGGAAGCAAATAAGACAGGAACCCAATGGATCAAAGTATGTAAAATGGAAATAGAGTGGTTCTAGGAGTTACGTACATAGCAATGGAGGCCTCCATCCAGAAAGAAAGACAATCCCGAACGAACAATATCCTTTCACTATGAAAGGAACTAGGAAAAGAAGTACAAACCGGTCTAGGTTCCCATTCTTGAGTCACCATAGCACGGGGAAGAAGAGCAGAGTCTGTTCAGTCAGACTGTCTCGGTGTGTTCCCATCATCTCTCTGAATTTGGGCAAAGGCAGCTGTGAGGATGTCAGTTTCTCTGTGTGTGTGATGATGGGGATACTAAAGAAGCTAGCTCAGAGATTCTGGGGAGTGCAAAGTGCTTGCCAAAGTACCTTGTGTATAGGGTTCAACAAATCTTTGGATGAAGGTTTCTACAGGCCTACCAGTGTTATATATGTAATTCAGGAAAACACACTAAAAAAGAGTACACATATTAAGTCAAAAAAGAATAACGAATCAATTTGTTTCACATGTCGTAGGGAAAAGGAGTTGCCATGGCCAGGGTGCTCGCCTGACCGCGAACTCCCTGCCCACGGCGCAAACGCCGTGCCGTCTCCTGAGAGCCAGCCTGCATTGTGACCTCAGCCCCGTTTACTGCGCATGCGCAGCTCGGGGAATTGTTGACAAGAGGGTCCCTATCGTCTGAGTTGCTGAGTAGGGACCTCGCCCGAGTGCTCTCTGCCGCTTGTGGATCTCAGAGCAGCTCCGTGCAGCTGCAGCGGATGTAATCTCAGCACTCGATCGACCTGCTGCCACCAAAGTAAAACTGGGTTGGAACAGCGGAGCCTCGCTGTTTTCCAGTCTCACCAAATCCAGTAGGAAATACGCTGGGACTCCTGTGCTACAACGTCTTCTCAAGTTCATAGTAGGTGTGATGGTAGCAGAGTTGTAAAATTTGAATTGTCCTGAGGTTTTGACTTCTCATGCTGATTAAAAACACCGCCACTGCCATGTTCTCTGAAAGTACTCGTAAGAGAGGTAAGCGCTTGGATCTAAGTCCGGGTCACGGACACAGTTGAATGAATTCTGGGGAGGAGGTATTTATCCACTTTTAATGAAGGATATGTCTACCTGAGAAAAAGTCAGACTGATTGATATTATTTCCATAAAGAGTACTGGTTTTCATACGTTTTAAAAATGTTAACATAAATTCTCGGTATGGAATGCATTCTGGAATTTTCATAGAGCAGACATTAGGTGGATTTTAAATGTCAGTTGTTTTTCCCATCTCATTTACTCACCACGAATAACTCTTCATTATATATATAAATATTCACATACATAAGGAAACAACAAAGCTAAAGAGTCAGTTTATGGTCTCTGGATTTCACATTCATTTTCATAGACATGCTTCCTGAAAATGAGCCACGCTCTAAAGACATCAGGTGAGGTCTGGGAATCCCGGAAAACACGAATGTCTGAACTGTCTACTTTTTCTAGTTATTTTTGATATCGTTATGATCACATCAAGTGTCTTTAAATGTATCCGGACTATCCAGACCGATTTAGCTTACATGTGGAAAAGATAAATTCAACTGTAACCTGATCTTTAGAGCAGATACCGAACAAGCGGAGGGAAGCATGCTCTAGCGGGACTCAGAGGAATGGAATTTGATGGCTTGTCTGACTTCCGAGGAGTAAGTAGAAATTGTTCCGGTCAAATTTTAGGTCCAAATAGGATATCTACACATGAAAAGGTGAACATTCTACATAAAACAAGGATGCGATGATTCATGGGAGAACACTTGGGATATCTTGTTCCCCCCTAAACGTACAAGGTAGTACTCTGTGAGTGGGTATGAGAAATAATTTCATGAATTCAGCCTTCCACTGGGCCTCACTTTTACACTCTTGAAAGCTACATGAGTAACTGCTTTCAATGTAAACGGACTAGAATTAGGGTGGCTGAAGGGATAAAGAGGTGAGACCCACCTTTATGTTGCCTATGGGAGGCTCATTTTTGTCCTAAGGACACACTTAAACTGAAAGTGAAGGGATGGAAAAAGATACTTTATGCAAGTTAAATAGAGCAAAGGGCAGGACCCGCAATACTTATATAAGATAAACTGCACAGGAAACGAAGAGATGGGAACATCAAGGACACTATGGCGATATGAAGGAATCAGTCTGAGGAGATGGCAATAACAACTGGGTAAGTGACTGTGCACGCAACACAGGAGGACTTAAATGGGTAAAGAAAAATTTATGCAGAAGTATGTCCGTATTTGGCACTTACTTACAGAACTAAAGGGAGCAGTAGATAGCAGGAAAATAATACTATGAGATTTTTAACACTCATTCCATCAATGGTTATTTCACCCAGAGGGAAAATAAATAAGGAAACTGTGGCATTCTATGACACAGTAGTCCAGAGAGACTTAAAAGATTTATACCAGAACATGACAGCCGAAAGCAGCAGGATACACATTCTTCTCAGGAACACTTGGAATGTTCTTCAGTAGAGATCACAAATTAGGACAGGAAAATGTCTCAATAAATTTAAGAAGACTGGAATTGTATTAAGCATCTTTTCCGACCAAAAGTGTATGAAACTAGGAATGAATGACATAAAGAAAACCAGAGAAAACACAAACAGGAGAAGCTAAACCTCATAATTGTAAATAATCAGTGATTCAATGAGGAAACCAAAGAAGAAAACAAACAATGTATGGAAGCAAATAAGACAGGAACCCAATGGATCAAAGTATGTAAAATGGACCTAGAGTGATTCTAGGAGTTACGTACATAGCAATGGAGGCCTCCATCCAGAAAGAAAGACAATCCCGAACGAACAATATCCTTTCACTATGAAAGGAACTAGGAAAAGAAGTACAAACCGGTCTAGTTTCCCATTCTTGAGTCACCATAGCACGGGGAAGAAGAGCAGAGTCTGTTCAGTCAGACTGTCTCGGTGTGTTCCCATCATCTCTCTGAATTTGGGCAAAGGCAGCTGTGAGGATGTCAGTTTCTCTGTGTGTGTGATGATGGGGATACTAAAGAAGCTAGCTCAGAGATTCTGGGGAGTGCAAAGTGCTTGCCAAAGTACCTTGTGTATAGGGTTCAACAAATCTTTGGATGAAGGTTTCTACAGGCCTACCAGTGTTATATATGTAATTCAGGAAAACACACTAAAAAAGAGTACACATATTAAGTCAAAAAAGAATAACGAATCAATTTGTTTCACATGTCGTAGGGAAAAGGAGTTGCCATGGCCAGGGTGCTCGCCTGACCGCGAACTCCCTGCCCACGGCGCAAACGCCGTGCCGTCTCCTGAGAGCCAGCCTGCATTGTGACCTCAGCCCCGTTTACTGCGCATGCGCAGCTCGGGGAATTGTTGACAAGAGGGTCCCTATCGTCTGAGTTGCTGAGTAGGGACCTCGCCCGAGTGCTCTCTGCCGCTTGTGGATCTCAGAGCAGCTCCGTGCAGCTGCAGCGGATGTAATCTCAGCACTCGATCGACCTGCTGCCACCAAAGTAAAACTGGGTTGGAACAGCGGAGCCTCGCTGTTTTCCAGTCTCACCAAATCCAGTAGGAAATACGCTGGGACTCCTGTGCTACAACGTCTTCTCAAGTTCATAGTAGGTGTGATGGTAGCAGAGTTGTAAAATTTGAATTGTCCTGAGGTTTTGACTTCTCATGCTGATTAAAAACACCGCCACTGCCATGTTCTCTGAAAGTACTCGTAAGAGAGGTAAGCGCTTGGATCTAAGTCCGGGTCACGGACACAGTTGAATGAATTCTGGGGAGGAGGTATTTATCCACTTTTAATGAAGGATATGTCTACCTGAGAAAAAGTCAGACTGAGTGATATTATTTCCATAAAGAGTACTGGTTTTCATACGTTTTAAAAATGTTAACATAAATTCTCGGTATGGAATGCATTCTGGAATTTTCATAGAGCAGACATTAGGTGGATTTTAAATGTCAGTTGTTTTTCCCATCTCATTTACTCACCACGAATAACTCTTCATTATATATATAAATATTCACATACATAAGGAAACAACAAAGCTAAAGAGTCAGTTTATGGTCTCTGGATTTCACATTCATTTTCATAGACATGCTTCCTGAAAATGAGCCACGCTCTAAAGACATCAGGTGAGGTCTGGGAATCCCGGAAAACACGAATGTCTGAACTGTCTACTTTTTCTAGTTATTTTTGATATCGTTATGATCACATCAAGTGTCTTTAAATGTATCCGGACTATCCAGACCGATTTAGCTTACATGTGGAAAAGATAAATTCAACTGTAACCTGATCTTTAGAGCAGATACCGAACAAGCGGAGGGAAGCATGCTCTAGCGGGACTCAGAGGAATGGAATTTGATGGCTTGTCTGACTTCCGAGGAGTAAGTAGAAATTGTTCCGGTCAAATTTTAGGTCCAAATAGGATATCTACACATGAAAAGGTGAACATTCTACATAAAACAAGGATGCGATGATTCATGGGAGAACACTTGGGATATCTTGTTCCCCCCTAACCGTACAAGGTAGTACTCTGTGAGTGGGTATGAGAAATAATTTCATGAATTCAGCCTTCCACTGGGCCTCACTTTTACACTCTTGAAAGCTACATGAGTAACTGCTTTCAATGTAAACGGACTAGAATTAGGGTGGCTGAAGGGATAAAGAGGTGAGACCCACCTTTATGTTGCCTATGGGAGGCTCATTTTTGTCCTAAGGACACACTTAAACTGAAAGTGAAGGGATGGAAAAAGATACTTTATGCAAGTTAAAGAGAGCAAAGGGCAGGACCCGCAATACTTATATAAGATAAACTGGACAGGAAACGAAGTGATGGGAACATCAAGGACACTATGGCGATATGAAGGAATCAGTCTGAGGAGATGGCAATAACAACTGGGTAAGTGACTGTGCACGCAACACAGGAGGACTTAAATGGGTAAAGAAAAATTTATGCAGAAGTATGTCCGTATTTGGCACTTACTTACAGAACTAAAGGGAGCAGTAGATAGCAGGAAAATAATACTATGAGATTTTTAACACTCATTCCATCAATGGTTAGATCACCCAGAGGGAAAATAAATAAGGAAACTGTGGCATTCTATGACACAGTAGTCCAGAGAGACTTAAAAGATTTATACCAGAACATGACAGCCGAAAGCAGCAGGATACACATTCTTCTCAGGAACACTTGGAATGTTCTTCAGTAGAGATCACAAATTAGGACAGGAAAATGTCTCAATAAATTTAAGAAGACTGGAATTGTATTAAGCATCTTTTCCGACCAAAAGTGTATGAAACTAGGAATGAATGACATAAAGAAAACCAGAGAAAACACAAACAGGAGAAGCTAAACCTCTTAATTGTAAATAATCAGTGATTCAATGAGGAAACCAAAGAAGAAAACAAACAATGTATGGAAGCAAATAAGACAGGAACCCAATGGATCAAAGTATGTAAAATGGAAATAGAGTGGTTCTAGGAGTTACGTACATAGCAATGGAGGCCTCCATCCAGAAAGAAAGACAATCCCGAACGAACAATATCCTTTCACTATGAAAGGAACTAGGAAAAGAAGTACAAACCGGTCTAGGTTCCCATTCTTGAGTCACCATAGCACGGGGAAGAAGAGCAGAGTCTGTTCAGTCAGACTGTCTCGGTGTGTTCCCATCATCTCTCTGAATTTGGGCAAAGGCAGCTGTGAGGATGTCAGTTTCTCTGTGTGTGTGATGATGGGGATACTAAAGAAGCTAGCTCAGAGATTCTGGGGAGTGCAAAGTGCTTGCCAAAGTACCTTGTGTATAGGGTTCAACAAATCTTTGGATGAAGGTTTCTACAGGCCTACCAGTGTTATATATGTAATTCAGGAAAACACACTAAAAAAGAGTACACATATTAAGTCAAAAAAGAATAACGAATCAATTTGTTTCACATGTCGTAGGGAAAAGGAGTTGCCATGGCCAGGGTGCTCGCCTGACCGCGAACTCCCTGCCCACGGCGCAAACGCCGTGCCGTCTCCTGAGAGCCAGCCTGCATTGTGACCTCAGCCCCGTTTACTGCGCATGCGCAGCTCGGGGAATTGTTGACAAGAGGGTCCCTATCGTCTGAGTTGCTGAGTAGGGACCTCGCCCGAGTGCTCTCTGCCGCTTGTGGATCTCAGAGCAGCTCCGTGCAGCTGCAGCGGATGTAATCTCAGCACTCGATCGACCTGCTGCCACCAAAGTAAAACTGGGTTGGAACAGCGGAGCCTCGCTGTTTTCCAGTCTCACCAAATCCAGTAGGAAATACGCTGGGACTCCTGTGCTACAACGTCTTCTCAAGTTCATAGTAGGTGTGATGGTAGCAGAGTTGTAAAATTTTAATTGTCCTGAGGTTTTGACTTCTCATGCTGATTAAAAACACCGCCACTGCCATGTTCTCTGAAAGTACTCGTAAGAGAGGTAAGCGCTTGGATCTAAGTCCGGGTCACGGACACAGTTGAATGAATTCTGGGGAGGAGGTATTTATCCACTTTTAATGAAGGATATGTCTACCTGAGAAAAAGTCAGACTGAGTGATATTATTTCCATAAAGAGTACTGGTTTTCATACGTTTTAAAAATGTTAACATAAATTCTCGGTATGGAATGCATTCTGGAATTTTCATAGAGCAGACATTAGGTGGATTTTAAATGTCAGTTGTTTTTCCCATCTCATTTACTCACCACGAATAACTCTTCATTATATATATAAATATTCACATACATAAGGAAACAACAAAGCTAAAGAGTCAGTTTATGGTCTCTGGATTTCACATTCATTTTCATAGACATGCTTCCTGAAAATGAGCCACGCTCTAAAGACATCAGGTGAGGTCTGGGAATCCCGGAAAACACGAATGTCTGAACTGTCTACTTTTTCTAGTTATTTTTGATATCGTTATGATCACATCAAGTGTCTTTAAATGTATCCGGACTATCCAGACCGATTTAGCTTACATGTGGAAAAGATAAATTCAACTGTAACCTGATCTTTAGAGCAGATACCGAACAAGCGGAGGGAAGCATGCTCTAGCGGGACTCAGAGGAATGGAATTTGATGGCTTGTCTGACTTCCGAGGAGTAAGTAGAAATTGTTCCGGTCAAATTTTAGGTCCAAATAGGATATCTACACATGAAAAGGTGAACATTCTACATAAAACAAGGATGCGATGATTCATGGGAGAACACTTGGGATATCTTGTTCCCCCCTAACCGTACAAGGTAGTACTCTGTGAGTGGGTATGAGAAATAATTTCATGAATTCAGCCTTCCACTGGGCCTCACTTTTACACTCTTGAAAGCTACATGAGTAACTGCTTTCAATGTAAACGGACTAGAATTAGGGTGGCTGAAGGGATAAAGAGGTGAGACCCACCTTTATGTTGCCTATGGGAGGCTCATTTTTGTCCTAAGGACACACTTAAACTGAAAGTGAAGGGATGGAAAAAGATACTTTATGCAAGTTAAATAGAGCAAAGGGCAGGACCCGCAATACTTATATAAGATAAACTGCACAGGAAACGAAGAGATGGGAACATCAAGGACACTATGGCGATATGAAGGAATCAGTCTGAGGAGATGGCAATAACAACTGGGTAAGTGACTGTGCACGCAACACAGGAGGACTTAAATGGGTAAAGAAAAATTTATGCAGAAGTATGTCCGTATTTGGCACTTACTTACAGAACTAAAGGGAGCAGTAGATAGCAGGAAAATAATACTATGAGATTTTTAACACTCATTCCATCAATGGTTATTTCACCCAGAGGGAAAATAAATAAGGAAACTGTGGCATTCTATGACACAGTAGTCCAGAGAGACTTAAAAGATTTATACCAGAACATGACAGCCGAAAGCAGCAGGATACACATTCTTCTCAGGAACACTTGGAATGTTCTTCAGTAGAGATCACAAATTAGGACAGGAAAATGTCTCAATAAATTTAAGAAGACTGGAATTGTATTAAGCATCTTTTCCGACCAAAAGTGTATGAAACTAGGAATGAATGACATAAAGAAAACCAGAGAAAACACAAACAGGAGAAGCTAAACCTCATAATTGTAAATAATCAGTGATTCAATGAGGAAACCAAAGAAGAAAACAAACAATGTATGGAAGCAAATAAGACAGGAACCCAATGGATCAAAGTATGTAAAATGGACCTAGAGTGATTCTAGGAGTTACGTACATAGCAATGGAGGCCTCCATCCAGAAAGAAAGACAATCCCGAACGAACAATATCCTTTCACTATGAAAGGAACTAGGAAAAGAAGTACAAACCGGTCTAGTTTCCCATTCTTGAGTCACCATAGCACGGGGAAGAAGAGCAGAGTCTGTTCAGTCAGACTGTCTCGGTGTGTTCCCATCATCTCTCTGAATTTGGGCAAAGGCAGCTGTGAGGATGTCAGTTTCTCTGTGTGTGTGATGATGGGGATACTAAAGAAGCTAGCTCAGAGATTCTGGGGAGTGCAAAGTGCTTGCCAAAGTACCTTGTGTATAGGGTTCAACAAATCTTTGGATGAAGGTTTCTACAGGCCTACCAGTGTTATATATGTAATTCAGGAAAACACACTAAAAAAGAGTACACATATTAAGTCAAAAAAGAATAACGAATCAATTTGTTTCACATGTCGTAGGGAAAAGGAGTTGCCATGGCCAGGGTGCTCGCCTGACCGCGAACTCCCTGCCCACGGCGCAAACGCCGTGCCGTCTCCTGAGAGCCAGCCTGCATTGTGACCTCAGCCCCGTTTACTGCGCATGCGCAGCTCGGGGAATTGTTGACAAGAGGGTCCCTATCGTCTGAGTTGCTGAGTAGGGACCTCGCCCGAGTGCTCTCTGCCGCTTGTGGATCTCAGAGCAGCTCCGTGCAGCTGCAGCGGATGTAATCTCAGCACTCGATCGACCTGCTGCCACCAAAGTAAAACTGGGTTGGAACAGCGGAGCCTCGCTGTTTTCCAGTCTCACCAAATCCAGTAGGAAATACGCTGGGACTCCTGTGCTACAACGTCTTCTCAAGTTCATAGTAGGTGTGATGGTAGCAGAGTTGAAAAATTTGAATTGTCCTGAGGTTTTGACTTCTCATGCTGATTAAAAACACCGCCACTGCCATGTTCTCTGAAAGTACTCGTAAGAGAGGTAAGTGCTTGGATCTAAGTCCGGGTCACGGACACAGTTGAATGAATTCCGGGGAGGAGTTATTTATCCACTTTTAATGAAGGATATGTCTACCTGAGAAAATGTCAGACTGAGTGATATTATTTCCATAAAGAGTACTGGTTTTCATACGTTTTAAAAATGTTAACATAAATTCTCGGTATGGAATGCATTCTGGAATTTTCATAGAGCAGACATTAGGTGGATTTTAAATGTCAGTTGTTTTTCCCATCTCATTTACTCACCACGAATAACTCATTATTATATACATAAATATTCACATACATAAGGAAACAACAAAGCTAAAGAGTCAGTTTATGGTCTCTGGATTTCACATTCATTTTCATAGACATGCTTCCTGAAAATGAGCCACGCTCTAAAGACATCAGGTGAGGTCTGGGAATCCCGGAAAACACGAATGTCTGAACTGTCTAGTTTTTCTAGTTATTTTTGATATCGTTATGGTCACATCAAGTGTCTTTAAATGTATCCGGACTATCCAGACCGATTTAGCTTACGTGTGGAAAAGATAAATTCAACTGTAACCTGATCTTTAGAGCAGATACCGAACAAGCGGAGGGAAGCATGCTCTAGCGGGACTCAGAGGAATGGAATTTGATGGCTTGTCTGACTTCCGAGGAGTAAGTAGAAATTGTTCCGGTCAAATTTTAGGTCCAAATAGGATATCTACACATGAAAAGGTGAACATTCTACATAAAACAAGGATGCGATGATTCATGGGAGAACACTTGGGATATCTTGTTCCCCCCTAACCGTACAAGGTAGTACTCTGTGAGTGGGTATGAGAAATAATTTCATGAATTCAGCCTTCCACTGGGCCTCACTTTTACACTCTTGAAAGCTACATGAGTAACTGCTTTCAATGTAAACGGACTAGAATTAGGGTGGCTGAAGGGATAAAGAGGTGAGACCCACCTTTATGTTGCCTATGGGAGGCTCATTTTTGACCTAAGGACACACATAAACTGAAAGTGAAGGGATGGAAAAAGATACTTTATGCAAGTTAAAGAGAGCAAAGGGCAGGACCCGCAATACTTATATAAGATAAACTGGACAGGAAACGAAGAGATGGGAACATCAAGGACACTATGGCGATATGAAGGAATCAGTCTGAGGAGATGGCAATAACAACTGGGTAAGTGACTGTGCACGCAACACAGGAGGACTTAAATGGGTAAAGAAAAATTTATGCAGAAGTATGTCCGTATTTGGCACTTACTTACAGAACTAAAGGGAGCAGTAGATAGCAGGAAAATAATACTATGAGATTTTTAACACTCATTCCATCAATGGTTATTTCACCCAGAGGGAAAATAAATAAGGAAACTGTGGCATTCTATGACACAGTAGTCCAGAGAGACTTAAAAGATTTATACCAGAACATGACAGCCGAAAGCAGCAGGATACACATTCTTCTCAGGAACACTTGGAATGTTCTTCAGTAGAGATCACAAATTAGGACAGGAAAATGTCTCAATAAATTTAAGAAGACTGGAATTGTATTAAGCATCTTTTCCGACCAAAAGTGTATGAAACTAGGAATGAATGACATAAAGAAAACCAGAGAAAACACAAACAGGAGAAGCTAAACCTCATAATTGTAAATAATCAGTGATTCAATGAGGAAACCAAAGAAGAAAACAAACAATGTGTGGAAGCAAATAAGACAGGAACCCAATGGATCAAAGTATGTAAAATGGACCTAGAGTGATTCTAGGAGTTACGTACATAGCAATGGAGGCCTCCATCCAGAAAGAAAGACAATCCCGAACGAACAATATCCTTTCACTATGAAAGGAACTAGGAAAAGAAGTACAAACCGGTCTAGGTTCCCATTCTTGAGTCACCATAGCACGGGGAAGAAGAGCAAAGTCTGTTCAGTCAGACTGTCTCGGTGTGTTCCCATCATCTCTCTGAATTTGGGCAAAGGCAGCTGTGAGGATGTCAGTTTCTCTGTGTGTGTGATGATGGGGATACTAAAGAAGCTAGCTCAGAGATTCTGGGGAGTGCAAAGTGCTTGCCAAAGTACCTTGTGTATAGGGTTCAACAAATCTTTGGATGAAGGTTTCTACAGGCCTACCAGTGTTATATATGTAATTCAGGAAAACACACTAAAAAAGAGTACACATATTAAGTCAAAAAAGAATAACGAATCAATTTGTTTCACATGTCGTAGGGAAAAGGAGTTGCCATGGCCAGGGTGCTCGCCTGACCGCGAACTCCCTGCCCACGGCGCAAACGCCGTGCCGTCTCCTGAGAGCCAGCCTGCATTGTGACCTCAGCCCCGTTTACTGCGCATGCGCAGCTCGGGGAATTGTTGACAAGAGGGTCCCTATCGTCTGAGTTGCTGAGTAGGGACCTCGCCCGAGTGCTCTCTGCCGCTTGTGGATCTCAGAGCAGCTCCGTGCAGCTGCAGCGGATGTAATCTCAGCACTCGATCGACCTGCTGCCACCAAAGTAAAACTGGGTTGGAACAGCGGAGCCTCGCTGTTTTCCAGTCTCACCAAATCCAGTAGGAAATACGCTGGGACTCCTGTGCTACAACGTCTTCTCAAGTTCATAGTAGGTGTGATGGTAGCAGAGTTGTAAAATTTGAATTGTCCTGAGGTTTTGACTTCTCATGCTGATTAAAAACACCGCCACTGCCATGTTCTCTGAAAGTACTCGTAAGAGAGGTAAGCGCTTGGATCTAAGTCCGGGTCACGGACACAGTTGAATGAATTCTGGGGAGGAGGTATTTATCCACTTTTAATGAAGGATATGTCTACCTGAGAAAAAGTCAGACTGAGTGATATTATTTCCATAAAGAGTACTGGTTTTCATACGTTTTAAAAATGTTAACATAAATTCTCGGTATGGAATGCATTCTGGAATTTTCATAGAGCAGACATTAGGTGGATTTTAAATGTCAGTTGTTTTTCCCATCTCATTTACTCACCACGAATAACTCATTATTATATACATAAATATTCACATACATAAGGAAACAACAAAGCTAAAGAGTCAGTTTATGGTCTCTGGATTTCACATTCATTTTCATAGACATGCTTCCTGAAAATGAGCCACGCTCTAAAGACATCAGGTGAGGTCTGGGAATCCCGGAAAACACGAATGTCTGAACTGTCTACTTTTTCTAGTTATTTTTGATATCGTTATGGTCACATCAAGTGTCTTTAAATGTATCCGGACTATCCAGACCGATTTAGCTTACGTGTGGAAAAGATAAATTCAACTGTAACCTGAGGTCTAGAGCAGATACCGAACAAGCGGAGGGAAGCATGCTCTAGCGGGACTCAGAGGAATGGAATTTGATGGCTTGTCTGACTTCCGAGGAGTAAGTAGAAATTGTTCCGGTCAAATTTTAGGTCCAAATAGGATATCTACACATGAAAAGGTGAACATTCTACATAAAACAAGGATGCGATGATTCATGGGAGAACACTTGGGATATCTTGTTCCCCCCTAACCGTACAAGGTAGTACTCTGTGAGTGGGTATGAGAAATAATTTCATGAATTCAGCCTTCCACTGGGCCTCACTTTTACACTCTTGAAAGCTACATGAGTAACTGCTTTCAATGTAAACGGACTAGAATTAGGGTGGCTGAAGGGATAAAGAGGTGAGACCCACCTTTATGTTGCCTATGGGAGGCTCATTTTTGACCTAAGGACACACATAAACTGAAAGTGAAGGGATGGAAAAAGATACTTTATGCAAGTTAAAGAGAGCAAAGGGCAGGACCCGCAATACTTATATAAGATAAACTGGACAGGAAACGAAGAGATGGGAACATCAAGGACACTATGGCGATATGAAGGAATCAGTCTGAGGAGATGGCAATAACAACTGGGTAAGTGACTGTGCACGCAACACAGGAGGACTTAAATGGGTAAAGAAAAATTTATGCAGAAGTATGTCCGTATTTGGCACTTACTTACAGAACTAAAGGGAGCAGTAGATAGCAGGAAAATAATACTATGAGATTTTTAACACTCATTCCATCAATGGTTATTTCACCCAGAGGGAAAATAAATAAGGAAACTGTGGCATTCTATGACACAGTAGTCCAGAGAGACTTAAAAGATTTATACCAGAACATGACAGCCGAAAGCAGCAGGATACACATTCTTCTCAGGAACACTTGGAATGTTCTTCAGTAGAGATCACAAATTAGGACAGGAAAATGTCTCAATAAATTTAAGAAGACTGGAATTGTATTAAGCATCTTTTCCGACCAAAAGTGTATGAAACTAGGAATGAATGACATAAAGAAAACCAGAGAAAACACAAACAGGAGAAGCTAAACCTCATAATTGTAAATAATCAGTGATTCAATGAGGAAACCAAAGAAGAAAACAAACAATGTATGGAAGCAAATAAGACAGGAACCCAATGGATCAAAGTATGTAAAATGGACCTAGAGTGATTCTAGGAGTTACGTACATAGCAATGGAGGCCTCCATCCAGAAAGAAAGACAATCCCGAACGAACAATATCCTTTCACTATGAAAGGAACTAGGAAAAGAAGTACAAACCGGTCTAGTTTCCCATTCTTGAGTCACCATAGCACGGGGAAGAAGAGCAGAGTCTGTTCAGTCAGACTGTCTCGGTGTGTTCCCATCATCTCTCTGAATTTGGGCAAAGGCAGCTGTGAGGATGTCAGTTTCTCTGTGTGTGTGATGATGGGGATACTAAAGAAGCTAGCTCAGAGATTCTGGGGAGTGCAAAGTGCTTGCCAAAGTACCTTGTGTATAGGGTTCAACAAATCTTTGGATGAAGGTTTCTACAGGCCTACCAGTGTTATATATGTAATTCAGGAAAACACACTAAAAAAGAGTACACATATTAAGTCAAAAAAGAATAACGAATCAATTTGTTTCACATGTCGTAGGGAAAAGGAGTTGCCATGGCCAGGGTGCTCGCCTGACCGCGAACTCCCTGCCCACGGCGCAAACGCCGTGCCGTCTCCTGAGAGCCAGCCTGCATTGTGACCTCAGCCCCGTTTACTGCGCATGCGCAGCTCGGGGAATTGTTGACAAGAGGGTCCCTATCGTCTGAGTTGCTGAGTAGGGACCTCGCCCGAGTGCTCTCTGCCGCTTGTGGATCTCAGAGCAGCTCCGTGCAGCTGCAGCGGATGTAATCTCAGCACTCGATCGACCTGCTGCCACCAAAGTAAAACTGGGTTGGAACAGCGGAGCCTCGCTGTTTTCCAGTCTCACCAAATCCAGTAGGAAATACGCTGGGACTCCTGTGCTACAACGTCTTCTCAAGTTCATAGTAGGTGTGATGGTAGCAGAGTTGTAAAATTTGAATTGTCCTGAGGTTTTGACTTCTCATGCTGATTAAAAACACCGCCACTGCCATGTTCTCTGAAAGTACTCGTAAGAGAGGTAAGCGCTTGGATCTAAGTCCGGGTCACGGACACAGTTGAATGAATTCTGGGGAGGAGGTATTTATCCACTTTTAATGAAGGATATGTCTACCTGAGAAAAAGTCAGACTGAGTGATATTATTTCCATAAAGAGTACTGGTTTTCATACGTTTTAAAAATGTTAACATAAATTCTCGGTATGGAATGCATTCTGGAATTTTCATAGAGCAGACATTAGGTGGATTTTAAATGTCAGTTGTTTTTCCCATCTCATTTACTCACCACGAATAACTCATTATTATATACATAAATATTCACATACATAAGGAAACAACAAAGCTAAAGAGTCAGTTTATGGTCTCTGGATTTCACATTCATTTTCATAGACATGCTTCCTGAAAATGAGCCACGCTCTAAAGACATCAGGTGAGGTCTGGGAATCCCGGAAAACACGAATGTCTGAACTGTCTAGTTTTTCTAGTTATTTTTGATATCGTTATGGTCACATCAAGTGTCTTTAAATGTATCCGGACTATCCAGACCGATTTAGCTTACGTGTGGAAAAGATAAATTCAACTGTAACCTGAGGTCTAGAGCAGATACCGAACAAGCGGAGGGAAGCATGCTCTAGCGGGACTCAGAGGAATGGAATTTGATGGCTTGTCTGACTTCCGAGGAGTAAGTAGAAATTGTTCCGGTCAAATTTTAGGTCCAAATAGGATATCTACACATGAAAAGGTGAACATTCTACATAAAACAAGGATGCGATGATTCATGGGAGAACACTTGGGATATCTTGTTCCCCCCTAACCGTACAAGGTAGTACTCTGTGAGTGGGTATGAGAAATAATTTCATGAATTCAGCCTTCCACTGGGCCTCACTTTTACACTCTTGAAAGCTACATGAGTAACTGCTTTCAATGTAAACGGACTAGAATTAGGGTGGCTGAAGGGATAAAGAGGTGAGACCCACCTTTATGTTGCCTATGGGAGGCTCATTTTTGACCTAAGGACACACATAAACTGAAAGTGAAGGGATGGAAAAAGATACTTTATGCAAGTTAAAGAGAGCAAGGGCAGGACCCGCAATACTTATATAAGATAAACTGGACAGGAAACGAAGAGATGGGAACATCAAGGACACTATGGCGATATGAAGGAATCAGTCTGAGGAGATGGCAATAACAACTGGGTAAGTGACTGTGCACGCAACACAGGAGGACTTAAATGGGTAAAGAAAAATTTATGCAGAAGTATGTCCGTATTTGGCACTTACTTACAGAACTAAAGGGAGCAGTAGATAGCAGGAAAATAATACTATGAGATTTTTAACACTCATTCCATCAATGGTTATTTCACCCAGAGGGAAAATAAATAAGGAAACTGTGGCATTCTATGACACAGTAGTCCAGAGAGACTTAAAAGATTTATACCAGAACATGACAGCCGAAAGCAGCAGGATACACATTCTTCTCAGGAACACTTGGAATGTTCTTCAGTAGAGATCACAAATTAGGACAGGAAAATGTCTCAATAAATTTAAGAAGACTGGAATTGTATTAAGCATCTTTTCCGACCAAAAGTGTATGAAACTAGGAATGAATGACATAAAGAAAACCAGAGAAAACACAAACAGGAGAAGCTAAACCTCTTAATTGTAAATAATCAGTGATTCAATGAGGAAACCAAAGAAGAAAACAAACAATGTATGGAAGCAAATAAGACAGGAACCCAATGGATCAAAGTATGTAAAATGGAAATAGAGTGGTTCTAGGAGTTACGTACATAGCAATGGAGGCCTCCATCCAGAAAGAAAGACAATCCCGAACGAACAATATCCTTTCACTATGAAAGGAACTAGGAAAAGAAGTACAAACCGGTCTAGGTTCCCATTCTTGAGTCACCATAGCACGGGGAAGAAGAGCAGAGTCTGTTCAGTCAGACTGTCTCGGTGTGTTCCCATCATCTCTCTGAATTTGGGCAAAGGCAGCTGTGAGGATGTCAGTTTCTCTGTGTGTGTGATGATGGGGATACTAAAGAAGCTAGCTCAGAGATTCTGGGGAGTGCAAAGTGCTTGCCAAAGTACCTTGTGTATAGGGTTCAACAAATCTTTGGATGAAGGTTTCTACAGGCCTACCAGTGTTATATATGTAATTCAGGAAAACACACTAAAAAAGAGTACACATATTAAGTCAAAAAAGAATAACGAATCAATTTGTTTCACATGTCGTAGGGAAAAGGAGTTGCCATGGCCAGGGTGCTCGCCTGACCGCGAACTCCCTGCCCACGGCGCAAACGCCGTGCCGTCTCCTGAGAGCCAGCCTGCATTGTGACCTCAGCCCCGTTTACTGCGCATGCGCAGCTCGGGGAATTGTTGACAAGAGGGTCCCTATCGTCTGAGTTGCTGAGTAGGGACCTCGCCCGAGTGCTCTCTGCCGCTTGTGGATCTCAGAGCAGCTCCGTGCAGCTGCAGCGGATGTAATCTCAGCACTCGATCGACCTGCTGCCACCAAAGTAAAACTGGGTTGGAACAGCGGAGCCTCGCTGTTTTCCAGTCTCACCAAATCCAGTAGGAAATACGCTGGGACTCCTGTGCTACAACGTCTTCTCAAGTTCATAGTAGGTGTGATGGTAGCAGAGTTGTAAAATTTGAATTGTCCTGAGGTTTTGACTTCTCATGCTGATTAAAAACACCGCCACTGCCATGTTCTCTGAAAGTACTCGTAAGAGAGGTAAGCGCTTGGATCTAAGTCCGGGTCACGGACACAGTTGAATGAATTCTGGGGAGGAGGTATTTATCCACTTTTAATGAAGGATATGTCTACCTGAGAAAAAGTCAGACTGAGTGATATTATTTCCATAAAGAGTACTGGTTTTCATACGTTTTAAAAATGTTAACATAAATTCTCGGTATGGAATGCATTCTGGAATTTTCATAGAGCAGACATTAGGTGGATTTTAAATGTCAGTTGTTTTTCCCATCTCATTTACTCACCACGAATAACTCATTATTATATACATAAATATTCACATACATAAGGAAACAACAAAGCTAAAGAGTCAGTTTATGGTCTCTGGATTTCACATTCATTTTCATAGACATGCTTCCTGAAAATGAGCCACGCTCTAAAGACATCAGGTGAGGTCTGGGAATCCCGGAAAACACGAATGTCTGAACTGTCTACTTTTTCTAGTTATTTTTGATATCGTTATGGTCACATCAAGTGTCTTTAAATGTATCCGGACTATCCAGACCGATTTAGCTTACGTGTGGAAAAGATAAATTCAACTGTAACCTGAGGTCTAGAGCAGATACCGAACAAGCGGAGGGAAGCATGCTCTAGCGGGACTCAGAGGAATGGAATTTGATGGCTTGTCTGACTTCCGAGGAGTAAGTAGAAATTGTTCCGGTCAAATTTTAGGTCCAAATAGGATATCTACACATGAAAAGGTGAACATTCTACATAAAACAAGGATGCGATGATTCATGGGAGAACACTTGGGATATCTTGTTCCCCCCTAACCGTACAAGGTAGTACTCTGTGAGTGGGTATGAGAAATAATTTCATGAATTCAGCCTTCCACTGGGCCTCACTTTTACACTCTTGAAAGCTACATGAGTAACTGCTTTCAATGTAAACGGACTAGAATTAGGGTGGCTGAAGGGATAAAGAGGTGAGACCCACCTTTATGTTGCCTATGGGAGGCTCATTTTTGACCTAAGGACACACATAAACTGAAAGTGAAGGGATGGAAAAAGATACTTTATGCAAGTTAAAGAGAGCAAAGGGCAGGACCCGCAATACTTATATAAGATAAACTGGACAGGAAACGAAGAGATGGGAACATCAAGGACACTATGGCGATATGAAGGAATCAGTCTGAGGAGATGGCAATAACAACTGGGTAAGTGACTGTGCACGCAACACAGGAGGACTTAAATGGGTAAAGAAAAATTTATGCAGAAGTATGTCCGTATTTGGCACTTACTTACAGAACTAAAGGGAGCAGTAGATAGCAGGAAAATAATACTATGAGATTTTTAACACTCATTCCATCAATGGTTATTTCACCCAGAGGGAAAATAAATAAGGAAACTGTGGCATTCTATGACACAGTAGTCCAGAGAGACTTAAAAGATTTATACCAGAACATGACAGCCGAAAGCAGCAGGATACACATTCTTCTCAGGAACACTTGGAATGTTCTTCAGTAGAGATCACAAATTAGGACAGGAAAATGTCTCAATAAATTTAAGAAGACTGGAATTGTATTAAGCATCTTTTCCGACCAAAAGTGTATGAAACTAGGAATGAATGACATAAAGAAAACCAGAGAAAACACAAACAGGAGAAGCTAAACCTCATAATTGTAAATAATCAGTGATTCAATGAGGAAACCAAAGAAGAAAACAAACAATGTATGGAAGCAAATAAGACAGGAACCCAATGGATCAAAGTATGTAAAATGGACCTAGAGTGATTCTAGGAGTTACGTACATAGCAATGGAGGCCTCCATCCAGAAAGAAAGACAATCCCGAACGAACAATATCCTTTCACTATGAAAGGAACTAGGAAAAGAAGTACAAACCGGTCTAGTTTCCCATTCTTGAGTCACCATAGCACGGGGAAGAAGAGCAGAGTCTGTTCAGTCAGACTGTCTCGGTGTGTTCCCATCATCTCTCTGAATTTGGGCAAAGGCAGCTGTGAGGATGTCAGTTTCTCTGTGTGTGTGATGATGGGGATACTAAAGAAGCTAGCTCAGAGATTCTGGGGAGTGCAAAGTGCTTGCCAAAGTACCTTGTGTATAGGGTTCAACAAATCTTTGGATGAAGGTTTCTACAGGCCTACCAGTGTTATATATGTAATTCAGGAAAACACACTAAAAAAGAGTACACATATTAAGTCAAAAAAGAATAACGAATCAATTTGTTTCACATGTCGTAGGGAAAAGGAGTTGCCATGGCCAGGGTGCTCGCCTGACCGCGAACTCCCTGCCCACGGCGCAAACGCCGTGCCGTCTCCTGAGAGCCAGCCTGCATTGTGACCTCAGCCCCGTTTACTGCGCATGCGCAGCTCGGGGAATTGTTGACAAGAGGGTCCCTATCGTCTGAGTTGCTGAGTAGGGACCTCGCCCGAGTGCTCTCTGCCGCTTGTGGATCTCAGAGCAGCTCCGTGCAGCTGCAGCGGATGTAATCTCAGCACTCGATCGACCTGCTGCCACCAAAGTAAAACTGGGTTGGAACAGCGGAGCCTCGCTGTTTTCCAGTCTCACCAAATCCAGTAGGAAATACGCTGGGACTCCTGTGCTACAACGTCTTCTCAAGTTCATAGTAGGTGTGATGGTAGCAGAGTTGTAAAATTTGAATTGTCCTGAGGTTTTGACTTCTCATGCTGATTAAAAACACCGCCACTGCCATGTTCTCTGAAAGTACTCGTAAGAGAGGTAAGCGCTTGGATCTAAGTCCGGGTCACGGACACAGTTGAATGAATTCTGGGGAGGAGGTATTTATCCACTTTTAATGAAGGATATGTCTACCTGAGAAAAAGTCAGACTGAGTGATATTATTTCCATAAAGAGTACTGGTTTTCATACGTTTTAAAAATGTTAACATAAATTCTCGGTATGGAATGCATTCTGGAATTTTCATAGAGCAGACATTAGGTGGATTTTAAATGTCAGTTGTTTTTCCCATCTCATTTACTCACCACGAATAACTCATTATTATATACATAAATATTCACATACATAAGGAAACAACAAAGCTAAAGAGTCAGTTTATGGTCTCTGGATTTCACATTCATTTTCATAGACATGCTTCCTGAAAATGAGCCACGCTCTAAAGACATCAGGTGAGGTCTGGGAATCCCGGAAAACACGAATGTCTGAACTGTCTAGTTTTTCTAGTTATTTTTGATATCGTTATGGTCACATCAAGTGTCTTTAAATGTATCCGGACTATCCAGACCGATTTAGCTTACATGTGGAAAAGATAAATTCAACTGTAACCTGATCTTTAGAGCAGATACCGAACAAGCGGAGGGAAGCATGCTCTAGCGGGACTCAGAGGAATGGAATTTGATGGCTTGTCTGACTTCCGAGGAGTAAGTAGAAATTGTTCCGGTCAAATTTTAGGTCCAAATAGGATATCTACACATGAAAAGGTGAACATTCTACATAAAACAAGGATGCGATGATTCATGGGAGAACACTTGGGATATCTTGTTCCCCCCTAACCGTACAAGGTAGTACTCTGTGAGTGGGTATGAGAAATAATTTCATGAATTCAGCCTTCCACTGGGCCTCACTTTTACACTCTTGAAAGCTACATGAGTAACTGCTTTCAATGTAAACGGACTAGAATTAGGGTGGCTGAAGGGATAAAGAGGTGAGACCCACCTTTATGTTGCCTATGGGAGGCTCATTTTTGACCTAAGGACACACATAAACTGAAAGTGAAGGGATGGAAAAAGATACTTTATGCAAGTTAAAGAGAGCAAGGGCAGGACCCGCAATACTTATATAAGATAAACTGGACAGGAAACGAAGAGATGGGAACATCAAGGACACTATGGCGATATGAAGGAATCAGTCTGAGGAGATGGCAATAACAACTGGGTAAGTGACTGTGCACGCAACACAGGAGGACTTAAATGGGTAAAGAAAAATTTATGCAGAAGTATGTCCGTATTTGGCACTTACTTACAGAACTAAAGGGAGCAGTAGATAGCAGGAAAATAATACTATGAGATTTTTAACACTCATTCCATCAATGGTTATTTCACCCAGAGGGAAAATAAATAAGGAAACTGTGGCATTCTATGACACAGTAGTCCAGAGAGACTTAAAAGATTTATACCAGAACATGACAGCCGAAAGCAGCAGGATACACATTCTTCTCAGGAACACTTGGAATGTTCTTCAGTAGAGATCACAAATTAGGACAGGAAAATGTCTCAATAAATTTAAGAAGACTGGAATTGTATTAAGCATCTTTTCCGACCAAAAGTGTATGAAACTAGGAATGAATGACATAAAGAAAACCAGAGAAAACACAAACAGGAGAAGCTAAACCTCTTAATTGTAAATAATCAGTGATTCAATGAGGAAACCAAAGAAGAAAACAAACAATGTATGGAAGCAAATAAGACAGGAACCCAATGGATCAAAGTATGTAAAATGGAAATAGAGTGGTTCTAGGAGTTACGTACATAGCAATGGAGGCCTCCATCCAGAAAGAAAGACAATCCCGAACGAACAATATCCTTTCACTATGAAAGGAACTAGGAAAAGAAGTACAAACCGGTCTAGGTTCCCATTCTTGAGTCACCATAGCACGGGGAAGAAGAGCAGAGTCTGTTCAGTCAGACTGTCTCGGTGTGTTCCCATCATCTCTCTGAATTTGGGCAAAGGCAGCTGTGAGGATGTCAGTTTCTCTGTGTGTGTGATGATGGGGATACTAAAGAAGCTAGCTCAGAGATTCTGGGGAGTGCAAAGTGCTTGCCAAAGTACCTTGTGTATAGGGTTCAACAAATCTTTGGATGAAGGTTTCTACAGGCCTACCAGTGTTATATATGTAATTCAGGAAAACACACTAAAAAAGAGTACACATATTAAGTCAAAAAAGAATAACGAATCAATTTGTTTCACATGTCGTAGGGAAAAGGAGTTGCCATGGCCAGGGTGCTCGCCTGACCGCGAACTCCCTGCCCACGGCGCAAACGCCGTGCCGTCTCCTGAGAGCCAGCCTGCATTGTGACCTCAGCCCCGTTTACTGCGCATGCGCAGCTCGGGGAATTGTTGACAAGAGGGTCCCTATCGTCTGAGTTGCTGAGTAGGGACCTCGCCCGAGTGCTCTCTGCCGCTTGTGGATCTCAGAGCAGCTCCGTGCAGCTGCAGCGGATGTAATCTCAGCACTCGATCGACCTGCTGCCACCAAAGTAAAACTGGGTTGGAACAGCGGAGCCTCGCTGTTTTCCAGTCTCACCAAATCCAGTAGGAAATACGCTGGGACTCCTGTGCTACAACGTCTTCTCAAGTTCATAGTAGGTGTGATGGTAGCAGAGTTGTAAAATTTGAATTGTCCTGAGGTTTTGACTTCTCATGCTGATTAAAAACACCGCCACTGCCATGTTCTCTGAAAGTACTCGTAAGAGAGGTAAGCGCTTGGATCTAAGTCCGGGTCACGGACACAGTTGAATGAATTCTGGGGAGGAGGTATTTATCCACTTTTAATGAAGGATATGTCTACCTGAGAAAAAGTCAGACTGAGTGATATTATTTCCATAAAGAGTACTGGTTTTCATACGTTTTAAAAATGTTAACATAAATTCTCGGTATGGAATGCATTCTGGAATTTTCATAGAGCAGACATTAGGTGGATTTTAAATGTCAGTTGTTTTTCCCATCTCATTTACTCACCACGAATAACTCTTCATTATATATATAAATATTCACATACATAAGGAAACAACAAAGCTAAAGAGTCAGTTTATGGTCTCTGGATTTCACATTCATTTTCATAGACATGCTTCCTGAAAATGAGCCACGCTCTAAAGACATCAGGTGAGGTCTGGGAATCCCGGAAAACACGAATGTCTGAACTGTCTACTTTTTCTAGTTATTTTTGATATCGTTATGATCACATCAAGTGTCTTTAAATGTATCCGGACTATCCAGACCGATTTAGCTTACATGTGGAAAAGATAAATTCAACTGTAACCTGATCTTTAGAGCAGATACCGAACAAGCGGAGGGAAGCATGCTCTAGCGGGACTCAGAGGAATGGAATTTGATGGCTTGTCTGACTTCCGAGGAGTAAGTAGAAATTGTTCCGGTCAAATTTTAGGTCCAAATAGGATATCTACACATGAAAAGGTGAACATTCTACATAAAACAAGGATGCGATGATTCATGGGAGAACACTTGGGATATCTTGTTCCCCCCTAACCGTACAAGGTAGTACTCTGTGAGTGGGTATGAGAAATAATTTCATGAATTCAGCCTTCCACTGGGCCTCACTTTTACACTCTTGAAAGCTACATGAGTAACTGCTTTCAATGTAAACGGACTAGAATTAGGGTGGCTGAAGGGATAAAGAGGTGAGACCCACCTTTATGTTGCCTATGGGAGGCTCATTTTTGTCCTAAGGACACACTTAAACTGAAAGTGAAGGGATGGAAAAAGATACTTTATGCAAGTTAAATAGAGCAAAGGGCAGGACCCGCAATACTTATATAAGATAAACTGCACAGGAAACGAAGAGATGGGAACATCAAGGACACTATGGCGATATGAAGGAATCAGTCTGAGGAGATGGCAATAACAACTGGGTAAGTGACTGTGCACGCAACACAGGAGGACTTAAATGGGTAAAGAAAAATTTATGCAGAAGTATGTCCGTATTTGGCACTTACTTACAGAACTAAAGGGAGCAGTAGATAGCAGGAAAATAATACTATGAGATTTTTAACAC
This sequence comes from Manis pentadactyla, assembly GCF_030020395.1. Lineage (NCBI taxonomy): Eukaryota > Metazoa > Chordata > Mammalia > Pholidota > Manidae > Manis > Manis pentadactyla. The sequence goes on from NC_080019.1 coordinate 32,705,465, forward strand.
TCATTCCATCAATGGTTATTTCACCCAGAGGGAAAATAAATAAGGAAACTGTGGCATTCTATGACACAGTAGTCCAGAGAGACTTAAAAGATTTATACCAGAACATGACAGCCGAAAGCAGCAGGATACACATTCTTCTCAGGAACACTTGGAATGTTCTTCAGTAGAGATCACAAATTAGGACAGGAAAATGTCTCAATAAATTTAAGAAGACTGGAATTGTATTAAGCATCTTTTCCGACCAAAAGTGTATGAAACTAGGAATGAATGACATAAAGAAAACCAGAGAAAACACAAACAGGAGAAGCTAAACCTCATAATTGTAAATAATCAGTGATTCAATGAGGAAACCAAAGAAGAAAACAAACAATGTATGGAAGCAAATAAGACAGGAACCCAATGGATCAAATATGTAAAATGGACCTAGAGTGATTCTAGGAGTTACGTACATAGCAATGGAGGCCTCCATCCAGAAAGAAAGACAATCCCGAACGAACAATATCCTTTCACTATGAAAGGAACTAGGAAAAGAAGTACAAACCGGTCTAGGTTCCCATTCTTGAGTCACCATAGCACGGGGAAGAAGAGCAGAGTCTGTTCAGTCAGACTGTCTCGGTGTGTTCCCATCATCTCTCTGAATTTGGGCAAAGGCAGCTGTGAGGATGTCAGTTTCTCTGTGTGTGTGATGATGGGGATACTAAAGAAGCTAGCTCAGAGATTCTGGGGAGTGCAAAGTGCTTGCCAAAGTACCTTGTGTATAGGGTTCAACAAATCTTTGGATGAAGGTTTCTACAGGCCTACCAGTGTTATATATGTAATTCAGGAAAACACACTAAAAAAGAGTACACATATTAAGTCAAAAAAGAATAACGAATCAAT